>NC_077228.1:450965176-451565176 GCF_027887165.1 Monodelphis domestica
AAAAGAAGAAAAACGGCTCAGTTCAGAGCAAGACAAACATGCAACAACATGAACATCCCCGTCTGACAGCTCCTTTACATAGTTCTGGAGCAGAGATGAAATTGTCTCAGGATGACACATTCTATTATGGTGTGTGGGAGAGGAAAAAAGGCTGGGTAAATTCAAAGCAAGGATCTGTGCCAGGAGGAAACTGAGAGGAGACCAGAGACCAGAGGGTGGCTTGATTTTACAGTCTTTTCCCAGCTTTTGGAGGGAGGGCGACTTAATGGACACAAGCTGGAAGTTTCCCAGGTAGGGATGTCCAAGAATCCTGCATGCTCATCAATATATCTTGTTCAGCTGCATAAGCAGAGCCCTCTTGATGGAGAGTCTCAAATGCCAAGTTCAACTCTTGATGGAATAATTAAAATACAGAGTACCAAGTCCTCAGGGTATACTCTTAGTGCACAGTCTGAGTAGTATACCATGCATAAACATTCTAGTGCATTTTGTAGAGCAGCAGAACAATGTGCCAGAGTGATGGCTAGTCTTGGAGTTAGAAAAGTTTGGGTTCAAATCCTGTTTCTGCCATTAAACTGCTATATGACTTTTGGAAATTGATTAGCCTCTTGACAACTTCCCAAGATTGAAATTCAGGGGTTCTTTTCTGTTTGGGAGTAATGAAGTCTTTAGCAGCCTGGTGAAACCAAAGGACCCTTTTTTCAGAAAGATGTTTTTAAAGGCAAAAAAAATTTTTTTTCTTCTTTAATTCTCCCTTCCACTGATTATTTCCTGCACTTACCTTGATTATATATAACTATTTACATGTGGTCTCTCCTGTTAGATTGTGATCTCCTAGAGAGCAGGGACTGTCTTTTACCTTCCTTTGTATCTCCCAGGGCTTAGCAAAGTACCTAGAACATTGTTGTTTTCATTTGTTGAGTTGCATCTGCCTCTATGACATCCCATGGACAAGTTTTCTTGGCAAAGATACTGGAGTGGTTGGCCATTTCCTTAGTTTGTCCCCATTTTACAGATGAGGAACTGAGGCAAATAGCAGTTAAGTGACTTGCCCAAGGTCACACAGCTGAGGCCAAATTTTAACTCATCTTCCTGACTCTAGCCCTGGCACTCTATCCAATGTATCACCTAACTGCCTTGCCTAGCACACACAAAGTGCTTTAAAAATGCTCATTGACTGATTAACTTTGTTTAGTTACAATGGAAACCAATTATATTGAAATGTAGTTATCACAATATTTTTTAAAAATTGTAGAGCTGGGACAGCTAGGTAACTCAGTGGATGGAGAGTCAGACCTAGAGACAGGAGGTAGGTCCCAGGTTCAAATCTGACCTCAGACACTTACTAGCTGAGTAATTCTGGACAAGCCACTTAACCCCAAATGCCCATCCCTTACCACTCTTCTCCCTTGGAACTGATACTTTGCATCAATTCTAAGACAGAAGATAAGGGTTTAAAAAAATTCATGAACCTTAGGTTAAGAACTCCTAAGTTTTTGAAGTCTTGCCAATCTTTATCATAAAGTGTTTCAGAACTGGGAGTTCCCTATATTGATGAAATTATAGACCCAGTTGTTTTTTTTTTTATCCTCTGGCATAAGTGATTGCTTAACTGCTGTATCACAGTTACCTAGTGACCCAGATGTTCATGATGAACATGTCTTACCTTTGTATAATGCCTTATAATTTTATAAACCCTTTCACAAACACTATCAACCTTTGATTCTCACAAATCTTGTGAGGTTAACATGATCATATCTGTTTTACAAATAAAAAAACTAAGGGTCAGAGAAGGGAGCTAGGTGGCACAGTGGATAGAGCATTGGAGCCAGGAAGCCCTGCGTTCAAATCTGATTTCAAATACTTACTACTTGTACTACCTGGACAAATCACTTAACCTTGCTTGCCTCGGTTTCTTCATCTGTAAAATGAGCTAGAGAAGGCAATACTCCAGGATCTTTGCTAAGAATACCTATGAAGGATTAGAAAGGACCAAAAACTCCTGCACAACAACTTCCCCTGTAAGTGTGCAATTTCTTTGGGGACAAGGATTGTCCTTCTAGGATAGTGAGGTGGCCCAGTACATAGAGTGTTGGGTCCAGAGACTTGTCTTCCTGAGTTCAAATCTGACCTCAGATACTCAATGACTCTTTGACCCTGAGCAAATCATTTAATCCTATTTACCTCAGTTTCCTCATCTGGAAAATGAGGTAAACGAAGGCCACAGAAAACCACTCCAGTATTTTTGCCCAAAACACCCCCCCAAACTCCAAATGGGGTCACAAAGAGTTAGACACAACTGAAAAAATCACTAAGCAACAATGAGGGTCAGAGAGGTTGTGAGATGCTGAAGATTAGACAGCTTTTAAGGGGTCAACGGAGGACTAGAATTCATATCTTCTCATCCTTAATTAAATCCTCTTTTCACTGTTCCTCCCTGCTTTCATATGCCCTAGATAAATAATAGTAACCTTTATTTTCCTGCCATTCATCACTCTATTTTCTCCTAAAGTGAGGGTATGACAGATTGGAAAATTGTACATTGGTCTTGTAGATGGACTGAAATTTTGTGGGGAAGTGATTGAGAAGAAAGGTAATGGAGACATAGAATCATCACACACACACACACACACACACACACACACACACACACACACACACACACTTTACTACTATTATACCTAGGGTAAAAAATAAAAGAACAATAAAAGTCACAGTACAGGGTCAGAGAGAAGCCAGAGGGTATGTCCTTATGAAATCTTCAGGAGCTTTTTATAAACCCAAGGAAGTTGCCTCATAAAGCTCACACGATCTGCTAACAATGGATAAAAAGCACATTTTCCCTCTGGCTAAGCAAGGGCTGAATGAGAGACAGAAAGCAAATAGAGGGAGAAGTTGGGTTTTTTTTTTCTTCGTTTTCCCAGAAGAAAAGAAATGAATGCAAAATGGGACATGTGATACCAAGTGGAGGACAAGTAGGCTTGACTACAGAGCAGTATAGCACTGTTGTTATGGGGATTGGGCTCTCAGTATTCACTGAAAAATCTTAAATGCTCATTGAAAATAATAAGAGCATTTCACATTTCTACAAGAAAGAAACTCAATTTCCTATTATGAAAGCATATACTCCCAATATACGCATCTTTTTTTCCTCTCCAAGACTTTTCTATTTGATTCTTTTAAGATTTCTAGCCCCCCAAACCCATCAGTTTGGGAAAGCTGGTTACTTTGACCTCTCTCTCTTGGGCTTCTTGGGTATTTCCAACTGGGTAAGATGTCGCCTTCAGCTCAACATTCATAAACCCAAATTTCTCATCTTTAAACTCCATCCCAAATGCTCTTCCTCACTTTTCTGTAACAGCAGGGGTTCTAGACTTCAAGTTCATGATTCCAGAGGACTCAAGATGAAACATGATATGTACATTCTGACAGAGAAGTGATGGATTAAGACATGGATTTTTTTTAACATAGCCTATGAAGAAAATTGTTTTGCTTGACCATGGTCATGTTTTACAAGAGTTTTGTTTTTCTTTTTTATCAGTAGGGAAGAGGAGAGGTAGAATGGGGGAGGCAGATTACTAGGGGTTCACAGACCCCTCCTTCCCTGTCAGGGGATTGTAATGGATGGGAAAAGTAACCCACTAAGTTTACTTTGAGACTAGAAAGTAAGAGAGGTGAGATGGAGCCAGAAGATGGAGAGGGGGGATAGATTGGTCCTCCCTACTCTTCCCCTAGTGAAGACAGCGCAAGTTGTCTTTTAGAGGGAGCAGAGTATGTCCTTTCAGAGACCAAGTTGAGTATAAAGTCAAGGACTGAAGCTGACTCTCCCTCCTTGAGGGAAAAGAATAGCTTTCCTTCCCAAGCTTCAGTTCTCTTCCTGGATGTTATAAGGCAGGCAACTTGATCTAAAAGAAGAACTCTTAGTTCTAAAGGAACACACAAGACAGGGAGATTAAGGTTGTTGAGTAAGGCAAGTGGGAGATCCCCAAGAACTAATGACTGACCCCTTCCCCAAATCCTGAGGGTTCAGGCTGTCTTGTGGATGGCTTTCTAACAAAGTCCTATCTACTCCCTCTATCTTCAGCTGGGTCCAAGGGGGTTGGGTTCACTGAGAGATGGTCACTGCTCAGAAGGTCTTCTGTCTCAGAGGTTTCTCAAGAGAAGTGAGGTGATCCGGCAGTTTCCCATCAGCTCTTCTGTGTTCCTTCTTGGAATCCTCTGTCTTCCTTTCCTTCCCCCACTTGGGTTGCTCTTTTTCCATGCTGAATCTGATTTCTCTCTTACAGGATTCATAGAGATTTCAGGGGCTCAATGAACTTGGATGGAAAAATATACATCTTTATTTTCACTAATCTTTGATTTCTTTTCTAATCCTCTGTATTTTATTTTATGCCTTAAAAAGGCTTCTTTGGGCTGCCAAAAGGAGCAAAGACACACACCAAAAAAAGATTAAGAAATAATGTATTAGAGGTGTCACCAGTCACCAGTTACTCAAGATCTTTATATCCTCTATTTCCAGCTGCCTGGACCCAGTCAAATACAAAGTCCTCTCAATTTCTCCTTCACATTTCCCACCAACTATTCTTTTTGTATTTCTTTGACTCTCTCCAGCATACCTTCCTTCTCCAGGAAATGCATCATCAGGAAATCTCATTTTCCCTGTGGTGGTATCTGCCTGCCACTCACATCTCTTCAGTTTCCTCTGCTCCTTGGATTAGACCATCTGACTGGGTGGCAGGGCTATGGGCTCTGCACCACATTTCCCACTTTGCTTTAGACTTCTTTGGAACTCTTCATCATGACCCATATCAGATACCTTCTTCCTCCCCTCCCGTCCCCTCTTTTCAGTTTCTCAATGTGCTCCCTCTTTAAAGTGTAAGCTCCTTGAGAATAGGGACTGTCTGTTTTTATTTCTATTTGTATCCCCAGTTCTTAACACAATGCCTGGAACTCATTAGATGGTTAATAAATGTTTATTAACTGACTGTTAGATAGGGTCTCACATCAGTCCCTTCCTCTCTGTTCCAGTATCACTACCCTTATTGAGACTCCCTATCATCTCAAGCATGGATAATATATTCCTAAATAAATGGTCTCTCTGCTTAGTTTCTCCCTATTCCCATACATCTTGTGCATTGTCACCAGATTAATCTTTCTGGAACATTGCTTTGATGTTACTTCTCTGCTCACTTGCATTTAAAAGCTCTTCAGTGGCTACCAAATCTAAATCTCTTAAAAGGACATTGAAGGGGGAGACATCTAGGTGGCTCTATGAATCTAGAGTCTAGAGACAGGAGATCCTGGGTTCAAATCTGGTCTTAGATACCTCCTAGCTGTGTGACCCTAGGCAAGTCACTTACCCCCCCCCCCCCACTGCCAAGTCTTTACTGCTCTTCTGATTTGGAACTAATATACATATTGACTCTAAGATGAAATTTAATGTGTTTTTTTAAAAGAGCATTGAAGTGTGTGACACTGGGCAAGTCACTTAACCCCCATTGCTTAGCCCTTACCACTCGTCTGCCTTGGAACCAATTCACAGTATTGATTCCAAGATGGAAGGTAAGGGTTAAAAAAAAAAAAGAGCATTGAAGGGGAGTGGCAGCTTTGTAGGTCCTCAACAAGTTAGCCCCCCAATTTTTCTTTCTAGCTTGATTCCTCACTAGTCCCCTATGGCTAGGTGATACAGAGGATGGAGTGCTAGGTTGGGCATCAAGAAAAATAATTTTCCCGAGTTCAAATCTGGCCTCAGACAATAGCTTGTGTGTATTCCTGGGCAAGTCACTTAACCCTACTTGCCTCCGTTTCCTCATCTGTAAAATGATCTGCAGAAGGAAACGGCAAACCACTCCAGTATCTTTGCCAAGAAAATCCCAAATGGGGAAGAGCTGAAGTGACCAAACAACAACACAAACATATAATATCTTGTTTGCTTATACATGAGCTGAGGACCCTTTTTACCCACATCTGTAGAGACCTAGATATGATCTCTGTACTCTGACATTTGATATTTCCAGGGAAGATGTTGGCTGAGGCAAAGAGGGACTTCCAAGATAGCAGCCAGTATGTGTCAAAGCAGAGCTGTGGTTCTCCATAATATGTTCGCAGAAACCATTTTCTTTAGGTCAGGAATACACACATATACTTATGATTCTTTTTATCCTCTAAGTATTTTATAAACTCTGATGTAACTACCCTAACTTGAGTTCTTTTTGCCCTAGTGACCCAAGGGCATTTTTCATACCAGATTCTATAAGAGAACTCCTGTCTTTTTTCAACCTTTCCCTTGAACCACATTTTGCTCCCTTTCATTTTGTGTCTCACTCTGCTCTGCTCAGCTGAATCTCCAACATCCCACAGAGATCTGTCACACTGAGACTGCTGGAAGACATTTTTCCTCCTGTGAGTAGCAGACACAGTTAGTGAAAATGCCCTGTTCCCCCTTGCACCAGTGAGGCATGAAAGCAGGCTATGTGGGAAAATGAAGTATTTTTAACAAGTGTTATCAAAACATCAAGAAATTGCAGGAAAAAAGGCAAACAGCTGTTATTCTAAAGAAGCAAGAGAAAGAAGAATGGAACTGAGTGAAAACGTAGCCTTTACCAACTAGACCATGAGAGTCACTTTGAAAGTATTAAATGATGCAAAAGAGCCTGAGGCAGTTTGGATTTTACAGAAAAGTAAAGTCTGAATATCTCTGTAAAAGACCTCCATGTCTGTGTCTGTCTGTCTGTCTCTTTCTCTCTCTGTGACTCATGCACACAACCCTTTGCAGTGGTTTCTTAATTGTCCCATCAAAAGATGTCCCTGCCAGTTAACTAACTAGCATTTCTAAATTGGTTTATGGGATACAATCAGTTAATTTTAAAGAACCTTTCAGGTTGCAAACACTCTTCTCATAAAACATATTTTGTTCTTTCTCTGTGTTGTGTCTGTCTTTGTGTGTGTCTCTCTCTGATCCATGTACACATTTTCAGTGGTTTTTAAAATTTTGTCCCATCCAAAGATGTCCTTGCCACTTAACTGACTAGCATTTCTTAACTGGATTATGGGATTTGTTCAGATAAGCTTTAAAAACCTTTTAGATTGCAAAACACCCTTCTCATAAAACCATTCCATTCTTCCTTTCATTTTAATGCTATTCACTTTATATCTTCCATGAACCTTTTTAGTAATAATAGCTTGCATTTACATATTACTTGAAGGTTTACAAAGCACTTTGCTCACAATTCCTTATAGATCTGAAACCTAAAGTGCAAAGCATTTTAGTAATTCTTTCCATTTACATAATGCTTTCAGGTTTACAAAGTATTCTCATTATAACAAACAGCCTTGTAAGGTAAATAATAAATGTATATATTATGATTATCATCTTACAGATGAAGTAACTGAGGCTCCTTCATTCATTTATTCCACAAGAATTTTTAAAATAACTATCATGTGCCCAAACCTGTTATATAGGTCCAAAGGTTATGAAGAGTCTCCCTGCCCTCAGGAAGCTTGTATTCTATGAGGAGAACCAATAGGTAAGCTATACAAAGTAATTTCCCTGCAGGAAAGGAATGAGGAGACAATGAGGAGACTCAAGATGGTGTGAAGTGACATGTTTGAGTTGCTTTTTAAAAAATGTTTTTTTTATTTTACCTTTATTTTATTCCACTCACAAATTTATACCTGAGTTTTCCAAGGTTACATGACTCATATTATCTCCCTCCCTGCTCCTGGAGTTGACAAACAATTCCACTGTGTTATATGTGTATTATCTCTTAAAACCTATTTCCACATTATTCATTTTTGTGAGAGCAATCTTATAAAAACCAAAACCCCAAATCATATACCCACACAAACAAGCGATAAATCATGTGTTTTCTTCTGCATTTTTAGTCCAACAATTCTTTCTCCAGCTGTGGATAGCATTCTTTTTCACAAGTGTCTCAGAATTGTCCTGGATTATTATATTGCTGTTAGTAGCAAAATCCATCACATTTGATCATCCCACAAGATTTCATTAACTGTGTATAATATTCCACGAGCTGCTTTTTGAAGAAGGTTAAGTACTCTAAGAGCAGCTAGGAGGCACAGTAGATAGAGCTCTGGGCTTGGAGCCAGGAAGACTCTTCATGAGTTCAAATCTGGCCTCAGATACTTATTAGCTGTGTGACCCTGGGCAAGTCATTTAATTCTCTTTGCCTCAGTTCTTCATCCATAAATTGAGCTGGAGGGAAAAAAAATGGCAAACCACTATAGGATTTCTGCCAAGAAAACCCCAAATAGGGTTCCAAAGAATCTCCTAGAGAAGGAAGTGGCAAACTATTCCAATATCTTTGCCAAGAAAAATCCCAAATGGGGTCCCAAAGAATCTCCTAGAGAAGGAAGTGGCAAACTATTCCAATATCTTTTGTCAAGAAAACTCCAAATGGAATCATGAAGAGTTAGACAATTGAAAATGCCTAAAAGACAACAAAGGATTCTAAGAAGTTGGATAGAGCCCAAAGGGGCTGGTGACTCTCACTAATCAATCCTGTCCTTCATGGCTTCTCCGGGGTTAGGCTCCCATTGCTTCAATTCCAATCCCATTTCAGATTATTGAGGAAGTTTTATTTTTGGCTCCAGTCTAAGGGGTCCTTTCTCTCAGGGAAAGTAAGAGAGTTACCTAGAGTACAAGGAAAAATCAGCTATGGAAGAAGTAGCTTTACTCCCACACACAAGGAAAGGGAATGCTAAGCTGTAAATTATCATAGAATGATTACAGTTGGGAGGTTAGCAGTCAAGCTTTGTAGCAGGACTGCTTATTAACTATTTTGCATTTTACTTCTACTGAGAATAGCCCAACAAACAGCCAGTAGACTCTTTAGTTGCAGTGTTTTCTCTTCTTGTGGGCAATTCTTTCCCTCTTCTCCAATGTTTCAATAGCCATATTTTAGATACCCAGGAAAGGAGAAAGATGCCAGCTATCTTTTAAGATTTCACCAGGTTCTGTATCAAAGTACAGACAACACAAACAAAAGGAAGCTGATCACAGATATGGGCTTGCCAAGGAGGCTATGAGCTTACAACTAGGAGATTCTGTAGACATTCTTTAATTGGTTCCAGTCTGCTAATCAGCTGGGTGGAAAAACCCCTTTGGCTGTATGTGTACTCAAAATACACTTAACTGATCTAAGCATTAGTTCCTTTGCTCTTGATTTGATTTCTTTTCTTCTTCTTGTGGTTTCTTCCTGGATGACAGCATCAAGGGAGAGACAAGGATAGATACTCAGAGGGCTTGGGACACTCCTGCTGTGGTTTAAAATATGACTGGTGAAAAGGTACATCAGGTTTTTGTCTCACCATTTGTTTTTCCATTATTAGGGAATAGGATTAATCCAGAGGCAATGACTTTGTGAGTTTTGAAAGGTCAGGACAGCAACTTTCAAGGTCTTATCACTGAAGAGTTGAATTGCTGCTGGGTTTTGCTGCTGGCCCAATATCAATGCCTCAAGAAGCATGGAGCAGCCTTCAGGACCTAGACCAGCAATCATAGAAAAGGCGATCCAATAGACATAAATTCAGATATTAATTTAATGGGACCATTACTATGTAGAAATTGTGTTCATTCTAAGCTCATTCTCCCAAGAGTCCAGGATGGTATAGGGGAAGATTCTGTCCCTGAAATGTTTTGGGAAGGGGAAAGAGGGAAGAGATGTTTGTACTTATTCTTGCTTTAACATTAAAATAAATATCACTTTACAAAAGCTAATGGATATTAAATGGAACTGGGATGGTAGTCACTGGAGACTAACAATATCTGTCTATTTGTGGAGTAAATAGACCCAAAATGAAAGCCTGAGATGAAGCCATTAGGAAGGAGAGGGAGAGGGAGAGGGAGAGGGAGAGGGAGAGGGAGAGAGAGAGAGAGAGAGAGAGGGAGAGAGAGAGGGAGAGAGAGAGAGAGAGGGAGAGAGGGAGAGGCTAGAGAATACTTGTTAGTCTAGTAATAAATCATAGGTAGAGAGGCAACAGAGAACAGTGAGCCTTGACCTTAGAGTAGGGAAGTTCTGGACTTGAGTCTTGTCTCTGACTTATACATGGTCTTGGGCAAATCACTTAGACTCATAGTGACCCACATAACTTTCGTTGTTGGTGTCAAAGTTGTAAAACAAGATGGTTTATCTGCATTAGTAGAAAACGTTTCCTTACTCAGAGTTCCCTATATGGAAGTCACAATTTTGGACCCAACTACATATATACATATTGTAAAAAATAGACTAGAACTCTGGACTTCAATCCCCACAAGCCCTTGCTCCACTTCCCCAAAATGCTTTGTAATCTCACGCAATTCTGAGGTGGGCCGAGATCGAGGAAGGATTTAAGCTGATTGCAAAGGCTTTTGAGCTCTCTTTTGGACTTCCGTTTTGGAGCAGACGTGGCTCTTGATAATGTAGGTGAGGTCTTGTCTAGGCCTCTGTGGCCTAGGCACCACGTGTTTCTTATCTTGTATTTTCTTTAATCGTTAACCTTCAATAAACCTCTAAAAAAAATAATACTCCTTGCAGAGAGAAACTAATTTCTACCTGCCTCAGTCTCCCCTAAATTTTAATCTTTACAATATTCATATCTATTCTCTTTAAAAAAAGAATGAAAGTAGTTATGTATTGCAGAAAGGAAATGAGCATTTACTTAGCATCAGCTATATGTTTTGCCCTTTATACATATCTCATATGATCCTTAAAACAACCTTGAGAGGTAGGTGCTATTATTTTCTTCATTTTACAGATGAGGAAACAGAGATGAGCAGATCTGACTTACCCAGGATCTACTAATCTACTAATCTAAGCTACTAAGCTGGATTTGAACTCTGGTCTTCCTGAATCTAGCCTTAGCTCTCTATGTACTATGCCACTAAGCTTGTCTTTGAAGACAGGCAAACACTGAATTCTCCTGGGCTACCCTTAATAAACTAACAACATATGGTAGCTCCTACAATGATGGTTCCATCCAGTAAACCACCCACAACAAAAAGACATCATATCCTTTGTCTGTGAATTCCCAGAAAGCTTTTATTTATAAGTGATATTGGGACCTGCCTGCTGGATCAGTTTTAACATATCAGATAAGAGACTCTGTCTATCTGTATCTATGTGATGCTCAAAACAATCCAGGTGAAAACTGAAAGTCAGCTATCCTAGGTAATTAAGTTTACAGGATGCTAAGCATCTGGATCCTTAAAAACAGCAGTGTAAATGATTGAATTTTCCAATTTGTTATGTAGATTCTTGGCATCAGGTAGACATGGAGTTACTTGACAATTTGCATTTATGTATAGTAATTGAGTCATCCTTGAATAGCTTTTCTAAATTTGACAAAAAGGAAGCCTTCCAAACTCTTTTCTTCCTTAGCATTTGAGGGGGAATGGGCAAAAGTTATGGTGTGAAGCTAGATCCTTGAACAAAAGTGTCAAAAATGAATTATTAATACTTCATGAGTCTGAAGTATTAAAGACATTTCAGCTTAAAGTCAACAAGACATTCAACAGCTCTTTTTCATGTGTGTTAATGTTAATAATCTAATATCTTTTGAGCATAATATCATTTTTACTTGGGCTGAAAGATAAATAGGAAGCCTATTACAATCATTCTGAGAAATGAAATGACTATCAAAAATTACATGAAATCACATTATTTATTGTTAGTCAAAGAACAATTTGTTTATATTTTTTAAAATCCCAGATACAACCCCCCACTCCCTTGGAAAATGTAGCTCATTCCACTATCACTGGCAATTAAGTTATTGCTAAAATCCTATTTCACTGCCTCATTATGTCACCTAGGGTGATCCTGGGCTCTTGTACTACAGGGAGAACAAGATCAGAGAGGTTCCAACTAGCCATTTGATTATTAATCACGTGCTCCTTTATGATAATTTATTTCCATTTCTTCCCTATATTATTATTATATTGCTATCAGTTTTCATCCTTTTCCTATACAAGGGGCTCTTAACCTGGGGTCTGTGAACTTGGTGGAAGAATGATACATATATAGATATGGTGAAAGAGAGATAGAGAAAGAGAAAGGAGAGGAGAGACCAAGAGGAGACAGAGAAAGTAGATAGACATGACCATCTTTCAATAACTGATTTCCTTTGCAACTATATGTATTTTATTGTATGCATTTAAAAGTATGCCTTTGAGCAGGAGTCCAGAAACTTCTCTAGATTGCCAAAGGATCCAAGATACAAAGAAAAGATTAAGAACCCATGCTCTAAACCCATCTCTCTTTCTAAGTTCCCTGTTTCTGCAAAGACACCATTGTCCTTCCAGTGACTCAGATTTACAACCTTGGAATAATTCTCAACTCTTCTCTCTCCCTCATTCCCTCTTCTTGATTCCCATCAGTTGCCAAGTCTTGCCATTTCTACTGCCAGCACTATACATTCTAGTCAAAGTGGCTCATTTAGAATTCAGCCCTCTTGCCTTTGCACTCCAGGGCTGTGATGCTCAACCTGTCCTCTCAACCCTTAGAAATCATGGGCTCATTTCCAGGATCAGTGCAGCTACCACTTCTGAAAGGTCTCTCCTGCTCCTCCATAATTAAACATCTCCTCCCCTCCTCAAAACTTTGTACTTATATTGGATGTATTTTGCATACACATTGATTTCTCTCAAAAAACAATAAGCTTTTTGAGGATAGAAACTTTTAATTGTGATCTTTGTATTCCCCATAATTCAACATTGTCTGAAACTTTTTATTTCCTTTGGAGAAAACTTATGATTTCATTTCTTTAGAGAACTGCTGATGACAAAACTTCCTCTATTAGTGCAGATGGGGATCTGGTCTGAAATTTATAGTCTTAAAAGACTTCCTTAGGGCACTGGAAAATTAAGTGACTGGCTCAAGTCACACAGTCAATATGTGTCTGAGGCAAGACTTCCTCACTCAGAGCTCTTATATCCACTGTGCATGCCACACTACTTCTCATTTATGATTTTGCCTGGTAAGATGTAAATGTTTAATAAATTCTTGCTGAATTAAATTGATTAATCTTCTGAACTGATTTTTTTGGTTCACTGAAGGCAGAACCCAAGCCTTACACCTTTCAAAAACCCTGCAAGAAACTCAACACAATACTTTGCATCTAGTGAAGGCTCTATAAGCATCTAATGCTTATTTCTTTTTAAAACCAGACCATCTTGGGCAGCTGGGTAGCTCAGTGGATTGAGACTGGCCAGGCCTAGAGATGGGAGGTCCTGGGTTCAAATCTGGCCTCAGACACTTCCCAGCTTTGTGACCCTGGGTAAGTCACTTAACCCTCATTGCCTAGCCCTTACCACTCTTCTGCCTTACAACCAATACCCAGTATTGATTCCAAGACAGAAGGTAAGGGTTTAAAAACAAAAACAAAAAACCATCTATCTTAGTATCCATTCTAAGACAAAAGAACTAAGCATTGGGCAATTGGAGTTAAATGACTTGTCCAAGGTCACACACTTCTGAGAGTAAATTTGAACCTTGATCCTCCCTATTCCAGGCCTGATGCTCTATCCATTCTGCTAAGTTGTCCCCATCTGATGCTTTTTGATAAGAGTCTGTAAATAATTTTTATATATACAATACTTACAAATAATTTTTTAACAATGTTATTCTAATTATTTAATAGAAAGATACCAGACCAGATTCTAATGTTTTCCTTAACTACCGGGGTACCTCAGCTACAGGATAAATTTACTGAAATGGGAATCTAGTTTCTGTAAACTCCTACTGACTCTTCCTAGGATAATGGTGATATAATTCTAGCTATGGGCAGTTTGTTTGCAAAACAATTAGAATGAAATGGTAATCATCTTCACGTTTATAGTTCCAGGAGGTTATCAGACAGTTACTGAGAGAAGCTCTTACTCAAGGGACACTACATTCCACCAACTGCTCTGTAGAAACAATACTGTGAAACAAACAGGGTAATGTGGAGGGAGGGAGGGAGAGAGGGAAGGAGGGAGAGAGGGACAGAGGGAGGGAGGGAGGAAGGAAGGAAGGGAGGGAGGGAGGAAGGAAGGAAGGAAAGAAGGAAGGAAGGAAGGAAGGAAGGAAGGAAGGAAGGAAAGAAGGAAGGAAGGAAGGAAGGAAGGAAGGAAGGAAGGAAGGAAGGAAGGAAGGAAGGAAGGAAGGAAGGAAGGAAGGAAGGAAGGAAGGAAGGAAGGAAGGAAGGAAGGAAGGAAGGAGAAAGGGAGGAGCTAACATAAGTAAAATAATGAACAATGAAGATGATGGGAATGGGATTCATCACCTGACACTTGAAGCTAAGGGTCCTCAGACTTTTTAGGTAATGAACTATAATCTTCCTTTCACTTTTACATGAGGCAAGTAGCTGATATAATGGATAATTACTAGATTGGAGAGTAAGGAAGATCCAAGTTCAAATCTGAGCAAGTCTCGTAACTTCTTTCAGTTTTCTTATCTGTAAAATGGGGATAATTATAGTGCCTATGGTTGTGAAAGTGAGAAGCTATGGAAAAAATATTTTGCAAATTTTAAAACATTGTATAAAGACTAAATCTTATTTGGAAGAACAGTCAACAAATCTCTATAAAGATGTTTGTGGCTAATGAAATGGTGCTTACTGGATAGAGTAAGTTCAAGTCTGAAAACATAAGTCAATACTTACTGGTCAACAGCTTTCTGTATCTTTGAAAAATGGCTGTAACAATATTAGCTAACACTGATCCTCACAAGAACCCTGCAAGGTAAGTGCTATTATTATCCTCATTTTGCAGATGAGAAAATTGAGGCAAATAGGGCTTCAGTAAGTTGCCCTTAGTCATGGAGCTAATGTCTGGGCTAGATTTGACTCTGCTCTTCCTGACTCCAGGTTTAGCACTCGATCCATTATTCCACCTAGTTGCCCTATATTAGCCAAAAGCATAGAATGCAAAAGTTGAGACTCACCCCAGTGCCCCAGATGTTTTCTAACTACCTTTTAGGTCTTTCTTTTCCTGAAAGTTGCTCTACTCTGTCTCTTTGTTGGTTCTTTAACTCCTGTATTATTTTAAGATGGGTTGGAGAGGATTCTCATGGTGGTTTTGAGTTTTTCTGCTTCTACTCCACCATCTTTCATTTAATTTTGAGCCTCAGTTTCCTCATTTGATAAAGGAGTTGGCCTAGATGTTATACTCAATGATCATTCAAAAAACATTGATTGATTTTTTACTGTGTGTAAAAACCAAATGTTATCTTTAAATTTGTTTTTTAAAATTGCCAAAATGACACTAATTGCAAACAATAATCCTTTCTTTACTTGAAAATGGGAATCAAGCAATTACAGAGAAAACTTTCACCCATAAATGCTCTTTTCTATCAATTAGTAAGTGTAAAGATTGCACTGTTCCAGGATTAACCTAAGTTCAAAGTGAAAAATTTATCTCTTGGTCAGTATTCCCTGACCAAAACATCTTGGAAGGATACTGGAATTTGTGAGCATTCCTCTGGTTTAAGGATAAGCAAGCTAGAAGACACACTCTACATAGAGATAAGAAATAGAAAAAAGATGAGTGAGAACAAATCATACCTGTTCGATGAATTTAAATGAATAGGGCAAGGAAACAGCTGGGTAACTCAGTGGATTGAGAACCAGACCTAGAGATGGGAGGTCCTTGGTTCAAATTTGGTCTCAGACACTTCCTAGCTATGTGACCTTGGGCAAGTCATTTAACCCCCATTGCCTTGCCCTTACCACTCTTCTGCTGTGGAACCAATACATATCATTGATTCTAAGGTAGAAAGTAAGAGTTAAAATAAACAAACAAATAAATAGGGCAATCAAATACTAGTCTAAACCTTCAACCAATAGAATCAAGGCTTCCGGGTAGGGAATTTTTTTCACCCTTTCATTTTTTGCTTGCTTCCCCTATTCTTTGACATGTGTTTGTAAAAATGAGCAGGACAGACTCTAAATCTGAATTTATTATGATTCATCCTATAGGAAAACCAGTATGAAATAAGATATGTTCTGATGAAGATTGCTAAAATTTGAAAGGCTATAGAATCAACAATAACCTACCAAAATTCACAGGCAGCATAAATAAAACCAAGACACAAGATTACAAGGGTTGCCTTTCAGGATTCTGAAAGTTAATAAGCTTAAAAAACAACAACAACTTTAAAACATCAACATAATTTAGTACTTTAGGGAGGCAGCTAGTGGATAAACTGCCAGGCTTGGAGTCAGATTCCTCTTCCTAAATTCAAATCTGGTCTCAAATACTTAATAGCTGTGTGACCCTAGGCAAGTTACTTAACCCTTTTTGCCTCAATTTCTTCATCTGTAAAATGAGCTGGAGGAGAAAATGGCAAACCACCAGTCTTTACCAAGAAAACCCCAAATGGGGCAATAAAGGGATGGACCCAACTGAAACAACAATTCATTTAGTCCTCTGTATGATTATCTCAAGTAGGTGGTCCATATCACAAAACCTCTCTAAATGTAAAAAGATTAATGAGGGCAGAGAATTCAGGAAGGACACATCAGTGTAAAAGTAATAAACCATGGAAAGCAGTCAGCTTCACAGATCATTAGAAATCCCCATTTTAAAAAATGAAATCATCACCAAGTGGGTACAGGTTCTCACACAGTTATCTATTTGTAGCCTGGAGTGTTTTGGATCATTAACAAGAACATTATGTTATTGTGAAACCAAATAAAAATGAGGTATAACAATTCCTGTTGAATACAGGATCCAAAATGATAAAAGCACAGCTTTTTGGAACTATATTTTTGTCACAATATTTTACCCAACTTGTCAACAAGCCCAAGTCCTACATGGTACCTAAGCACCATCAGAGAGGTAAAAAGTCACCTTAATTAATGACTAACCTGAATTGTTTACTTTTCCAATAACACAACCTTTAAAAATCACAAACTAAAATAACATGACGTGTGTGTTCCCTTTTCCTTTGGCAAAAAAGACTTGTTTTTGTTTTTTGTTGGCATCTATATTAATTCTGAGTGGAGAAAGAAGATAAAAAATCTGCAACCTCAGCATTCTTTTCTTCTGCAAGGAGAACTGGTGAGAATATTGCTATGACAAGAGGAACAGGGAAAGTGAACAGATTTTGAAGTATATTATTTGCTCTTTGGTGTAAGCCACTCACTTAATAATGACCAGAAAATAGTCCTATAAGTCACCATCTTATCTGAGAAACCATCCTGGGTGGCTACTCTCCTATGAAGACTGAACAATTTGCTATGTACAATGTGGTCCTTCTAACATGCCTGATGTAAGGATAATTTTAGGGTTGTGACCCTAAATAAAAAAAATCTAAATTAATTTTGGACACCAGGGAATATCCCAAATAAAATACCCAAGTCAGCTTGGAAATTTATGGTGGTTTAATTAATATAGAGGGAAGGAATTAAGGAGAAAGGAGAGGGGAAAGGTATAGGATTTCTCCCACCTGGCCTATGCCAGGGAGAGTTCAAAGTCCTTCACCACAAGGTCTTTGAAGATTAGAGGCTTTCTCTAAGAGGACAGTGTTTGGAAGGTAAAGGAGAAAGGAATCAGCCTAAACTCCGAGAGAGCTCAGTTAAGATGCCTCACCTGAACTAGGCTACTCAACTTCTTCCAGAATAGTATCAAGGAAAACTCATCGCCAAACCAGATAATAGCTGCCGCCATGCCAAGATGCCAAAACACTCAGCATGCTAACGCCAGCCACCTCTCCGCCATCCAAGAGGCCGGAGAGAGGAAGTGATGTGAAATACATAGGCGGTTTTTACATCACTTTCCTGCATCTCCATGTACCAATGGTAGCTTAAACTTGACTTAGGACAGCCCAGGGGTCTGTCAGTTGTTTCTGAATTGTCTTTTGCTAGCACATGTCTGTCATAAGCCATCCTCCTAAATACTAAATCCTTAAGTATGGGTGTAGACATTCCTGTTTTTATTAGACTAAGTAGAGTGGAGTAATCTAAAGTTCACAGTGGGCAAGAAAAGAGACTCCATATGACTAAAGGTCCCATTTATTCTGGGAGGAAAACACTCTACATTAACTGACCAAATTATCACATAGCAAATATAAACATAATTTGCTAAGACTTTTATAAACCCTTTTTTGTTTCTAAACCATTCTTCTTGTTAAGAAAGCAAACACAAACTTTGTATACTTTATCTTTTTAAAAAGTAGCTTTTCAGATTTGTGATATATTCTTTCTTCTCTATTTCCTTTGTAACACACTAGGAATGTGAACTAAATTTAAAACATAAACATGTATTTGGTTGGACTGTTTTGTCACAGTATATTTATTTCTAATCCTCCAAATTATCAAAGGTGGGTCTTTTCTGGAGGGGGATAGAAAACTGGGCCATCTTTACAGACATAGAGTCCAAGACTCATGGGAGTCTCATCAGTCAACAATGCATCTTGCAGGAAGGGAGCATATACCTTTGGGTCAGTACAATTTATCAACTGTAGATCTTTGGTGAAACAGAATTCAATTTGACCAAGTATTTGTATTTCTTCTTCCTAGAAATTAAAAAAGACATTGTTTTGAGAAAAAACAACCTTGTTTTTGTCCCCCCCCCAAAAAAATCATATGACATCATGAGAATCAACATGGTTTAGTGGAGAGGGCACTGGACCTGGAATTAGAAAGCTCTTGCTTTAAATCCTACTTTTTAACACTTATTAGCTGTGTGATTCTTTGTGGTTGTACAACAGCTCTTACAGTTTGAAATCTGTGACCCTATGAAAGAATGTTAGGACTGGAAGAAGCCTTAAAGATTATCTAGTTCTATCATCACTTGATTTTCAAGGTGAGGAAATAGAAGCCAAGGGTTAATCAATTCGCAATCATTAATAATCTCTTAATTGCCAAATCCAATGACCTTTTCTCAATCCTCATTCCTCCTAACCTCTCTGCAGCTGAATACTGATAATCACCCTCTTTACTATGATAAGCTTAAATTTTTTTTTTTAATTTAAGTATTTTTCCATGGTTACATGATTCATGTTCTTTCCTTCCCCTTTTCCCTCCCCACTACCAGAGTCGACAAGCAATTCCACTGGGTTATATATGTATTATATGATAACCTTTTCTCTCTAGGTTTTTGGGACAACCACTCTCCCTTGGTTCTCCCTGCTTGATCTCCTTTATCGGATCCTTTACCATTCCATCCTGGACTCTATTTTCTCCTCCCTCTAGACCTTCTTCACTTGGTGATCTTAGCAGCTCCCTGGGATTTAATTATTATCTACAGGCTGATGATTCCAGATCTACCTATCTGCTCAAACTCTGCTGACCTCTAGTCTCTCATCCAACTTGTCTTTCTGACATCTCAAACTGGATATTCACTAGTCATCTTATAAACTCAGTATGTTCAAAATAAAACTCATTATTTCCCCCCCTAAATCTTCCCTCTGTCCTATCAATTACCAGAGAGGGCAGCATCATTTCCTAAGTCCTCAGGTTCACAACCTAAGAGTCATCCCCACCATATCCAAAATGATGCCAAAGACTTTATTTCACCTCTGCAACATCTTTGGAACAGGTATTTATCACTTCATGCTTGGACCAATATTGGGTTTGCCTGCCTCAAGCCTCTTCCCACTCCAATTCATCCTTTATTCAGCTACCGAAGTGATTTCCCAAAAGTGTAGGTCTGACCATGTTAGCTCCCTACTCAATAAACTCCGGGAGCTCCCTATTGCCTCCAGGATCTGATTGGCAGTGAAAGCCCTTCATAACCTTTTCAGTCTACTCTCTTCCATTGACACTGGCCTTCTTGCTGCTCCATGAACAACACTATCTCTTCATTTCTGGGCGTTTTCTCTAGCTGTTCCCATGCCTAGGATTCTCTCCTCATCAATACCTATTGACTTCTCTGGCTTCCTTCTAAATAAAATCCCCTCTTCTATAGGAAACCTTTCCCAATCCAATGTATTTCTAGTACCTTCCCTCTTTTAATTACAGGTAATTCCTGCTTTATTTAAATTATGCAAATTCAACTGTATATGTAAAGAATTCTGAAAGATATCCACACACTAAAAAAAAACTTTACATTAACTTTACTATACAATACAATTCTTTCTTCAGTCTTCCCCACTCCTAGGAACGTCTTGGCCTCCCAATTCCCATCAAAACAAAACAAAACAAAAAATCAACTTAAAAAAACCAAACGTCTCTAAGTGAAAGCAGAAGTGGCAGCAGGGACTTAAGAGAGAGACTGTAGAAGGATCTACTTACATAAAGCATGGACTGTCTGTATTTCCTGTTTTTTATCATACATAGTGTATTTATACAAATTTATTTGCTTGTTAACTCTCCTATTAGATTGTGAGTAACCTAAGGACAGAATTGTCTTCTGTTACTCCTTGTCTCCCCACTTAACCCAGAGCCTGGCAAATAGTAAACATTTAGTAAATGTTTACTGACTGACTTACTACAAATAATTCAGTTATTTGGTAGCAGAGCAAATCTATATCTCCCTAATGACAAATTCTTTCTTTCTTTACTAATTTGGTTAGAGAATGTAAGGATCATGCAGTGAAGTCCCATCCTGATGCTTCCTAAATTATAACCGCAAAGAACTTGGGTAAGGCCTGTATCAAACTGGAGGAATGTTTATGGACATATTGTCTGTCCTTCAAGGCCCGCCCTTGGTAAGTGGAATGAGGCTTAACACCAGAAGGCTGGCTATCAGCTATTGGTTTTGAGGTAAAATACTAAAGTTAAAGCACCAAAGCATATTTTGAATTATGTTATTGAGAAATTTTAAATATTTTTGGTGCATTAAAATCTTATCACAAAAGAGTAAAGTTTGTATACACAAAAAAATACATTTACACTCATTCACTCATGCATAATTTTTTTTTCTTGGACCATCTGGCCAAATAAGCCCTTTGTGAACTATTTACCACTTAAACTAATTGGGAAATCAAAGTTCCAGTTCAATGCCATAAAATAATTATGGGGAAGAAAAGGTATTAAATTCACTATCAAAGCACTCCATTCTAAAATAAAAAGCTTTTAAAAATCAAACACGAAAGCACTTATTTTACTTATTTCATACAATAATTTTTTTTAGCAAATCATATCTACTAAAGAGCTTCTCTTTATTTTATCACAAATGTTTTTTTTTTTTACTTACAAGAACTCTTATTTGTCTCCAAAAGAAGTAAGTCATTTTAGCATCTAAAATGATTATCTGAGGTAATATACAGAATCCTAGCTAGGATGGGGAATTAGGTTTCCCAACCTAGGATTGGTTTGCTGAATTTAGGCAGAATTGGGAAGAGACACAACAAAACTTACTTAGTGCCTAGTTGGGGATGAGGAGGTGGGCAAGACAAAATTGTAAGCTCCCTCCCAGATGTTTGGGGGGAGCTCTTTCTCTACTCTGTCCTTGCCCTCTTTACACCCTGAGTAGGAATAGTCTTGTGCTGACTCTTCAGTTAAGAAAACCTTTTTTTGGCACACTTGTCTCAGGTACAACTTGTGGTTCACGTTCCCAAGTCTAAAAATTCCTAGCTCTATATACAATTCTATATAGTACATCTAAAAGTATCTCTATATTTTTATCAATATATCAAATATATATCTGTATATCCACATACACAGTACATATATATATATATCTATGTGATATCTATATCTATATCTATATCTATATATATCTATCTATATATATCTATATATATATATATATAGTACAGTAAAAAATAATGCTAGACCAAGAATCGGGAGAGATTCTAATTCTATTTTGATTCTGACTTAATCAGTGAGACCTTGAACTTAATTTTTTCCAAGTCTGTTTCCTTAGCAATAAAATAGGGATAATTATATTTGCCCCTCCTTCCAAAAGTAATAACATATATGAAATTATTTTTTAAATTGTAAAAATATAGAACTGCATGGAAACTGTTGCTACATGTGTTTTAAGTAATTATTGCCATTAAAAATGGAGGACTTTGTTTCCTTAAGCTATTATTTATTGTCATAATAAAAAACATAGGTTTTCATAAAAAATTTTGCATTTTAAAAATTCAGTCACTTGAACTAAAATGGGAAAATCTACTAGAATATTTAAGTGAGAAGCATATGGAGGGAAATTAAGGCGATATAAACACAAAAAGATATCAATAAAATTAGTTTTTAAAACAAATTTGTTAAGGTTTAGGGTAAGTATCTAGTGTTATTTATATAAAATATTCTCTTACTTCAGTTCCTATAAAAAAAATTGTTACCACAGATGAGAAGGCACATATAACTTACAAGCACGGCAAAACTGAAAGCTATAACTATGGGGGAAAAAAGCACAAATTAACATTTATCGATTGTTTCTTTTAAACCTCTAAACAAAGACTTAATAGTTAAAATTAAAAGCATTTAAAAACTATAAGTGACTTCTAATGACTTTGGACTTGACTCCTGAACAGTACTGATTCCAGCTCCCCTTTAAAAATCTCTGATTCCAGCTCCCCTTTAAAGAGTTATATATCCTTTAGAATGGTAGAAGAGACTAATGGAATTTTCCACAAGCATCCTGGAGAAGAGAAATTATATAAAACACACAAACACACACACACACACACACACACACACACACACACACACACACCAGGTTCTTGAGAATTTTAGTGACAACTACGCTAAAGAAAATAGGGCTAACATTCTTTAGTCTCTTTAGGAGTGCTAGTTCAATGAAAGACTTGACTTGGTTTTCCATAGAGATGAAGAGAAGAAAAAATAAAATATAATCTACCTCTTCTGGTGGCAGGCACTGCAATTTTGGTTCTACTCCATATACGCTTACAAGGGCATTCTTAATGTCTTCAATCTGAAATTAAATAAATTAATGAATATCAATTTCTTAAGAGTTTAATGTTCCTATTGACATTCTTTTGATTTGGATCCATTAGGCTCTGAATGTCTTAATGTATATCCATGAGATACACATACAATTGTAAAAAGCAGGAGAGATGGTTCTTCCATTGTTATTCATCCTTCATTATTGAAGAGTACCAATGGCAGAGTAATATCTTGATTTGCTCAAGAACTGGATTTAAGCAAGGCAGAGTCCAGGGGTAAGACCTTCATCTCAAACCAATTACAGTTTATTAAAGTATTACCATGTGTAAAACAAAACAAAACAAATAAACAAAATTGTGCTTTGTGTTGGCTTTACAGAAAAAGAAAATAAACTAGTTTCTGTGATCAGGAAATTTACATTGTTCTAAGGAGAGAATGGCATACACATAGCACCAGCTTCAACAGATTCTCCCATACAGCATAAATGCTATTATTGTATCTTTAAGAAGAAACAGACTATTTCTTGGAGTGAGTTTTAATTGTCTATGAGGAATCTATAAGGAGACTCTTACTCTAGAGCAGTGCTGTCAAACTCAAATAATAAAGAGGTCCTTAAGAGGTAGCTAGGTGGCTCAATGGATAAAGATTCAGGCCTCCAAGAGAAGTCCTGGGCCCAAACCTGGTCTCAGCTACTTCCTAGCTATGTGACCTTGGCCAAGTCACTCAATCCCAATTTGCCTATCCCTTACTGTTCTTCTGCCTGGGAATCAATACTCAATATTGAGTCTAAGGGTCTAAGGGAAAAAAAAGCAAAGAGAAACAGGCCCCTAAACTATCCATAAGGATACCTGTGGGTGAGATATTGAGTTAGAAAACTACAAAAAGATATTATCTGTGTTTTATTGTATTTTTATTTGTTATCTATTTCCTATTTACATTTTAAACTGGTTCCTGCTATATAGCTGGCAGTGTTGTGGCTTGAAGGCTACATATTTGTCATCTTTCCTCTAAGGAGTTAATTGTGTGATGTTTGAAGAGAGGATACAGAAGAAAGAATAAGAGAACTTATTTCCTGAAAAAAATAGGGTCAGCCTTTATTTTATAAAGAAAACTAAAGAGAATTCTTCTTTTTTTTTTTTGGCTTTGTATAATCTGACTATTTGGAAAACTATAAAATTTGTTCTCAGAAAGAGTCATATTCTAAATGGAGTTGAAATGTATAATATTTGATCCTACAAAATTCAGCTAGGACAAAAAGTAGAAAAGAGGGTATTATTTTGATGGGAGAGGCCACCAAGTAATTGATCCAAAATGCAAAGGGAAAAGAAAAACAAGACATTAATCCATGGTCTAGAATAGAAACTGAAGGACCCAGAACACTGAGTCCCCTATCCACTCTACCAAAGACTGGCATATAATAAGCTCAAATTGCATGTTTCCTTCCTTCCTTTGTTTGTTCCTTCCTTTCTTCCTTCTGAAGAGAATTCTTAAGATGAGACTTCAACTGGTATCCTGGAAGAGCTGAATGCTGAGACTATGCTTCCAGAATTAAGACATAAACAGTTGTGACAATAAAAGGTGACCTTAGCTATGTCCTTCCTACCAGGTGATATTCCAATTATTTACATGTATATAATTATATATCTATATAATTATAATATATATATTATCTATATAATATATATATATTTATATATATGTAATAACGTATAATTATATATATTTTTAAATTATTACACCATCAATAAGTTACTAGCAGAGCTAGTAACTGATGTTTACTTAAATCTGAGATGGAGATTTCATTCTGCTATCAGTGATATACACATATCCCATCCATGATATACATATATTTCATTTCTGCTACTGTCTACATCCCCTTGATCAAGTCAAATTCCTGGGCCTGTTTCCTTTACTATAAAATATAAATAAAAACCACAAAATTTTAAATAAATAAATAAATGAAAATTTCTCTCTCTATATAAATAAAATATTTGGGTTTGACTAGAGGGTCTTTGAATCCTTTTCTGGCTCTGCAGCTATGATCCTAAGATGCCTCACACATCCATTAATCATCAAGTCTCCTCAATTCTGTGTCCATCCCCTCTCTATTGTTGTAAGGAAGTAACATTAGCTCTTTGCTGCAAAGCAGGAGATCCTACAGGACAGAAGCAGGGCCACGATTTCTAAGCTCTGAAGAAGTCCGTTTCTGGCAGGCAGTTGGCCTCTCTGGAGAAGACAGGGGTGTTGGTGGAGTTGCTCTCTGGAGAAGGAGACTTTTAAGCTGCCAGGAGACTGGCACTTTCCTTCAAACAAGTTTTCATCTTCTGGAAGTGGTAGAGAGAGTGGTTAACACTCCACACAGGTGGACTGTGAGTGAAGCCATTTCTCCCCTTCCTGATCCTGTGTGCTGCTGATTTCTACTAGGACTTCTGCCTGACCCAAGAGGACATCAGTCTGTGAGACTTCCTTTGGCACTTTGTTCCTGTACCTACAAGCTCTCCCCTAATCTTAAGTAGTAATTAAAGAGTTAATATATTATTATATTATATTATATAATCATATAATATAATATATTAATATATAAAGAGTTAATATAATAATAATAATAAAGGATAGTTATAGAAAGTAGTTAGTAGGGTTTAGTACTCTGACTTTGGAGGTTAAGATCAGATCTTTCCAATTCCCTTCCCTTCCTTCCCTTAGCTTAAATAAACAGGTATTTAGTTATATTTATTTATCTATGTGCTTCTTACTCTATATACTGCTTCACTATTCATACAACCTCCACAACACAAAGTCAAGCCCTCACCACCTCTCGATAGCCTCTAATTGAGTTCCCTGATGAAGTATCTCTTTTTTTTTCCTAACTGATCTTCCACTTAGTTAATATAATCTTGCTTATAAACTCTCCTGGCTGCTTATTACCTTTAGAATCTAATACAAACTCCTCTTTCTGATTCCATCATCTAGATCAGTGTCTGACATACAGGTGTTTAATACGTGCTTATCAATTAAGTAGCTGATATCAATCCTGTCAAGATTTGTTATTTAATCTGTTTGCATCAGTTTCTTTATCAGTAAAATGTGTATCATAATAACACCCACCTTCCAGATTTATTGTAGGGATCAAATGAGATTATAATTTCAAAGTGCTTAGCACAATGCCTGGCATATAGTAAACCCTACATAATTGTTAGCTATGATGATGATGATGATGATGATGTCCAGATGACAGGTTCTGGACACAAGTGCAAATCATAATGGAAAGCCTTGTAAGGATCATAATCAGCAGTAATCAGATAGAATTGTTTAAAGGACAATTATACTTCCTTTCTTTTTCATGGGCACTAAGTGTAAAATGAAATCCTTCCAGTAGAAAGTAAGAAGGACCTGTTTCCCATTTTGCATCCCTAGCACCTAGCATGATGTCTTGCACATAGAAGGCACTTGCTAATGACTTGTTGGATTATACTGGAGTGGAGCAGATTGGGTCATGGTTATAAATTGGAATGCAACCACCAGAAACAAAGCCAAAAGATCTGACTCATTTCACAAAGCTAAATAACTGTCAAGAGTCTATCCATCTAAGCCAATGAAACCCTAGGAGTTAAATGTTTGTAATCACTAAATCATTTAAACAGTCTTGATTTTGTATTCAGCATCCACTGGAAAAAAAAACACTCAGAATGAAAATTTGCATATGAACACAGAAGGAGATGAAAGAAGGTTTGAGTTGAACAGCTCAGAAAACATAGTTCTTGCCTGGTTAAGGCTGAGATGGTTTTTAAGGCTGTTGGTCTTCTTATTTGATATAGTTAAATATGAAACTTAAAAGTAAGATACGTACTTGGTAGTATGAAATTTCTGGCTCTATCCCCAACTTCAGGAGTATACTAAAATTTAAAAAACAGAGAAACAAACAATGGTATTATGCATTTTAAAAATATATTTTCTTTTCATTTGTTTATAAGATATACAAATAAACAAGTCAAAAAGAGATCATAGGAATTAGGATTGGAAGATATATTAAATAGAGATCATCTAATCCAAGACATTTTACAGTTTAGGAAACTGAAACCTGGACCCATGGAATGGGTTTTCTGAGGTCACCAAAGTACCAAGTAGCTGCGCCCTGAGGTATGTCTAGGATACAGCCTCTGACTTGGGATCTAGTGTTTGAAATCCATTAGATGGTGAGCTCCTCAAGGGCAAGGATTGTGTTTGCCTTTCTATATCCCTACTGCTTAGCACATAGCAATTAATTAATGCGTTAAAAATAAATTAATAAAGCAAAAAAATTAATGTGTTTATTGATTTAACAATACACAAAGAGATGTTCTTAAAGGGATTGCTTTTTTTAAATTACTTTTGGAAGTCAAACCTCTGAAGCTGCAGGAGAAAAAAATGATTTAAGATTTAAGACAACCTCAATTTGATCCTTGAAGTACCTTCATTCTTGAAATATTTCAAAGCACCAAGTTTTAGCCTGTTCTAAAAAATCTTATTAAAACACCATATAATTAATTTCTTCACTGAACTCTGGGGGTAGTCAACCATGGACGACTCTTTCATTGATTCTCAGATTATCATCCCAAAGAAAATAATGTGCACTTTTTCAATGAAGCCTTCTGTGACTACTCCAGCCTGGAGTGATCACTTTAAAACCTCTCCCATGAATTCTTAGTATCTGTATCACTCATTTGACACTCACCTTGTGTTGCCTTGCCCATTTAGTTCACTCTGTATATATATATATATATATATATATATATCAATCAGGTTCTCTGAGATTAAAAGTTATTTCAGGGAAGAGGACTATGTGTTACATTTTGTGGTTTCCCCCCACAACTAATAAAATTTATCAAATGAATGAAGACTGCACAAGAATACTCTAGATGCAGTCTAATCAAGTTATTTACCAAGAAGCAAATATTAATACTTGTTTTTCCTTCCTTCTTCCTTTCCTTCTTTCTTCCCTCACTTCTCACCACTCAGAATTTGTGACTTCAAGTGTTTCCCCAGTTTCAGCCTCCTTACTGTCTGGAATTATAGGCAGGTGCTACCGTATTCCACCTCCACCTAACCCCAAGAGCTTTATTTTCTATATCAAAATCATTTCTGGTAGTAAGTCACTCTGAGACAAGAAGGACAGTAAGGCAGTGGAAAGAATGATGGAGTTAAAGTCTAAAGATGTAGGTTTGAATCTTGCCTTTACAACTTACTTAGCTATGTTAACTTTGGTAAATCCCTTCCTCTTTCTCTGGGTCTTATTTTCTTTCCTTATCCACCTTCATTGTAAAATGAAGAGGCTATATTTGAGTGGGATAATGGTTAGAGATTTGGGCATGGAAGGTGGGAAGAGCTGGGTTCATGCTTGCCTCTGACATTCATCAGTTGTGTGACCAGGGAATACTCGAGCTCCCATATATTCAATTTCCTCTTCTGTGAAATGAGGGGGATTGAACTCCATAACCTATTTATATCCTTCCACAATGAAATCTATATTATTATCTAATGGATTCAGAGTTAGGGTGCTTCTCTAATCACCTAACATATATACAATGAATTAGAGCCCATAAAATATGAAAAATATAGCCAGGTTTTTCTCTCTTGTACCTTCTTGTTAGAAATGTCACTTTATAACAGGGTTACATCTGCAAGGGCTAAAAACACAGTTGTGCTCGGTTACCCTAATGGCCCTTTATTAAAGCTATAAACGTGGAAGAAGGCACTATTCTTTGTCAGCACTGGATACAGTCTACTCTAAGGTAAACTGAGGCTCTCAGACACTTGATCTGTTCTCTGCCTGTCTTCACCTCAGTTTTGGATGCAGGAGGACATGTAAATGCAGAAGAAGATGGTCTATCCTCTTGATTTCAATGAAATCAGATAAAAATCAATATTATCTCCTTGACCTTTGTCCATAGCCATCAGATTTGCTGGACACTCAGCATGTGGGAGTGGCTCCTTGGCCTCTGATCCCTCTGCTGTCTTGGCATCATTTCTAGGCCAGACATGGATACAGGGTTCTTAGTTCCTTTCATTATAAACTGCTTTTATCATCGAGAAATGATATTTTAAATAGTTGAGAGAAGACTGTGGTTTCCGAGCCATTGTTAGGCTATTTGTAATTCATACAGCTTGTCTTAGTCACAGCAATTCTCTGACAAATGAGAATAATATGAAGTAATCTTTTGCCAATCAACCATATTTAACTTATGTGATTCAAATCTGTTTAAATGATGAATAAACTTGCATCAGATCTCTAAGCATGTGTTCCAATCCCTTGCCAGATAAAAGCATCTATAAATGAATATTTCATCCAATTCCATACAGATGGATATTCCATTTAAACTTAATCAAAAGCCATGTAACAGCTGGGATTCACACTGATAGAGGTGACTATACTTGTTAGAATATAAAGGAAGCAGGGTGCCTTTTATGGTAGGTGAGTGATTACATAAAAGACAAACCAGGGAAATAAGCATCTAAAAAATTCATCAATCCATAGGGATGTTTTGAGGTCTCCCCTTTGCTCCAAAAAACACACAGTAGAATAAAAATAAATAAAATTAAAATATACATTCTGCACCAAACATAAGTTGCTATTTATGCTACATGAAGGTGGTTACTTATGAGGTTGATATCATGGGATCCCAATTATTTTATAAGATTATTAAGAGTAAGAAATTGTTCTCTATTTTATTTTTATTCTCCTGATACAGGATAAAAGGTTAAGGCATTGGTCATCTAGTCCAACCCCTCTCATCATTAACAAATGAAGAAATTGAGGCTTAGAAAGATTAAATGATTTGCCCTAAATCACACAAGAAATAAATAGTAAAGCTGGGATTCCAGCATTCTTTGACTATTTCAAATCCAGAGCTCTTCCTTCTTTACTGGGGTGGGAAGAATGATTCAGGGAAGGAGAGAAGGAAGGAAGGAAGGAAACACACACTTATTAAGCTCCTACTATGTGTCAGTCAATGTGGTAATAAGTGCTTTACAAATATTATTTCATTTAGTACTTTCAAAGTCTCTGGGATGTACGTGCCATTAATATCTCCAATTTTATAGTTGAGGAAACTGAAGTATATGGAATTTAAGTGACTTGCCCAGGGTCACACAGATAGCTACCACAAGTGTAAGGTCACCTCTGAACTGAGTTCTATCTGACTTTTGCTGATGATACTGACCACAGTGGCCACTCAATATGTACTGACTGTGGCATTATTTAGCTAAATATAAAAAAAAGTATAGAAATATTTTTCAAGGAAGTAAATTACATAATAAAGTAACTATAATAAATTCAGGCAAGAACAATATACATTTTGGTAAAATTTATGATAAAATAAGCACTTTCTTTACTACCACAACTCCCCAAATTTGAATATCCAGACATATTCACTTGGTTGGAAGACCTTCATTCTCCTGGAAGGGAAGGGAATAGATTGGGGAAACAATGTCTACCCCTTCTTGTTCTTGAGCTTGCAACAAGGGGAGGTAAAGGTGTAAAACAGATGTGTTATTAGCATTACAATGTGAGACACAGTTTCCAGGAGAAATAAGGTTATAAATGACATTTAGAAAAAAAATTTAATAATTTAGCTACCCTTGAAGGTTTTCTGGGCTGAAATCCTCAGTATCCCTGATTACATTATTTATTTCCATTGGAAAATGTACTTAAGAGTTCCAAATTTCCAATTTATAAACATTCTTTTAGATGCAACCATTTCATTAGATGAAGCCAGCCTGTATTGAGTCCTTATTCTGGGAAGCTAAAGCTACTTTGCATAAATTACTTCTAATACTTCTTATACAAAGTATGATTTCAAATACTGCTGTGCCTGTTTTGAGAGGAGACAAGTGCAGTACAGGGACATGGCACTGGCAGGTTAGAGATGAGAAAAGAGATAAAGCATCTTCACTGCTAGTCTAATACTTTATTCGTGATCCTCTGATTCCTCCTTTGAAACATCCGTCCTTCAAAGGATTCACTAAATACAGCTTGGTAGTTTTTGAGATGAAAAGATGGAAAATTACTTGAGTCCTAGTAGCCTTGTAGAAGATGAATAAAGGCTAAATGTTACCCTCCTGGGGTCCTACATGAGAAATATTGCTTTAATACTCTACAGGAAAATAATATACATTTTTCACCATTTACCCAAGGACAAGAGGTACTTCAGCATCACCAAATTAAAAAAATATATGTAGAAGTCAAAAACTGATTCATCTTTCCTTTTCTTGCACATCATTACTGCAAAATTTATATTTTTTAGAAGTTTTTGTTTAGGTTTCAGAGGCACACAGTATTGACCATATTTTGTTTTACTCATTTCCAGAGCCATCAAAACAGTGATAAAACTTCAAGCCCAAATTCCCAGAAATGCAAAGAATATAGAACAAAGGATGAATGCCTAAGGAGATTCTGGAAATCTGGTTGAAAATATACTTGAATGGGTGATAAAGGGAAGAGGAGACTCAAATCCCCGTTTCTTTGGTTTGATTTCTTTGTGTCACTTGACTTAAGGGATTCATTCCCAAATCACTCAAAAAACTAGGCATATGACAAGAGGAGTCATACAAAACAGGAACAGAAAACATCATCTTGCTTTTGATTTATAGAGTACATCAATTACCAAGAGAGGCAACACAACAAAAGGTAATCGGGTTTCAGCAAGAAACAATCTATAGCTATTAAAGGCAACAACACAGAAATAATATGAAGAGAGAACATACCTATTGAGGTCAATATCTTTATAAAACTCCAGACATTTACTGAAGTATTTTTTTTGAGAATTTAGAGAGTCCAACTGGGCTGCACAGGTTCCATGTTTCTCCCACTCATGCTTCCTGTAAGAAACAAAGACAAATTAAAGAGTACTAAAAAGTCCCTGAACAGAAAATTGGAACAGACACACGATGAAAACATTTATATTTTGTTTCTACTTTAATTCATTTCATCTTACTGCTCTTTCAGACAGGTTATTTCTCCAGCAAAGCAAGAGATCAGAGTACTCACAACATGTACAATTTTGAAGTCCCCCAAAGCACAGGCATATAAGCTACTTGGGATAACATTCAATAGCCCCATAGAATGCTTTCTTTTCTCTTCTCTCCTTTCATTGCTAATCAGTTCCAATTCATTTTTACGATTACAGCCTGCTTAATTTACAACAGACTAAGGGTGAGAAACATGAAAAATGCCATTGTTCCAACACCCACATATTCACCAGGAGATGTGAGTCGTGTGTTCTCATGCAGATAGCTAGTACTTTATATTCAGGGCATTTTACAGAGACAGTAAGGATAGACAGTCATTTCTCAGCAACTAGGCATGAATAGATAATATAACTAATCCAATCCCTAAGAAAATTTAGTCTTACTTTCTCTTCCTCATAGATCACTCATCATAAACATGTTCATGATAATTCAAAAGAAGAGACAATCCACCCACCTATTCTCTAAAGTGTCTTCAAACTAGCAGTAATTTTTCTTCAAGAAAAACTTGATTCAACATTTTAAGTCATGAGCTTTGGCATGTCATAAAAAGCATAGGATATTAACTTTATTCACTTCCATAAGAAGAGAAAATAGAATTTATTGAGTCACCCAAGAATTAAATTAAAATTAACAAGCATTTATTAAGTACCTACTATTTATTATTTTTGTGTTTAATGCTTTATAAAAATTAACTTATTTAATCCTCACCAAAAAAAACTTAGAAAAGGAGTACTATTATCCTCATTTTACAGATGAGGAAACCAAGACAGACAGCAATTAAGTGATTTGCCCAGAGTGACACAGTTAACAAATGTTTGAGGTTGGATTTGATTTCTTGTCTTCCTGAACCCAAGTCCAGAGCTTTATCCACTGCACCACTGAGCTGCCTCAAGACATTCATGCCCAAGAAGGATAAATGAATGCAAATGAATAATGAATCAGTTCATTTAAAATTATTTGGCTACATCCTGTAATAAGGGGAATTCTGCAATTATTAATTCTATCTTCATAGTACCTGATCAATTCTCAACCTTTTGCAATCATTCCCATCTCTCTTCTGAAACCACTTTTCCCATGGTCAACCAATGATGTCATTGCAAATCCAGTATCTTCTAGAGCTTCTAGTAGCCTTCGTCGTGAATGTCTCTTCCTTCTTGGTATTTCTCCCACTGGTTCCAAGATATTGTTCTCTCCTGCCTCTCCTCCTTTGCTCTCTCTCTTTTTTTTTTATTAAAACCCTTACCTTCCGTCTTGGAGTCAATACTGTGTATTGGCTCCAAGGCAGAAGAGTGGTAAGGGCTAGGCAATGGGGGTCAAGTGACTTGCCCAGGGTCACACAGCTAGGAAGTGGCTGAGGCCAGATTTGAACCTAGGACCTCCCGTCTCTAGGCCTGGTTCTCAATCCACTGAGCTACCCAGCTGCCCCCTGCTCTCTTTACTGAATCTTCTTCCTTCTAACATTCCCTAAATGTAGGTGCTTTCTCAAATTTGTCTGGATCTTTTCTTCCTCCTATACCCTCTCTTTTGATAGTCTACATAACAATTATATGAATTGTTTAGGGAAAAGAAAAATAAACTTACTGACATATAATTAATACAGAAATTTTTTAATACCTTCAAAAGTGTTTATTTTCCCCTCTTACTGAAACCACTTGTTTTACATGATTTTGTATTAAATTCACAAGATTTCAAAATATTGCTAAAAAAAGGCTTTAAAAAAAGATAAAAGAGGGGGCAGCTGGGTAGCTCAGTGGATTGAGAGCCAGGCCTAGAGATGGGAAGTCCTAGGTTCAAATCTGGCCTCAGACACTTCCCAGCTGTGTGACCCTGGGCAAGTCACTTGACCCCCATTGCCTAGCCCTTACCACTCTTCTGCCTTGGAGTCAATACACAGTACTGACTCCAAGACGGAAGGTAAGGGTTTAAAAAAAAAAAGATAAAAGAGGTAAAAGAGTATATGTGTGTATATAAACTATAACATCTATACACATGTAAGGGAATATGCCTATATATAAATGTGTATGTGTGTGTATGTGCACACAACATATCCATATCTGAAGTTAGATACTATAAGAGAATAGTCACAGAAAAAAGAAAGAGGGAGGATAACATCAAGGAGGAAATAGTCATAATTAAAACAAACTTCCTGAACCTGAAGGAATAATTTGAAAGAACAAAAGAAAAGAACTGGAAACCAAGGAGGTGTCAATCAATTAGGGATATTATATACCAGTAATTGTGGTATATTAATATAATGGGATATAACTGTGACATAAGAAACTGATGAAAGAGAAGATTTCAAATCAAAGATGAAATAGTAGATGCCATAGGGAGAGACTGAACTGCCTCTACAAATAGAGGTGGGAGAGATGCAATATTTTGTGTAAAAAACAAAGTCAGTTTTTCATGTTTGGCTCAACAATCAAAATTTATCTGGCTCTGCAAAAGCTTCAAGCCTCACCATAAATTCTAATTTGAAGTAAACAGAACACGCATGAGATACTGTTGCCTTGGGTTTTATTCAACATCACACCATGAAGTAACCACAATAAAAGTCTAAAATAAAAATGAATTCATGGTTGGAGCTAATCCAAAGTGACCCATTTTGCTACATTTGCCATTGGTTTTAAGAATTCCTTTAACCCTAAAGAGAAAATGTCACTTTGAAGGACGGGTAAAAGAAAAGATGTGTAGCTAGATCACGTAACATAAAGCAGTTTCCATAGCAGCTCACAGAATCAAAAGATGTTAGCAATAGATGGCACCTTAGACAGCATCTAATCCACTGTTTTACAAAGACTGCAAATAAATCTGTTTACAAGGATTGTTGGAGGACTTGCAGTCACAAGAACATGTCTGCATCCCACCTCTGACACTTTTAACAGTGTGGCCGAAGGCTAGTCACTTGAGCTTCAGTTTCTTAATCTATAAAATTGGGATAATAACTAGTCAGGGTGAGCACAGAAATTGCTTTCCAGTATTTATTATATTTGTTATTAGTAAATGAGAACATGTTAAACTCTTTGCAAACCCTAAAATATTAGAAGCTCTTGTTATTGTTATAATTATGTGTGAGTGCATGAATATCTCAAAATCATTTAAGATTTCATAACTAATTTCTGCTAGTCTTATTAAATAGCAAAGAGGAAATGGCTACATAAATTGCAGTATGTAAATATAAATGGATATTATTTTTTTAATAGGTAGCACAGTGGATAGAGCACCAGACCTGGAGTTGAGAAAACCTGAGTTTAAATCTAGCCTCAGACACTTTCTAGCCATATGACTCTAGGCAAATCACTTAATCCCAACTGCTTTTCTGTCTTAGTAATTAATACTAATATAGGTGGTAAGTGTTTTAAAATAATAGATTGATGACTACAGAGAAGTCAAGAAAGACTGATATGAGTTTCACAAAGTGAAATAAGAAAGACCAAGAAAATAATATTAACAGTTACTATAACAATGTAAAAGGAAAGAACAAAAAGCTTGGATTATTAACTTTCTAAGACTCAATAGTAGATTGCAGTTTCTTATGTTTTTGTTTTTTCTTGTGTTAAGTGGAAGAATTAAATCTGAAAATATGCCTCAAAATGACTAATTCTGTCCCCCAAAGTCTTACTTTGGGGTTTCTTAAGTGTTGTAAGGCCAAAGGCATAATTTTGTGAACTCGACCCTGTAAAACTTTTACCGCATTGGGAAATATTTTCCTACTTCATTTCATTTGACTTTACTGAATCTCTTTACAGCTCTCTCTTGTTCAAATTATATCATATTATTAAAAGTCAAAAGAATAAAAAATTAATGTTAAGAATGATAAAGAATAGACTGGGCCCAAAATAAAAGATATGAGAAGATACCTACTTATCTCCCCCCACTTTTTTTCAGAGGTATGAGGGAGAAGGGGTCAAAGGGTGTGGAACATGGCATATCATGTTATTTTTTTTCAATATTTTGATCAACTTTGTTGAATTATTTTCTTACATCAATTTAAATAAAATTTCTAAAAAGTATTAATTTGAGTTGGGTCTCTGAAAGGATTAGGGAGAGAAGAATATGGGAAATTTAGAGGATGTAGAAATTTTAAAAACGACTTGTCCATAACTTCATCAGTTCAAAGAACATTTGCTAAATACCAATTGTGAGGCTCTATCCTAAATAGACAAGAACTTTTTAGACAGAGTAGGGGTACTCTAGACCTATGATTTGATTAGTGAAGATACAAAGACAAAAATAAAATAGTTGCTTCAAGAAGCCTAATTCTATATAATCTTATTTTTATTTTATAAAAATTAACTGTCACGTGAAATGGAAAATGAAAAAACAAAATCTTTCCAAATGGAAATATTAGTTTCCTGATTAGCTGTCCCTGTACTGAAGAACTGACAGTCTAAATACATTTCTTAACATTCTTAAAAATAAAGATGTCTTTTGAACAAAAGATAGCTTTTTTTCTCAGTAAAGTCAAATGAAATTAAGTAGGAAAATATTTCACAGCAGAATATTTTTCTTGCAAGGTAACTTTTACATAATTATGTCCCCTGCCAGTAATAACAAGAAATCCAAATTGTAAGACTTTGATGGACAGATTACTAATTTTCAGGTAGATCTTCAGATTTACTTCTTTTACTCAGTACCAGAAAAAAACAAAATATAAGAAAGCTGTAACTTACTAAATGAATCTTAATATTAAGAGTCATTTTGAACTTTTTACAAAACGCTACTCTGAATCATATATTTTTATTAACCATAACAGGGTCTACCATGGTGCTTAGAACATAGTACTGATTGATCGATTAATAGTTGTATTATCAGTTAATATCACACTAGTCTCTCAACTAAACAGCATAATTAGTTAATCATTTAAGTAGTATCTTATTCTTCCTGACTCACTTGGGTTTTTTTTGGTAAAGACACTGATATTGTTTGTCATTTTCTTCTCCAGCTCATTTTATAGCTGAGGAAACTGAGGTAAAAAGCACTAAATGGCTTGCCCAAGAGCACACAGTTATTAAGGATCTGAGACCATGTTTGTCTTCCATGGTTGGCCTTTCCTGCCAATCTTCCAAAGAAATACTTTCAGATTCAATTTGCCTTTGAAAAAACTCATGAACTTCATCTTGGCAAAAAAAAAATTGTTTTTTGTTGTTGTCTGCATTATGAAATACAGAACTTGGAATGGGGAAATAAAAGAGGCATCTTGCCTTCAGCCAATATAATTTAACAAAGAGAATATTAGGTTTAATCTCTAATGGATATTAAAGATTTGGCATGATTTTATTAAAGCAATTATTTTTAAAGTTACCTTGAAATTAACAGATATTCGAGGCACAGTTAGAGCAAAGATGTAACACTGGAAAGGGCCTTAGAAGGAAGCTAGTCTAACACATTTCATTTTGCAGATGAGGAAACTGAGGCCCAGAATTTATCTGATCTGCTCAGTCACACAAATTGCAAGAGTCAAATTTCAAACCTAGCATCTCTGACTCCAAAACATTTGTTTAACTGTAACAAAGGGTCTTTCTTTAAAAAAAAAAACAAAAAAAACCCAAAGGGTCTTTCTTAATTTCCACAATGTACAGGGATTTCTAAACCTTAGGGGGCTTAATTTAAATTTTTAAAATTTTAGATATTAAACTCAGCCACCTTTTTTCAATGATTCAAACATGAGAGCATGTTTTTCATGAACACTTTTATCTTATTCCTAGGAGAATTTCAAGAAAGCAGCATTCTCTTTCAGAATAATCTTCTTCCTATTTAATAGGAAGTCAAATTTTTGTTGACATTTAAATATTCTGCACCATTAACCAACGAACTAAAATATAAGTGAAAGAAATAAAAATAATGTAATCACTGCATGAGACTAATAATATGCAATAGTTAGAGACAGCATGGCATAGTAGATAGAAGGTTGTCAAAAGATTATAAAAAGTAAATTCAATTTCTCTTTTTTTTAATATAAAAAGTCACTCAAAAGGCAGTAGAACAGGGCAGCTAGGTAGTAGAGTGGATAGAGTGCCCTACCTGGGTTCAAATCTGGTCTCAAATATTTTCTAGCTATGTGACCCTAGGAAAGTCACTTAACCTCCAATTGCCTAGCCCTTACTGCTCTTCCTTCTTAGAACTGATACCAAGAAGGTAAAGACAAACAAACAAATAAATGAATGAATGAATAAGTAAATAAATAAATGAAAAAGCAATATGATAATCATTTCTATACGGCATTTTCAAAGTTCTCAACTTTGGAGGTAGATTCTTCTATCTGTGCTTCCTTCAAATTAATTGTAATTTGTTTTCTAAGAGGCAAGAAGAGTTCTTAAAGTATTTGGACTCACCAGAACTGGCTGCGATTAGGAGATGGATGGATTACATCAGGCCAGAAATGTTTCATGTCAGGTAAAAGATCCTGTTTAATGAAAAGAGACAGAAATCCATGCATCTTTTAGTGACACAAAACCAAGAAGGGAAATTTGGTAAATGGGTACCTCCATATAGCTAAGCTATTTCCATGAAGGGATACAAAAGGTTTTGTCATTATTCCTCCTACTTAGTATCTGAGAAGTTATCTGAATGCTAAATTTCAGTAGTAACTAAAAGCTGGATTTCAAAATTCTATTCCCCAATTTAGAGCTGTTAATAGCTAGAGCCACTATCCCCAGAAGCAAGAAGAGATGATAACCCAACTCAGGGTATCAAATGAAAAACAGAAGTTCAAAAGAGTGGCTTTTAGGTTTTGCAACAAAGATAGTAAAGGACAAAGGTTTGGGTTGGTGAAGACAGAAAGGCTGTCCTTTTTTTACATCCCATAGTGCAGAGTGATGATGAAGGACAAAGTCTAGGTCCCAGTGATTACAAGTCCACCATTTTTTTCTACAACACACAATCCACTCAGCACAGGAAAGCACAGGAGCATAAAGCCTGAGGAGGAAAGGACCTCAGAAGCCATCCAGATCAACTTCTTCATTTTTCAGATGCAGGAACTGAGGCTGGGGGAGATGGAGTGACTTGCCTGAAGTCACCCAAGTGGTGAACATCAGAGGGGAAATTCTGACCCAGTTCTTCTGACCAGACAGTTAGGACTTTTTCTAATGAATCATTCCAGAATGTAACTTTCTTCAAGGCAGAGACTGCCTTGGTATTCCCAGCACCTAGCATAGCACAAATAATAGGTGCCTAATAAGTGCTTGTTGATTTACTAATTTATTGGAGTAGATCTTAAGCTCTAAGATTTTTGCCTAAATGTCAAAACAGTTTAAGTGAGAAAAAGATGTCAATACAAATATCACATAGACAGAAAGCAATTCCCAAACTTAAAAGCATTCAGTTATTTCGGCCCAAGCCAACCTTCTCCCTCCCTCCCTCCCTCCCTCTCTCCCTCTCTCTCTCCCTCCCTCCCTCCCTCCCTCTCTCTCTCTCTCTCTCTCTCTCTCTCTCTCTCTCTCTCTCTCTCTCTCTCTCTCTCTCTCTCTCTCTCTCTCTCTCTCTCTCTATTTCTCTCTCTGTCTCTGTCTCTCTCTCTCTGTCTGTCTGTCTCTCTCTGTCTCTGTCTCTGTCTCTCTCTGTCTCTGTCTCTCTCTCTTTTAAGTTTTACTTTATGTCCTAGTAACAATTTTAAAACAGGGCTAGGCAAACAAGATGAAGTGGCTTGCACCAGGGTCACAAAGCAAAGAAGTATCTGAGGCCAAATTTGAACCCGGGTCTTCCTGACTCCTAGCTTGGTCCTCCATCCACTGCCTCCATATTTACTTTAGAATTCATTAATAAAAACATTCCACAAAATCTTTAGGGTTCAATCCTGGTAAGCAGATTGATGACAGCTACAAATTCAGGCAGAAAATTTAATTCTAAAAACACTGTTAATAAGACAAAAGAGAAACTAGATGGCTCAGTAGATAAGAGCCAGCCCTGAAGAGGTCCTGGGTTCAAATATGGCCTCAGATACTTTCTCACTGTGTGCCCCTAAGCAAGTCACTTAACTCCATTTTCCTAGCCTTTACCATTCTTCTGCTTTGGAATCAATACCTGGTATTGATTCTAAAATGGAGTGTAAAGGTTGGGGAAAAAAAAGAAAAAATCAAGACTGACCATTCTAGTCAGACCACAGTTTAGCACTGACTCTCATTAGATAAATTAAAAAGCAATACCTTGATCTCATCTAAATCAAAGTGCCATGATCGGTTACATTCTGAAGCTTTATCAGGCCTGGAAATAAAATAAAAGACAGTAATGAGTCTTGGATAGTTTTCCTCAGGACTTATGACTAGTATTTTATCCATTCTGCATTATTGTAGAAAAGTTATAATCAACTCTTCTTTTTTTATTAGGTACCCTCATGAGGAAGGTGCTTTTTCCATACAGGATTCCAAAAATTAAAAAAAACAGCAGCGTGGAATTATTAATGCCACATTCAGCTACAGTCTAACACCAAACACTCAAAACACAAGTTAGCAAGAAAAACACAAATGCCATCATAACTGGAGTTTCTTTTTAAAATTGTATAAGTTTTATTAAAACTTTAAGATAGGGCCAGCTAGTGGCTCAGTGGATTAAGAGTCAGGCCCTATAGGTTCTAGATTCAAATCTTCAGACTTCAGACATAGCCTAGCCGTGTGATCTTGGGCAAGTCACTTAATTCTTATTGCCTAGTCTTTACCAATCTCCTGGCTTGGAACCAATACACAATATTGACTCTAAAACAAAAGGTAAGGATTTAAAAATTAAGAAACAGAAACAAAACCATGAAAAGTCTTGTCCTGAAAGTAGCTTAATGAAAAAAAAAATCTCCTTCTAGTGAAATAAGCCAGCTGATCACATTGTGCTTTTCCTCATTCCCTGACTGTTTATACAGAACATTCTTTTCCTCTAATATTCAACATCTTCAAACCTTCCAGTTGTGAGACAGGTCCTGATTATACCAACTCCCAACCCTTCTCTCTATTTATTTACTTAGTTTACGGCTGACATTTTTTTCATAGGCTACAACATTTCAAAAAGTTCTACATCAACTGGAAAAGGTCATCTTGGTCAAAAACTGTTTTGATGACAAGGAAAAGGATTATAATTCCCTTTGCCTTCAGGAGGTTTGACATTGCAAGAGTCTCACAAAACAGAGATTATACAAATAAAATGTTTTGCCAGTCTTAAAAGTGCTATATAAATACATTATTATAAATTATAAGCTGTTATAGTTACTCTTAACCAGATTTATGCTTTAATTGTTTTAGTTTATGCTTCAATTAATAATAATTTTAATTCTATGGTCATAAACTTGTTTTACAACTATTTACCTCTTGTATAAATGCATTTCAATATAAAAATTATTATTATTATTATTTCCTACTTAATATAATAATTTTTTACAATAATTTCCTACTTAAAATCAATGCTGCTGAGTCTCTGCGATGCAACTAAAGTCTTGAGTTATATGCTGCCCAGGATAGTTAAATAACTGGGTCCCACAGCTAATATGTGTTAGAGGCATATTTGAACCCAAGTGTTCTTGATTATAAGGCCAGCTCTCTATGAGCTAGGTCATATTGCTTCCCTTAATGACTATCAATATTATTTCTAATATTTCTTTTTATTTCTATGAGACCCTTTACCACTTGCTCATTCACAAGTCTAGGTACAAAATAGTAGGTAAAATTCTAAAAAAGATATATGTTTTCTTGCAATAAAAAGAAAGCCTTTAAATCCTTACTTTCTGTCTTCAAATAGGCAGAAGACTGGTAAGGGCTAGGCAATTGGGGTTAAGTGATTTGCACAGGATCACAGATAGGAAATATCAAAGGCTCAAATTTGAATGAAGGACCTCCCATCTTTAAACCTGGATCTCTCTTCACTGAGCCACCTAACTGCCCCGGTTTATTACAATTAAAGCTATAATTATGAGTAGAATTATAACCACAGAATATTGCATTGGGAAAATTAGAAATTATGGAAACTAGCCTCCACATTTAACAGATGGGGAAACTAAGGTCCAAATTGATTAAATCTAAAGTCATAAATCCAGGCAGGGGCAGAATTTGGTTTTCTGGAGTTTCAGAAGTTTTCCTTATAACAATATTTCTTAACAAGGAGGCCTATAGTTTCCCAAGGAGTCCACAGGTTGATTTGGGGGTGCAATGAACAGATGTAATTACTGAATGATAGAGGAAAAACAATAACTTCTGTTTTCACTAACCTTTGGTTTCCTTTGACTATATGTATTATTTTCTGTATTTAAAAACATTATTCTGAGAAGGAATCCTTAGCATGCCCATCATCTGCTATGATACAAATTGGTGTGGATAACACAAAAAACCATCTAGCTCCAGATTCCATGACCTTATCTCTAAAGTCTTTTCTAATTATATCACTAAGCTACAGAGACAACAAGAAAGTGTGATGGTGAGAGTAATAAACAATAGGAATTTCGCACTTTAAGACAAGAAGATAAATCCTACTATCATATATCAAGGTAATAGAACTCACAACTGTAACCCGGCAATGAAAGGAAGGGTAGACAGATAGATACACACATATATACACATACACATGTATAATTAACACAACATGAATTAAATTAATTTAATTTAAAAATATAAAAAAGAGAACACAGAAAAGTCAAGATAAATCCATCGATACTAAAAGGAGATGAAGAGAAGAGCATGTTGAGGAGGAAGGCTAGAGAAATGTAGGAGCCTACTAAAAAGCATCCTGTCAGTTGAAAGAAATGGATGATGCCTCTGATGCATAATATAAGTCAAAACACAATAGAGTGAAGATAAAAACTTGGACATCTTGGTTGAAATCTCATTTCACTAAGAATAAGGTATCTGATAAAATCTTGACTTGTTGTGCTTACATTTTCACTTCTCAGAAGGCAAAGGAAGTAAAAAAAGGATCTGTTCCTCCAGATGTAATTACTGAATGAAATGAAGGAACTAGTTGATGAAGAGGAAGTGGAAGGGTACCAAGAAAAACTGACCTTCCTCTTCTAGTATGTGATAAACAGAGGAAGGTAAGACTGGTCAGATATGTACCACAGAATAGAGAAAAACAAGTTTCAACAAATCCATAAAAGATTTTTTCTTTTTTAGAATAAATGCATGGACTGAGGAGTCAATCCTCATCTGACTAGGCTATATCTTTTGTAACCTGTTTCCTCTTTAGTAAAATGAAGACTTTGATACTAGCACTGTCTACTTCAAAGGACTGCATAAAGATCATGTGAAATCATGGCTACAAATCACTTTACAACCACAACATGCTCCATAATGTAGGCTACTATTATTAACAGGAAACATGGTTAAAGAGGAGTGGGAGACTCTCAAGAATGAAATTCCACCAAAAAAAATTATAATTGGTACCAATGAGCAAAAAAAAAGATGGATGCACCTAAAGAGAAACCAATAAATTCAAATTAAAACACACATACATACATACACAAATGGGATCACAAATGTCTAGGAAAGAAAAAAATGGCATGTAATTTTTAACAATAATGCTAAAAAAGTTAAAACTTAGAATAGATTAAATTCTAAGAAAAATGCTAAAGATGAGTATACTTAAAGGATATTATCAAAAAGAAAAGATATATTTATGATATACAGAAACATTATTTCTTGCTGAAAAACTCTCAAATGTCCAATAATTGGGGAACAGCTGACTAACTAGACATATAGCAATGAACAGAACGCTATAATGTAATTAAGACTGCCAAGGATGAAGATTAAAGAGAAATGTAGAATGATTTGGAAAGATGATATGAAATAATTAAAAATAAAGTAAAATCAGAAGAACTGAGTTCACTCTCATTGCAACTACATAAAAAATTATATGTATAAAGAGAAATTAATATATAAATATAAAATTAAAGGTAGCTAAAAAGGAATAGTTGATAAGCTGTTACAAACATTTCATTTACTGGATGAAAATCATTTGAGGTAGACATATATATGTACTTTTTTGGCTTTGTTGATGTTTTAAGTTCCTAAGGGACTGCTCTCTATCTCCTTTCTTCCTTTTCTTTTTTCCTTTCTTTCTTCCTCTCTCCCTCTTCCCTTCTTTCTTTTTCTCTTTCCTTCCCTCCTTCTCTCCCTAAACTAAAAAATAAATAAGTAAAGGGACTGTGGCACAGTGGAAAGACTGGTAGATTTCTAATCTAAGTGCCTCAGTTCAAATCCTGGCACTCACTTCCTCCATGACAATGGCCAAATTTAACCTCTCTGACCTCAATTGTTCCTTTAAGATGAGGGGGGTCAAGGGGGCAGCTGGGTAGCTCAGTGGATTGAGAACCAGGCCTAGAGACAGGAGGTCCTAGGTTCAAATCTGGCTTCAGCCACTTCCTAGCTGTGTGACCCTGGGCAAGTCACTTAATCCCCATTGCCTAGCCCTTACCACTCTTCTGCCTTGGAGCCAATACACAGTATTGACTCCAAGATGGGAGATAAGGGTTTAAAATAATAAATAAAATAAAAATAAAATAAAAATAAAATGAGGGAGTCAGAGTGGATTGTCTCCTAGGTTCCTTTCAACTCTAAATCCAAGATCTTATGAAAATGTGAGTCTCTTCTTTAGTAGTATTTATAGTAAGAAGCAAAAAAGAAGGGATAGACCCTTTAAGAACAGGGCTTGAGAAAGCAAGAAATATTAGAACAAAATCAAGATCAATAAATAGAAGAAAATGGGGCAGTTAGGTGGCTCAGTGGCTAGAGAGCCAGTCTTTGGAACTGACATTTAGTATCGAATCTAAGATGAAAAAGTAAAGGTTTAGGGAAAGAAAGAACACATAGGCTATCTGTCAGGCCACAAAACTTTTACATCAAAAATATCTGACCTGGAAAAATGGGTCAAAGAGAGAGAAATCAAGAATCCATTTGACTCCCTAAAAACTAGAATTAAGACTGTATACTCTATTTTAAGAAACCGATTTATTCCATTAAAAGTTCATTTCCTCCCATATTTAAATTTGCAGATTTGAAGCCTATATCTATTGGCATACTATACTCTAAAATCTCTGGTTTTAGTAGAAGCTTGACAGAAGTTATTTGATATTTGAACTGATTATTTTCTAAACAGTTGCAAAAGTTTTTCTTTATAAAAATAGCTATGAGGGCAGGTAGTTGGCTTAGTGGATTAAGGGCCAGGGCTAGAGTCTAGGGGTCTTGGGTTCAAATTTGACCCCAGACACTTCCTAGCTATGTGACCCTGGGAAAGTCACTTAACCCTCATTGTCTAATTCTTTCTGTCCTTCTGCTTTGGAACCAATGCTTTCTAAGATGGAAAGTAGGGTCTTAAAAAAGCAACAGAAAGAAAGAAAAATGGCTATGATTTTAGCCATGACATTGCCAGAACTTTTCCTATTGGAACTTATTTTCAGGTGATAATCAGCGGATTTTTTTTCACTCTCTTCCCTCTGCCCCTTGGCTCTTACAGAACTGGGCAATTTTTATTTATAATTTCTTAAAATAGAGCATTTCCAACAAAAACATCAAGGATACCAGGAACTTTGAAATATAAAAAGAATCAAGAGAAATTTAGAAAAATAAATTTATTTGAGCTATTGGAAGGGTATATATGATGATATAATGCTAACATTATAATGGAGAAGGAAAAAATTGCTACCCTTTCAAAAGACTCTTCAAAAGGTATTGGGAGAGCTGAATAAGACAAATAGAGAACAGAGGATAGATTGGCTCTGCTGTGTGGGTTGTAAGGGAGAGGAGAAATGAGGCTAAAAGTAGTACACTAGAACTATTAGATCTATAATCCAAAGATATAAAAGACAGGGAGAAAAGACCTACTTGTAAAAAAAATATTCATAGTTGCTCTTTTTGTGGTGGCAAAAAACTGGAAGAGAAGGGATGTCCATCAATAGAGAAATGGCTGAACAAGTTATGGTACACAATTGTAATGGAACATTATTGTGCCATCAGACATGACATACAAGATAACCATAAAAAATTTTGGAAAGACTTATATGAAATGATGCAAAGTAAAGTGAGCAGAACCAGGAGAACATTGTACACAGCAACAATAAAAAAATGTATGATAGTCACCTGTGAATGACTTAATTACTATCTGCAGTGCAAGGATCCAAAACAACTCTAAGGAACTCATGACAAAAGCTATCCACTGCCATAGAAGGAACAGAGGATACCCAAATAACAATTAAAACAAACCATTCTTCACTTTGTTTCCTCTATGAATATTTTCCTCCTTTGTATGCAATATCTCTTCTTTCACAACATGATGAACATGTATTATATGATACCATAGTTATATCTCATATTTTTAAAAGTAATACACTAAAGTAGAAAGGAGAAAAAAGCAAATGGAATTTGTTTTTTTCTCACAATTGTGATGTGTGACATGAGGGGTATACAAACATGAAGGAAGGGATGGAGGGAATAAACCTCAGATGAACCTCATTCTTATCTGAAACAAAGGAGAGTCTCTCTCTCTCTCTCTCTCTCTCTCTCTCTCTCTCTCTCTCTCTCTCTCTCTCTCTCTCTCTCTCTCTCTCTCTCTCTCTCTCCCTCCCTCCCTCCCTCCCTCCTTCCTCTCTCTCTCTCTCTCTCTCTCTCTCTCTCTCTCTCTCTCTCTCACACACACACACACACACACACACACACACACACACACGAGAATTTAGTTGTAGGGAAATATCAAACTCAACAGGCAGGGATGGTGAAAGGAGGACCAGTGAGAATACAAGTTGTTCATCACTGAAGGTGTGCTGGTAGCTTTAGATAAAGGCATTATAAAATCTATGGATGACATCAAGTTAAGAAGGACATATCAAAATGACAGAAATGGGAACCAGAAAAATAATGACATGTTAGAATAATGGTCAAAAATAAATAAAATTGGAGAAAAACCAGTTGCACACATACAGAATAGAAGGATTGTAGACAGAAGGAAGCTCATGTAAAAATAAAAAGCTCAACAGGATATCGCATATTAAAAATAAAACTCAAGAAATTTTAGGCTACATTAATCAGTATAATGTCAAAACAGAGAAACAAAGAGCTCAATTGTACATTTCCCTGGTAATATAAGAGCCAGAGAATTGTTTTCAGTTCTAGATGCCACGTTTTCAGATTAGAACATGTCCAGGTGAGGAACTAAAAACTTACACTGATGATGAGAAGTAAATGAAGGTTCATAACTCAGAGGAAAAATTACTTTGAGGGTCTACAATCTTTGTCATCAGTTTTTTAATGGGCTATTTTAGCCTCATGTAAGGGGTTGTACTTGGTCAACCCTGGGATACATTGTAGTTCTGAGATTCAGAGTTTAAAAGACTTGTCAGGGACATAATTGACTCACTCATGGGGTATAAAGAAGGACCTGATGTCCAAATGTACACTTGAGATGTCTATATTTGATTCATCAAATCTAACTTAGACCAAAATCAACAGAATATGAGCTAGGATAAAAAGACCAAGGTCAATGAACTCATAAACTGAATATATTCACCCTGACCAAAAATAACAAATGTAAACATTGGAATTAGAATTTCAATTTGGTCACACTAAGCTTATTTATCAATATAAAGGTTAATTACATTTCTTACCAGAGTCCATGGATTGTCCAGTAATTAGGGGGATCTCTGCAGTCATTTTCAATTTCCTAGGGGGAAAAAAGCAAAAATTAAAAATGATTCCATTCTGTCTTTAAATATGTTTTGAATGAAAATACATGAATAACCCAGACTGAATTGCTTGCCAGCTCTGGGAGTGGGGGAAAGGAGGAAGGGAGACAGTTTGGATCATATAATTTCATAAAACTCATATGGAAATTTATTACAAGTAATTAGCAAAAAAAAGATTCTTAAAAAAAATACATTTAGCAGTCTTGCTTTTCCTCTAACATAAGAAAAACATCAGGGCAAGTGTACACATTTTTATATACAGACACATATGTGTAATACAGAATAGATAATCTATACCCTATGTATGTATAGCATACATATTTTATAATGTACATATATATATATCACACATGTATATGTACACACATTTTTAGTTTTAAATGACACAAAGATAAGATTTTAAATATCTAATCTTCACTGTTGTGTTACAATTAATTCAATACAACAACATTCCCAGGAGGTAGGAAATAACATTTCCACAAACTGAGACTGAAAAATAAGTCAACAAATTAGAACTCTAACAATTAAGATAATAGCATGTTGACACTCTGTAAGTATAATAGTGAATTTAAGACAGTGAGCAAAGTGCTTAGACTTCTTATAGATAATTGCACTACCATACAATGAAAAAAAAGTGAATAAAAAAAATTAAATCTAAATCAGTGTAGTTATCAGGGAGACCCAATAACAGAGCTACTAAGTGCCATATCAGACTAAGGGAGGATGTCAAACTATTAGTATTAGCAATGAAGGTAAAAAAAATTATTGTCAAAGTCTAGAGGGTTTTGTAGTTATGTTTTCATGGAACTTTATTAGATCATAGAACCTGCTCAATAGAGCAAAGTGTCACTTTAATTTAAAAGCTTTTGAATGAAGCTTTTGAATGTTAAAAGCATAGGAGATTCCTTGAAAGGTAATTTTGTTCAGTCACTCTGATTATTAAAATCAAGTAGAACATAAAGACAGGAAATCAGAAGCTTGCCCAAAATGTTTGCTCTCAGAATAAAGGATGTTCAGTGTAGAGTTATGAGGAAAAGGATTCCCCTCATTACACTGAGGTTCTAGATGCTCCTGTTTGAGGGTGCCACCACTGATGCATCATGCCCCAGAATACCAGATGTTCCTAGATGACATCTAGAATCAATTACTCAAAAAGGGTTCTTCAACTCAACCATCTATACAAGGAAAATGCATTGGATAAAGATGACTTGGGGATTAGACACTGGCTAATGGATTAGATGATGGAAAACAGCTATAAAGACAATCCAGACAAATCTATGGCTATAGATATAGATACATGATAAATCTATATCTCTGATTGATCAATTACCAAATATTGATATTTGTTGTGTTAATGCTTATTATGTGCCAGGCGAATTGGAGATAAAAGTCTTTAAAGAATAAAATAGGGTGTAGCTGGGGGGCTCAGTGGATTGAGAGCCAAGCTTAAGAGACAGGAGGTCCTAGGTTCAAATCTGGCCTCAAATACTTCCTAGCTGTGTGACCCTGGGGACATCACTTAATCTAGCCTAATACTTTCCACTCTTTTGCCTTGGAACAGTAGTGATTCTAAGATGGAAGTTAAGAGTTTTAAAAGAAAAGAAATGAAAAAAATACATGAAAGAGGCTTACATTTTAATGGGATGGACAAGGACAAATAAAAATACAAACAGCGTATATATAATATAATATAATGTAATGTAATGTAATGTAATATAATATAAATATATAAAGTTGTTGGGGAGATCAGGAAAGGTTTTCTGTTGATAATTCCTAAATTGCAGCTTAAAAAGAGAACCCCCTGGGGGCAGCTGGGTAGCTCAGTGGATTGAGAGCTAGCCCTAGAGACAGGAGGTCCTAGGTTCAAATATGGCCTCAAGACACTTCCCAGCTGTGTGACCCTGGGCAAGTCACTTGACCCCCATTGCCTAGCCCTTACCACTCTTCTGCCTTGGAGCCAATACACAGTATTGACTCCAAGACAGAAGGTAAGGGTTATTATTTAAAAAAAAAAAAAGAGAACCTCCATGAAGTGATGTCTTTTCCTTTTTTTTAATCAGCTATTTCATTTTTAAACCCCAAAGCCTGGGAATTTGATCTTTTTCACTATATATATTTATTTAAATAATTATATGTAAAGCTTCAGAAAAATCATTTTTCTTCTCTGGACCCCACTTTTCCTAGCCATAAAATAAAGGTCTGAAATGGATGTCCTCTAAGGCCCCTTCCAAGTGTAAGATTTTATGCTTTATTACAGCAAAGGGTCTAACTCTTTTCTATGTCTTCTTGTAAATCCTCTACCACAGGTCCATCCACTGTGCTATAGGCCCTCATCCAATTCTCCTGGCATATGGGTACCAAGGCAGTAAAACTGCTGTCCATCTATTTTCCCTCACTTTTCCTAAATGACTGGCACATCGTTTTTGTTCAATATATGTCTCCGATGATACATTTCATGCTGCTTTATGTGGGGCTGTCACTGGTAAGATACTACTGCCTCTTCCAATCCATATTCCATACATTTTCTCCCATTTTTAAAAGCCTTGAGATCAGGGTCTGCCCTTTTTACTTTTATGCACAGCGTTAAGGACTTAAATGCTCCCCCCCCCCAATTATTCCTAAAGCATACATCTGATCATTTCACCCTATCTATGCCTCCTTCCCCTACACAATAATATCTAGTGACTCCCTGCTATTTCCAGGATCAAGTATAAACCTCTACGTTTGATATTTAAAGTTCTTCTCAAACAAACCCTAGTATACCTTTCTATATTGTATAGTTTGGCGAAACTGGCCTTTGTATTAGTTATCCTCCTTATTGGGAATGCACTTCCATCTCTCCTCTCTATTTTAGAATCCTTAGCTCAGCTCAAGCATTGTCTCCTTCATAAGGCTTTCCTGATTCCTTGTTGCTAGTGTTTCTCCTATTTATTTTGGATTTACTTAGTATGTGGTTTGTAATTATTCATATGTTTTCATATTAATTCCCCTAATGGAATATAAGTTCCTAGAGGGCAGGTACTGTTTTGTTTTTATCTTTACCTCGAATATAGTAAGCACTTAATAAATATTTACTATTGATCAATTGCTCTAACTACCTGTAATGAAACAGAAAGGGGAAAGAAAGAGCTATTATGATCTCAGGAGAGAAAGAAGAGGGGTTTCATGACCCCTCTTTTTTTCTTCTAAGCTCCATGTTTGTTTTTTCCAATGTAATAGTCTGCATAGATAGTTTGGTAATTTCCCTTCTGGTGGTCTTTATCAAGGTATAGGATGAGGAGAATTTGAGGTTAATCAATAACAGATATAAGACCAAATTATTAAAAGAAATTTAGCTATAGTTCAGCTCTGTACCATCTTCCCAGATATAATGCAAATGAAAGGCTTTTCTCCTGGAGACTGAAAATCACAGAAAGTACTTGTTACCACAGGATTAGAATCTGGGAGGGTACACAAAAATTTTTTTGTTCAATACTTTTTATAGCAAAGGAAACCAAGGTCCTGATAAGTTAAATTACTCACCCAAGGTCAAGCATTATTTGTAGGCAAAAAACAATTCAGCACAGGATGTTAACAATAAGCTATGGATGGGACAAAGAATTAGCTTTGTAATACAGAATGCTCCCTTGAAATAACACTCTTACAGTAGGATTTTACCTGTAATTGATTTTTTAAATGCATACATTTCTAAAGCTTTGATGTTCAACCCAGGTGCACGACAAATAAGCCATTACTCACTAGCACTTCAATTAATTATCGTTACACTTAGCCCACAAAACTCCCACACACCATTAGACAAATGTCTCACTGAACATATGGCCTTACTCTGAACATAAAGCCAGATTTGGCATAACCAAGAACAAAGCAAATTCTCTAAGGCTTTACTTCTAGTGACCAAAAACCTCACAAACATTTATGAATCTTTTTACCAGTGGGTGGCACCCTGCTAATCACTAGGAATACAAATATGAAAAATGACAGTCTTTAAAGAGCTTATAGTCTAATGGGAAAAATATAATTGTGTATAGATGAGTAAGTGGATCAGGGATAGAGCACCAGCCCTATTGGAGCCAGGAAGATCTGATTCAAATCTAGCCTCAGATACTAGCAGGCTGAGTGACCCTGGACAAGTCACTTACCCTGATGACCTCAGTTTCCTCATCTATAAAATGAGTTAAAGGAAATGACAAACCACTCCAAGTATCTCTGCTAAGAAAACTCCAAATGGGGTCATGAAAAGTTGGACACAGCTGAAATGATTGAATAACAAGGTGAGAAGCATAAGGCACAGGGAATAGAGAGAGCTGGCCTTGGTGCTGGGAAGTTCTAGGGTCAAGTCCTATTATTGATACATACTAGGGATATGAATAGAGAATTCTCTACAACAGTTTAAAAAAAGGCCATTGCTAATCTGCAAACATTTAAGCATCTAATAAGTACCAAGTAGGATAGATAAAATCAAAGTTTGCAACAACAACAAAAATACAAGGTAGGGAGTGATGGAATCAAAGGAGAGATTCAAATACCATATGAAATGCTGATGAAGCAATACTTTCACTTGCAGTCTCAGAGAAGGTTGTACAGAGTGAAGAAGCCCTGGAACATAGTCAGGACTTCATAATTGCTCCTTTATCTGCCTGCCTTCTAATGCCAAATGTCAGTATCAAATCGATTAATTTGTATTAGTTATTGTTATTTTGGCACTTAATATTGGGCTGGGGGCCCTGAAGGAAGGATACCAAATACAAAAAGCACCAATCAATGATCTAAGCAGCTTTGTTAGAATTATTTGGATCCTCAGGGCTTAATACAATACCTCACACTGTAGATGTTCGATAAATGACTGTTTGGCTCAGACTGTATTATGTAAAAATAGACGAACTCTGGACTTCAATACCCACAAGCCCTTGCTCCACTTCCCCAAAATGCTTTGTAATCTCACAGAATTCTCAGGTGGGCCGAGATCGAGAAGGGATTTAAACTGATTGCAAAGGCTTTTGGGGCTCTTTTGGACTTCCGTTTTGGAGCAGACGTGGCTCTTTTCATAATGTAGGTGAGGTCTTGTCTAGGCCTCTCTGGCCTAGGCACGTGTTTCTTATTCTGTATTTTCTTTAATCCTTAATCTTCAATAAACCTCTAAAAATATAATACTCCTTGCAGAGAGAAACTAATTTCTACCTGCCTCAGTCTCCCCTAAATTTTAATCTTTACAATTAAAATTCCTATTGATTGTATATATGGAATATGTTATCTAGGCTATTCTCCCTCCTTTTTCCCCCCTGGTATCTCTGCTCCCTATTTCCAGACACAACTCTCTCTCATGTGGACAACTACAATAATTTCCTCCTGTACTCCAACCCAGTCAGTGCTGTTAGGCCAGTCTTCCTAGAACCCATCATATTGCTATATCACTCAAATCTTAAGTGAAGAGGCAGTTCAGTGGATAAAACACTAGAGACAGAAAGTCCTGGGTTCAAATCTGAACCCAGATACTTCCTAGTTATGTGGCTCTTGGCAAGTCACTTATTCCTGTTTGCCTAGCTCTTGCTCTTCTGTCTTAGAGTTGTTACTAAGAAAGCAAATTTACCAAAAAAGAAATCTTCAGTGAAGGCAGCATTGCCTTTCTGGGTAGAGTATTAGACTTTTAGTCAGGAAAAACTGGGTTTATAACAGGTTTGTAAGACTTCCTAGTTGTATAACAATAAGCAAACCATATAAACTCTCTAATCTTCAGTTTTCTCATTTGTAAAATGGGGAAAATGTCTTTGGACTCAAGGTTCAAATGAGCCAATATATGTAAACACTTTGAAAATATGCAAGTGCCATACAAAATGTCAGCCATGACCAAAATGGCTCCCTACTACCTACTACACAAAATCAATGCCTTAGTAACTAGGATTTTAGTGCTAAAATTGATCTTAACAATCACCTGGTTCCATGGTTTCTTTTTAATAAAGGAGAAGGTTAATAAAGGAGCTATGAAACCTGAGGTGGTCTTAAGAAAAAGGATTTGAACCCACATCTTTTAACTCCAAATCCAACTCTCTTAAAACATCATGCTGTCTCTTCAACTTGGTATTCAAGGATTTCCTCAATCTTGCTTTGACCTCATATATGTGCTATGATTCAGTCAAACTGAACTATTTATGCTCTCCTAAGTATCAGATGCTTTCCACATCCGCATTTTTCCTCAAACCATTCTGTAATAGTTAAAATTAAATTATGAGGCTGCTAGTAGGTTTAATAACTTTATTACATCAAAGTGGTGATAGTAAAGAGAAGGAAATGTAGGAAAGAGGTAAAGGGTTGCTTAGCTTACTACTCTATCTGCTGCCACAATGGATTGAAGCTCACCACTGACATGGGTTCCATCAGGTTCAAAGCTCCAGTCAGAAGAGACCAAACAGTCTCCTGGTTTCATCTTATAAGCAATTTTCTCCACCCACTAGCTCTCCCCTGCCACATCTCAGGAACCAACCAGTTCCTTAATTTGCCTGGTACCACCCGGGGGGGCAGTGCCTATGGAATCAGTTTCCAGTCTCATTGGTTTCAACTTTATTTCTCTAAGGTGTAAAGACAGGTGTGAAAATGGGATTAACTCCACCCTTGTCTACTTTTAAATGTAATCAACAAAAATGAATACACCCCTAATTGACCCTAAAATAGGGGAAGTCCACAAACCACTTACTTCCTCTCACAAAGTCTTTGAATTCTTTTGAGGCTTTGGAGGATGGTAGAGGACCTTCTTCAGTGTGGACCTGGGACTCTAGCATTTGGTAAGACTGCTCCTGGATTTTCCCCTTTGGACTACAATGTGGGTGAGTGAAAAGCTGACTCCTCTCCTGGCTTCTGGAGAGATTAGTTTTCAGAGGCCTTGTTGTCATTCACCACTGGGTCCTCCAGCTAAAGGGCCCTGAGGCTGAGAGTCCTCTGGTGGCAGGTTAATGAGCCCTGCCCTAGTTGAGCCAGGCACCAGAGAAACATTTAGGGTGATTAGCTAGACTGCTTACTCTACCCTCTTTCACATTTCTCTACTTTAAACTTTTCCTCTATTTTGTAAATAAAAGCTGCTAAATAAAAAGTTATTTTGACTTGAGTTATATCGGTGACCACATTATCTTATATTTAGTCAAACCATATTAATTTTATCTTCTACAGAAGGTTTGTCTATACCTGTACATGTCAGTGGTAAATGACCTCCAGGTCACTGACTGATAATTTCAAACAAAGCAACATAATAGAGAGAGATTCCCTTCCAACAAGTCCCTTCATATGGGAATATCCCTGTTCCTATTTCTACTACTGAAATTCAAAGCATCCTTCCAAGGCTCAGTTCAAATTTCACCTCCAGGAAACCTTTCCAATTCCTTTATTCCCCAACCTGAGATGATTTCTACCTCCTCTGAACTCAGTCTTTTGGTTATACTTCTCTTGTAGCATTTATCATATTCTAATCTGAATTAACAAAATTTGGTGTACAAGTCTTCCCTACTAGACTGAAAAGCTCCATGAAGGTAAGACTCATATCTAATCTTTCTCTGCATCACACCTAACAACCAGTATAATACCTTACACCAAATCAGTTCTTAACCAATGTTCAATGAATGAAAAATGGGTGAGCAGGAACAAGAATGATGGGAGAGGTACATCTTTTTACTTTCCCTCAGAGAGTGCTTCATGGAAAAGGAAATACTGATGCAGCTAGGTAGCACAAAGGAAAGCCAGACCTGGAGTCAGGAGAACCTCAGGTCAAATCTGGCCTCAGATACTTCCTAGCTGTATGACCCTGGGCAAGTCACTTAAACCCTATTGCCTAGTCCTTAACCTTCTCTCTTAGTGCTGATTCTAAGACAGGAAATAAGGGTTTAAAAAAAGAACCAAAGTAATAGTACTAAGAGTGGGCCACAAAGAATATGGAGAGAGAAAACCCAGTATAGGAATATAGCCTTTTGGTTCTTCTCCTATGATAAATGAGAATGATAGAAAAAGAACAAAGCTTTGATGTGGTAATTTCACATCATCATAAAGTTTTGTGTGATGGACAAGATGGAGGACATTACTAAGGAGAGAGCCAAAAAACATTCAACTATACAGTCATCCACACTAGTCATGACATTTTATTACTTATCTGGATGGGGTGGAGGGCTCATCTGGTCAAAAAACCTCACCTTGCACACAGTTGTAGGCCAGTGATGAACCATAATCAACTTTTTCCACTCATGGTTGCCACTATAGAAAAATAAAGAATTTATTTTTCAGTAACTTTTTTTAAACTGCCATGAAGCTAAATGATGGCTTTCATCCAAAAGACAAAACAAACAAACAAAAAAAGCTTATTTGCCACTAATGACTAATGCAAGCTAGGAATGAAATATGAAAAACACATAAAAAATAGCTCATATTTATACACCTTTTTCTTGAACCTTCTAGATACTTAAACATTTTATTCCTGCTCAGGGTTTCCCTGATTTACAGATATGGAGACTATAGTAGATCTCAGTAAAAGTAGACAAAACAATAAAAATCAGTAGTCCAGGGTCACAGGGAAAATTATAATTTTTTTTTTTTAAAGGTTAAAGAATGGAGAAAGCCACCAAAAGAACCAGGATGAAAACTCAAGTTGAGATAGTCTTGGGTAAACTGAAATGTGTGGAGTCCTATACAATTTTAATTAAAAATGTGAGCTTTATCCTCTTTTCAAGTTTCTCCATAAATAGCCTATTTAAGTAATTAAGATTATGAGTAAGTGTAGGATTCACAATTAAAGCGTTTTGAGAAAATTAATTATAGGTTGGAACTGATAGTGATACCCAACTGTGTACAAGAATAAACTAGTCAAGCTGAAAGGTTTCAAATAAATACAGGGGAAATACTTCTGTCCTGATCTCATAGTCAAGAAGGTTGAGTTTATATTTGTTCCTGACACGGTAGATATATTTTTAACTTCTCTGAGCCTTAATTTGCTCAGGACACCTGGGTGGTAAAATGGATAATGCTTTGGTCTCATGTCAGGAAGATCCAAATTCAAATCCAGCGTGAAAACATTGTATCATTCTGGACAAGTTATTTAACCTCTGTCTGACTTAGTTTCCTCAACTGTAAAATGAGTATAATAATAGCACCTATTTCCCAGCGTTGTTGTGAAGATCAAAGGAGAATAATTTTAAGTGCTTAGCATAGTGCCTAGCAAATAGTAAATGCTATATAAATGTTAACTATTATTATGAAAACAAGTATAATGCCTGTACTACTTACCTCCTAGGGTTGTTGGGAGGAAAGCATTTTGTACATAATAAATGAGGGGGAGTGGGAAGAGGAAATAATCATTTCTAGAGTACCTACTATGTGCAAGGCATTGTGCTAAGCACTTTGCAGGTATCTCATTTAATTCTCACAACAACCCTAAGAAGCAAATGCTACTATCATCCCCATTTTACAGTAGAGGAAAATGAGGCACAAAAGTGTCTTGCCTAAGGTCAACCAGCTACTGAGTGTCTTAGGCTGGGTTTGAGCTGAAGTCTTCCTGACTGCAGGGACAGTGATTTCTTCATTATGATACCCAATACGATAAGTGTGTAACAGAGATTTAATACCCTAAAACTGCACTGAGACTTTAGTGATATCTTAGGTATGTTTGTACTGTATATAATTATTTTTGTGGGTGTCCTCATATACGTATTTATATGTATTTATATATATGTGTCTTATATGTATATAGGACATAAACCTGTATATACAAATACTTGTATATTGAGGTATATATACATTTATGTATGTGTACTGATATATCTATCTATACATCTTATATGAACTGTTATTACCTTCAAATATTAGTAATTTAGAAGAAAAAAGGAAATTGCTCTGAGAGGAAGTCCCCCACTAAAGAAGCAGTACAAGGTCATGACAATAATGAGGAAGTTGAGCAGTAATATTTAAGAGGAAATTTGGCCAAAAGGGAAGAAAAAAAATTACCATAAATTCTTAAGTGCCTGAACTCTAACCATTGATGAGAAAATTAGAAAAGTAACCCAGGAACCAGCAATGCCATATTTTTTTTACCACTCAGAGAGAAAAGTGAGACCATATTCATCTTTTGTAATAACATGAATTATTAGGAAATAACAATCTACCTACAAAAAGGAAATTCAAAAGTTAAACATCAAGTTTTACAACTAACAAAACAGATACTTAAAATATGAAAGCAAAATGTGCTTTCCAATTTCTTCACAAATATTACTTTAGAATAAAATTATACTTCATGGGTCCCAATCTTTAGTTATTCAAATACATAATAAAAATTGGGTTTTGAAAGTTAATATTCTTTATTTATGAATACAAAAATGAATTTATGGTTTGTTTGGTTCTTTTTGGTAAATGCAGTTTTGGAAAGGGAAGAAATATGGAAAGGACACAAGAAGAGGGAAGAATTAACTATTTTCAAAATGGTTAAGAATTTCCAAGTAATTATATTTACCAGATCTAATGAAACAATTTGTTTTATCAGTAAAAGGAATCCCATCAACAATGAATGTCTTCTAAGTTTGTATAATAATTACTGTTTTTCACTTAGGATAAAAATCAGTCTTGTCAACTTAATTGTCTCATGTTAAAAGAATCTTAGCTTTAGAGCATTTAGAGAATGGACCTTCTAAGTCACCTGTTCCAACTCACTCCCCAGTATACCATCTCTCCCCTCCATTTTTAATATGATAATATTGAGACCTAGAAAAAGTTAAAGTAACTTACCCACGATTGAACTTGTAATAAGTAGAAGAGTAAGGATTTGAAACCAGGTCCTCTGATTCCAAATTGTACACTCTCTTCACTATCCCATGCTGACTCCCCCTCAAGACTGAGTTCCTCACCTAATTATGTAGCACCCAGTACTGTGGCAAAATTCACTGTGCACACAAAAGGCTCCCAATTCTTAACAATATGAATGACATCAATGTTAGTTATACAATTACATTATCCTGGGAAGTCGAGTTGAAATTTTATTTCCACAAATAACTTACCTATTGTAGAATTTGTCAGCAGTACACAAACAATAAAAAGCTAAACAAAGGGAACTCAGAATGAACATACGAGATGTTTCTGGCTTCATTGTATTAAATCCTGAAAAGAGAAAAAGCTATGTAAGAGCCTTAGTCAAGTTAAAGGTTAAGGATTTTGAAACCTATGCAAAATGCTGAGAAAAATACAAGGTGTGATACAAATATAAGACATTAATATTATTTTCAAGTCTCTTTTTTAGAGCACACTGGCATAAGGCCTGGGATTAGGATGTCTAGGGGATGGCACAAAAAAGATGGTTGAAAATATTGCTTTTTTAATTTTAAAAGTATGGAGAAGCAACAACAGAGTACTATTTTGAATGTGCACTTAGCAACTTCTTGATATACCTAGAGTTCTCCAGACTTACTTCATAGAACCTTAAACATAGAGTTGGAAGGATCTCAGAGGTCTAATGAAACTTTCATTTTGGGGATGGGGAAATTTAAGGAATTTCCAAAGAGATGAAGTAGTTGGATGTGATGGTGCAGGGCTGGATTCCCAATGACCAGAGTAACTGAGGCAATGCTTATTTCTTCAAGTAGGAGTTCCAAGTTGCAATGGGTTAATCCAATTATATACATCCTAGGACATTAATATGGGAGGGGGATGAGAGATTGCTTAAAGAGGGATTAAAGTGGCCCAGGTAAGAAATGGAGCAGGTCCAGTTTTCCAAGCATATTAGCAATGGAATCTTCCAGTGAGCAGCCCCTGTACTTCAGCTAGGGTTCTAGGGTTGTCGAGATAGGGAAGCCCAGTTTTTGAATGAATGAACGAAGCAGCTCACCCCAAAACTGCACAAGGCAGAAATAGCAGAGTTGAAATATAAACTCTGCCTCTAAGGTTAGTGGTCTTTCTTTCAATTATTTTAAAATTTGAGTTAAGAGTTAAGAGCCAGCTTCTAAATAGCAATCACAATTAGCCTTCTCCATTTGAAGTACAGACTATGCAAAGTGGAAGGGATATTAGAAATCACATATTCCCACCCTTTCACTTTAGTGAGGAGAAAACCGAAGCCCATAAAGGTTAACTTGCCCAAATGGGGTCACAAAGCTACTGGGTAGTAGGTGAAGGATTTAAACTAATTAAATAGTGTGTCGGTTCCATTAAATTCTCAGATCCTCTCACACTATAAATAACGATTTACAGATTTGTCAATCTGCATTATTATAGGAAGTTTCCATACCTTAAGTTCTTCCAGGAATTTGATGAAAATACCGAACAGTACTCCCTTCCCCAGGCTCCACCCCTCAAAAACAAGAAAAATCCTTGCTATTAAGAACCCCAAATTCCCCAACTATACACAATAATTGGAAATCCTCTCCCCACAAGTCTCCGTTGTTTTAACCTTCTTGACAAGCAATAAAAGGAAAGGTAACAAAGTTAAATTACAGTTCAAACTAACTTTCCCCCCTTCCACCTCACCCACGCCCTTTTCAAGTTCAGTAGTTCTCCGAGTAGCAGTTTTAGAGGTTTTCCGACTTTCCTCCCCGCCTCCACCCCCAAGGAGTGAGCCTTAAGGAGAAGAGCGGCTGAGAAGAGGGGCAGGAACCAGCACCCATCTCAGCCTCGACTCCACGGTCTCCAAAGGGCTGCCAAGGGAAGATTCGGGGGCCCACGTTGACGTCCTACGTCCACCTGGATCCCGGACCTCTAGCGGCTCCAGGGCATGCACATTGCCAGGGATGTGCTAGTGCCCCACCTTTCGCCCCACGTCCCACATACCTGACTTGGGGAAAGCCACAGCCTGAAGTCCGCAGCAGCAGGAGACCCCCTCCGCTGCAGGGTTTCCGTAAACAGACCAAGCTCTCCGGACTCCAACCCGCCCCCTGGGCCACTTCAGGCACGTGATTCTGACTAGCTCCGCCTTCTCTCTAAATTCAGTTTTGCCCCAGGACAAAAAAAAAAAAATCCTTCCTTACTTGCTTTCTTTTAGTTTGATGAATAGACCTCTTTCACCCACTCTGGCCTCCCTAAAGCGACATTCTCCTAAACGCTGGTTGCCTCTGGGTGTCTGATACAACTTTGTGTCAAGAAATGCCTCTGGCGGCCCGGATACAATGTTTTCTAGAAGTTGCTAGATCGCACGCAAGTGCTGTTTAATAATGGTTCTTGGTGCCTCAGGAGCTGATTTCTTGATTTGAATCTTATCTCACTAAACTAAAATATCTTTCCAATATCTTTCTAGTGGTTCTTGGGAGTGACACCAGAGCTGGAAAATCTGTACTCTGCCTGGGTATGTTTTAATCTGAATGTTTTGGATTATTTTTAGAGGTTTTCACATTTTCCAGTATGTTGCTATTTTTTGTAATTTTGTTAGTGGAGTTTCATTATTCTTCAGAGCCTTTCTTCCTTCTTGAACCATGTTTTCTCTTAGTAACTATGGCGGCCTACATTATGGAGCACTTATGTGTGTAAAATCCTTCATTTGTTAGCTGTTAGAGAATGATAATCTTGATTTATGAAACCCCGCCTTGCCTTTCCATTGTCCCCTGGGAAACTGCCTTCAAGAAACTCCTTCACTTGACCCTTCTTCCAGACTGAGCAATAGATCATCAAGCACTCCCTGAGCAACCCGGATTGGAATGGCAAAGGCAGATTAAGTCAAGTCTTAATTATACTTTTTTTGTTTTTTAGTTTATCTTACTGTATTTGCCGGTTCCAGGTACTCAAACCTCGAGCTACAAGTTCTTTCTCAAGACCCTTATGTAACCAGTCAATTTTTTTTCTTTGGTTATATTACCTGGATAGAAATAGAACCCCAAGTTCTTTAGTTAGATGGAAATTCCCTTTCCTGGTGTTTTTGTTTGTTTTGTTTTGTTTTTACTGGGAGACATTGTCCCAGAGTCTCAGAACTGGAAGGTGGCTGTGCTAGTGGTGGTCTCTGTGTGGTAGCCATAAGAGCATTTTCTTCCTTGATCTGATTAAAGATGTACTCTTTTGTAACTGCTTTGATGGTTCTGGGTTTTTTCAGGATTGCAAGAACAGGATTCATAGATTGGGACCTCATCATTCAACTGAAACTGCTCTCTCCAAAGTTCTGATCTCTTAATTTTTGGCTCTGATAGACTTCTCATTTCTCCTTGACTTCCCAGCAGGCTTTGACACTGTTGATAACCCACTCCTCTTGGAGAATCTCTTCTCTTAAAAGTTTTTGCGGCAATATTCCCTCCTGATTCTCCTCTTACTTCTTAGGCTCCTTTGCTCAGTCCTTATCCATGTAAAGGATAGGATGTCTCCATAAGGCTCTGTCCTAGGCTCTCTTCTTTTATCTCTATACTATTGCACTTGGCAATCTCATTAACTCCTATGATTCGATCATCATCTCCATGCTGATGATTCTCAGATCTGCTTATACAGCTCCAACTTTTTGTCAACCTCTAGTTTGACATCTCTGTCTCTCAGACATTTCAAATTGGATATTCTATAGACATCTTAAATTCGTGTTCAAAATTAAACTTATTATCATTTCCCCCTAAATTCTCCCCCCTTCCAAACTTCCATCTTACTGTCCAAGCAACATCATCTTCCCAGTCACCCAGGCTCAGAAACTATGTGTCATCTTTGACTCCTCTCATGCCCCAAATGCCATATGCTGCCAAGTTCTGTCAATTTTACCATCTCTTAAATATTCCCCCTGGTCCTCTCTGACACTGCCACCACTGTGGCATAGACCTTCAGCACTTTGTGCCCGGACTACTGCAATAGCCTGCTGATTGATCTCCCTGGCACATGTCTCTACCCACTTCAATCACAGTGCCAAAGTGATTTTCCTAAAACACATTACTACCATCCCTTATTCTGTTAACTCTAGTGGCTACCAAGCACCTCTAGGATCAAATATAAAAATCCTCTATTTGGCATTCAAAGTCTTTCATCAGCTATCCCTCCACACACCTTCCTCTTACATGCCCCTTATATTCTGCAAAACCATTAATACTTGCCTTCTTGATTTTCCTCAAACAAAAACTCCACTTTTCAGTTCTGGGCATATTCACTGCCTGTCCCTCACACCTGGAATGCTTTCCCTCCTCCTTTCTGCCTCCTGATTTCCTTGGCTTCCTTCAAGGCCCAGCTAAAACCACATCTTCTATAGGAAGCCTTTCCAGATTCCCCTTAATTATTGTGCCTTCCCTCTGCTGAATAATCTCCAATTTATCCTATACATCACTTGTTTGTACATAGTTGTTTGCATGTCATCTCCCCCATTAGAATGTGTTCCTTGAGAGGAGGGGCTGTCTTTTACCTTTTGTTGTTTCCCCAAAGCTTAGCATAGTACCTAGAACATAATAGGTGCTTAAAAAATTTCCTTGACTGACACAACTTTCCATTATCCTCCATTAGTTCTTTGGGTTAACATGGTACCTTTTGAACATTCCCACTTAAAGTTAGAAATAAGAAAATTCACAAGAACATACACAAAAAGGAATAACTAAGTGGTTCAGTGAATAGAAAGCCAGGCCTGGAGATGGGAAGTCCTGGGTTCAAACCTGACAGACACTTCCTAGCATTTTGACCCTGGTGAAGTCATCTAAGCCCCATTTTGCCTAGCTCTTACCATTCTTTTGCCTTAGGACCAATACATAGTTTTGATTTCTAGACAGAATGTAAAGGTTTTTAAAAAAAGAAGAAAAAAGTATTGAAAATCCTGACTTTTAAAGGATTGGACTATATGAAACCCCTTATCTATCCCCAACTATTGATTCCCTCTCCTGCCTGAAACATTTCTCAGCTTGCTCTGGCAACCACCTGGAAAACTAACCACCTCCTCCCTTCATCATCAACCACATTATCATTTCCTCATAGATAGTGCCCTCTCTGGTGTGGCAAAGGGAACTGCTCCATGAATAGACCTTCCATCTAGCTTTAACTTCATTCTCCTCTCATTTCAAGAGTCAAAAGGCTTAGAGAAATTCAAGAATCCGAGACTTAGTGCTAGAATTTTAGGGGAATTTGGAGCCAAAGGATACAACTATTTATATTATTTGAGTTACATCATGGTTTAATTAGACTTTTGTGGGATGTATCTGAAGACCTAAAACTACGTGGATAAAAGACCAAATTTACATCCTAGGAATATCAATTTGGCAATTACATAGATTATTGACTGACAGGAGAATCTATAAATAGGAAGGCCTATTAGAAGCCTATCCCAGTTTGTACATAAAAGATGGTGAAGAGCTAAATTAAGATAACGACTCTGTGAATAGAGAAAAGAAGACAGATGCTCAAAATGTTTTGGAGGTAAGATTTATAAGACTTGGCAACTTGGGGCAGGTAGGTGGGTCAGTGGATTGAGAGCCAAGCTTAGAGATGGGATGTCTTGGGTTGAAATTTGGCCTCAGACATTTTCTAGCTGTATTTCCCCAGATGAATCATTTAAACCCCATTGCCTGATCCTTACTGCTCTTCTGCTTTGACCAATACACAGTGTTTATTTTTAAGACAGACAATATATATGGGTTTGAATTTTTTTAAATAATAAAAAACATAAGATGGCATCTGATTGGAGGTGACACATGGAGGAAAGGGAGAAGTCAAGGATGAGCCCAAGATTTTGAAACAGTGTGACTTAATGGATAATTGTGCAATCAACAGGAATAGGAAAGTTTAGAGGACAGATGGGAATAAGGATAAATATGAAATTTATTTTCTTGAATTTGAGAAGCCTATAAGACATCCAAGTAGAGACATCCAATAGACAGCTATTAATGCCAGACTAGAGTTCAAAAGAAAGATCTGGCCTATATATACAGTCTTGGAAGTCATATGTCTAGTGATAATAATTAAATCTATGGGAGTTGTTAAGATCACCAAGGTGAGAGAATAGAGAAATGATATTGCTCAAGACAGTCTTGGGGGATATTTGGGGTGAAACTGACTATTGTAACAGTTAAATTAGTTTCTCTACTAAAAGTATTATGTTTTATGAGGTTTGTTAAGATTATTAGAAATCAAGGAAATAAGAAAATACAAAATAAGAAAAACATGTGTCTAGGGCTGATTAGCCCATTCACAATTTACTTACATCTTGTTGCAATCTCTGAGTAGAGGAAGAGAGCTCTTGAGAGGCAGAGGGCACTTTAAATAATAAATTGTGATCTCGTCTAGGTGGAGACCCAGGAGATTATAGGGAATTCTGGGAAGTACCAGGGACTTCTGGGAATTGAAGTCTGGGGTTAAAATCTCCATTTCCACACTATCCAACAAAGAAGACTAAAACCCAATAGAAATGTAGATGGGAAGACAACCAAAAGGGAAGCACTGCCTTTCCAGCCAATCAGTTGGGCCAAAAAGCATTTAGTGTTATTATATACCAGAAACTATGCTCATCACTGGAGGGTACAAAGAAAGGCAAAAATATGATTACTGCTCTCAAGAGGAAACCAACAATAAGGAGTGTCCAGAAATAGTGTAGTTGACATGTCAAAAGCTATAGCAAGATGAGGACTAAGAAAAGATCATCTTTCTTAGGAACTAAGAAATCTTTGGGTGATCTTGAAGAGATGTGAAGATTGGATTTAGCTATCTCCTGATTTCTAACAATGAAGATGCTTATTCTGACAACATCAAGGATGTTTTTGGAACTTTGCATTACTCCACCCTACTTTGTATAGAAAATCAGGAATGTCTGTAAACATGCTTGAAGATTGAGTGTTTAGGAGGATGGCCTTTAATAGAGAAATTGACAAATCAGAAACAGCTGACAGACCCCTGGGCTGTCCTAAGTCAAGCTTAGGCTGTGATTGGTGTGGAGGAGACCAGGAAAGGGAGGTAGTCCTATAGGTTTTTTTTTTTCCCTTGGGGCTTCCTGTCCGCTGTCTCTCTTTCTCCAGAGAGGCAGCTCTGGCTAGATCTTGGATATCTGGAGTGGTGGCAGCTATTTGTCTGGGTTTTGGCGGTAAGTTTGCCCTTGAGCTAATTCAGGTTCAGGCATCTTGGCTGAGCCCTCTTGGAGTTCAGACTCCTTCCTCCTTCACACTCCAAACCCTTACTTTCTAGATCCCCTAATCTTCCTACCCCGCACAAGGCAGGCAGGAGAAAATCCTACACCTTTTCCTTTTCCCTTCTTCTTAATTTCTTTCCACTATATTAATTAAATCACCATAAAATTTCAGATTGACTTGGATATTTTTATTTTATTATTTGGGATATCCATGGTGACCAATTAATATAATTTAGATCACAACGCTAAAATTATCCTTTACGATTCTGGCTGACCATGTTGGTTGTGATGAAATACCCTCAATCTTATTAACTTTCCTAAACCTTTTCTCTACTGTGAACATCCCTTTTAATAGCTTATTTTGATCAGCTGTAGAGGTAAGTAAATTTGTTTTTTTGGTTTTTTTCCCCCTCTCTCCTTAAATTAGATAGAATCATCTGTTTTCCTTTTTTTTTTTAAATCCAAAGTGGCAGGACTGGGAAAGTTGTTTAACTATGAATCCCCTTTCCCTCAGGGAACAACTGCCTAGATTACTCTTAATTAGGAGTGAAGGGGACCTAAAGAGAGTTTTGGCCTTGTCCTGCTCCCCACATATTTTGTGAAGCCCGCTAGGAAAATAATTAAATATACACATAAAAATGAATACTACATTCTTCGACATTTATATGGCAGTTGAAGAATTAGGGACATTGAGGAATTCAGCATACCTCCAATTTTTTATATTATTAGATAATGTCATTTTTGTACTCCTCAGTACTCCTTTGTACTGTACTATGTTTAGAGATGCTAACATAAAAAAATTATTTGAAGCTGAAGTTCAGAAAAACACGCAAAATTCCAAAGCTAAAATATAAGCCCAATTGGATAATTTAAAATGTTTCTTCCAGGATCAATTAGCAAACATCCACCCCACCGGAAACAGGTCTGGACCTGACAGAACTGTTTCTGAACCTCTAAATGAGGAAATTTCCTTCCCTGAAATGGAGATGGAAAACACCTTCCCTATAGCTCAGTTAACAGACTTGTTCTCTAGTGGTCTGCAAATCTTGGCTGAATTTAATCCCTAAGACCTTTCCCCTACAATCTCAGTTTCTCATGTTCCTTCTCCTACACAAAACCAAATTCCAGCCCAAAGGAAATCTCGTCCTTCTAAAGAAACTCGTCTTAGTCAAAATGACTCACAGGTACCAAATTCAATTAGAGGTTTGTTTCTTCTAAGAGAAGTACCTGAAATAGGATGTGATGGGGATGTGGTGACTTTAAGGCACAATATACCATTTATTCCCCAAGAAATAAATCAATTTACATGAAATATCCCCACATGTGAACAAGATCCCTTTCTAGAAACAAAAAAGATGACAGACATATTTTTTCAGTATAATCCGTCTTACAAGGACGTTGAAAACTTGCTACAGGCTTTTTTAACTGATCGTGAGAAAAAAAAAATAATTGCTCATGTCAACAAAACCCAGGGGCACAATACAGCACATTGGCCATCTCAGGATCCCGAATTGGACTATAACGACTCTGAGGATCTTTTACAATTATACTGTTGTAGAGAGGCTATCTTAACAGCCATGAGAGAGTGTGCAGACAGTACAGATAAGTGTTTTTTCTACTCACAGCCACCATCTTAGTTCAGATTCTTATAACTTCTTGCTAGGACAACTATAATAATCTTACCTTAATGGTCTTACTCCCTCAAGTCCCTCCCGAATCCAATCTATCTATTCTCCACTCAGCTGCCAAAGGGATTTCCCTAAAGTGCATTTCTGACTGTGTCACTCCCCTACTTAATAAACTCTACTGGCTCCATTTCCTCCAGGATCAAATATAACAGTCTATGTCCTTGGAGGTAGCTAGTAGTGCATGATAGAGTGCTGGGCCTAGAGTGAGGAATATCTAAATTCAAATCTAGCTTTAAACACTATCTGCATGACTGTAGGTGGGTCACTTATCCTTTTTTTTTGCCTCAGTTTCTTCAACTATAAAATGGGGATAATTAATAGCATCTACATGATAGGGTTGCTGTGAGGATCAAATGAGATATTTGTAAGAACTACCTAGTATGGTGCTTAACACAGAGTAGGTCATATATAAATATTTATTTCCTTTCCATATAAAATTTTATATAACCTGGCCCCTTCCTACTTTTCCAGTCTTCTTATACTTTACTTCTCTCTAGGTAATTGAAGATCCAGCTATATTGGCCTTCTTGCTTTTCCTTTCATAAGACATCTCATCTCCTTTCTCTGTGCCTTCTCATTGGCATTCTTCTCAGAATAGAATTTGGTGGGAAGGGATTATTCCTATTAAAGATATTTAGGAGTTGGTAGCATCCTGGAATCAAAGTGTGCAGAGAACTCCAACCCATGGCTATTCCCCTTTCTCCGAATGGTCTCCCTTTCTGTCTCCACTTGCTTGTTTCCTTGGTCTCCTTCAAGTCCCAGCTCAAATTCTACCTTCTGCAATAGGTTTTTCTCTATCTCTCCAATGCCTTCCTCATGAGATGTCCTTTCCTTCATTTTACACTGTATATATCTTGGGTGTATATAGTTATTAGCATATCTCTCCTGTTAGACTCAGAGAGCAGAAACTGTCTTTTGTCTTTCTTTGTGTACCCAGCACTTAGCACACAACATTTAGTAAATAGTTAATAAATGTTGATTGATTGAATAACCTCTGTGGATCTTGAAAGAACATTAAACTGGGAGCAAGTTCTGGTTCTGAGCCTGTCACTGCCTACCTGTTTAACTTTAGGCAAGGCCCAAGACTCATTTTCTTTAGCTCAAAAACAAAATCCTTATGAAGTAGCTAATTTCCAAGTTCCTTTCTAGTCAGTCAACAAATAGTTATTAAATAATAGATCTCAGGGAACATGAGGGTAGTGTAAGATATAAGAAAACTAGAAAATTTAAGAATGTGGAAGTTATAAAGGACTTTGCATGTCAAACAAAGGATTTTATATTTAATCCTGAAGGTGATAAGGAGCCATCAGAGTTTATTGAGTAAAGGAGGTGACATCAACACACCTATGCTTTGGGAAGATTACTTTGACAGTTGAGTGAACAATGGATTAAAACAGGGAGAGACTTGAGTCAGGTAGACATACCAGTAAGCTATTATAACAGTCTAGTGATGAGATACTGAGAGCCTGCAGCAAGGTAATGGCAGTATCAGGGGAAATAAGGGAACATATGTGAAAGCTGCAGAGATAGAAAGGTCAGGAGAAAAAAAAACAGAAATAAAGCAATCGGCCAATTTCCCTAATGAATATTGATGCAAAAATCTTTAATTCTTAATCTTAAATAAAATACTAGCAAAGATATTACAGCAATATATCACAAGGATCACACACTATGTCCAGGTTGACTTTATACGAGGAATGTAGAGATGGTTCAGCATTATGAAAATTATTAGTATAATTGACAATAGCAATAACAAAAGCAACAGAAGTCATATGATTATTTTACTAGATGCAGAAAAAGCACTTGACAAAATAAACACCCATTCCTTATAAAAAACATTAGAGAACAGTGGAATAAATGGAGCATTTCTTAAAATGATAAATGGCATCTATCTTGAACCATCAACAACATTATCTGTAATGTAGATAAGCTGGATCTCTTCCCAGTAAGATCAGGGATGGAGCAATTATGCCCATTATCACCACTGCTAGTCAATATCATACTGGAAATGCTTGCTATAGCAATAAGAGAAGAAAACAAATTGTAGAGTTTAGAATGTGCAATGAGAAAATTAAGATATCTCTCTTTGTAAATGATATGATCCTGTACTTAGAGAAGCCCAAAGAATCACCTACAAACTAATTGAAACAATTAATTAATTAGCAAAGTTGCAGGATATAAAGTAAATCTTCATAATTCATCAGCATTTCTATTTTTACCACCAACAAAGTCCAACAGCTAGAAATAGAAAGAGAAATTACATTTAAAATAACTGATGAGAATATAAAATAACTGGGAATTTACCTACCAAAACAAACTCAGCAACTATATATATACAATTGCAAAACATTATGCACACAAATAAGGCTAGACCTAAACATTGGAAAAACATTAATTGTTCATGAATAGTTGGAGTCAATTTAATAAAAATAGCAATTCTACTTAAATCAATTTACCTATTAAGCACCATACCAATCAAAGTTTCCAAAACTTATTTCTTAGAGCTAGAAAAAATAATAACAAAATTCATCTGGAAGAATAAAAAGTCAAGAATATCAAAGGACTTACTAAAAAAAACCCCAAAAGATGGAAGTATGGCCTTAGCAAATCTCAAATTGTACTATAAAGTAGTAATTATCAAAATAATCTGCTATTGGCTAAGACCTAGAGTAATGAATAAATGGAATAGATTAATAATCACTACACAGTAGTAGCTGTCCATACTAACCCAAATCTAAACTTTTGGGGGAAAAAACTCACTATTTGACAAAAATTTCTGTGAAAATTGGAAAACAATATGGTAGAAACTCAGCACAGACCAGCATCTCACACCATAAAACAAGATAAAATCATAATGAATACATGATCTTGAATTAAAGGGCTATACCATAAACAAATTAGGGGAACACAGAAATGTTTATTTGTCAAACCTACAGATAAAGGAAAAATATGTGACCAAATAAGAAATAGAAAACATTGTAAGAAGTGAAATGGATAATCCTTGCATATTGAATTAAAAAGATTTTGTACAAATAAAACCAGTGCAATCAATATTAGTAGGGAAACAAATAACTGGGAAATTTTTTATTTCAAGTATCTCTGTTAAAGGCCTCATTTCACAAATATTCAGAGAACTGAAGAGTAAAATTTATAAGAATATAAGGATCCAAGACTACCCAAGGGGCTCATTTGAAAAAAAGTGCTATTCATAGCCATAAAAAACCCCATCACAGTATGTATACAGAACCATGTCATTCCTTGGCTTATTTCCTTCATGAGGTTTTTCTTACATGTGCAATATATGTATTCTTTCACAACATAAGGAGTAGGGGAATTTGTACTGCATAACAACACTGAAATAACATATCAGATTGTTTGCTGTGAGCAGGGGAAGAAAAGGGAAGGAGAGAATTTGGATTGTGAAAAGGAAGAAAGCAATGATTTAAAAATTTTTTTCTACATGTGATTGGAAAAAATAATATATGGAATGAGTAGAGAGAGAGAGAGGTTCAAGCATTGTTCTAAAGTTTAAATGGCATTTTTAAGGAAAACATTGTCAAACTGGAACTCATTAAGAGAAGAGTGACAAGGAATGTGAATGAACTCAAAACTATGCCACCCTATGATCAAGTGAATGAAATGGAGGACTTTAATGATTGTCTGGATGACCATTTTTCTTTGATATTGGAAAAAGGGCCTTGTGTTTCAGATAGAGGATCAAGCTAGGTGACCTTCCATGGGCTCTCTAGCCCTATATGCTATAATTATAAGCTGGAGACTACATGAAAAAAAAAGATCCTGCTCTTCATCATGTTCTCATCTACATTTAATTAAATTGTTTAATGAAAGTAGAGCTGAATGACACAAATCTGGGAGGTGTAGATGAAAACCTTGGATGGTAATTCTGAAATTAAAAAAGATATTGACAGAGACAATGGACTCTTTCTCTCATGAAGAACTTCAGACATGCTATTTTTGCTAGATATAGTAATAGGAATCATAAGACAAATCCAACTTGACTTTAAAAGCTGTCATGAGGCATTAGCTGCATCTTCTGGTTGTGGATTAGATAGATGCAAAATAATTAAAAAGAACTTGTAAATGCTGTATTTTCAAGCTACATTTTCAAGGATTAAAGCACAGACTCTAAAACAGCAACTGACATTTTCTTTAAGAAAATATTCCCTAGAGGCTCCTAAATAATAACAAAAATGGAAGCCCTGTGAACTGCATTTGGCATTTACAAATAAGTACTCCAGCAATACAAAGAATTCCAAAAGTCTTTTCTTGAAAGAAAATACACACTTCAATTGCTATTGAATTTTCCAGAAAGATGAAATCAAAATCACCACAGATTTTTTGGAAACCAAAGGCCTCTCTTACAGTAACTTCTGATCTCCCAAATGGATATATTGGAACTGTCTGGCTTGCTTCAGGGGTGATTATAAGACTGATCTTGGAGAATGCATTTATTCTTAGACAAAGTATTAGAGACAATTTAGGGTTGCTCTCTTTGATAGGTTTCAAAAACTGAGGAGATGAGAATATGAAGTAGTCAGGAGGAAAATATTTTGCTATATTCTGGATGTAAGATGGGGAAAAAATATGGCCAGATAAATTTTTTCTTCTGACATACTTCAACTTTGCCTTCCAGAGTACTGTCCATATTTGTTAAATCTTCCTCCTTATACTCCCCAAGAAAGAGAGGGTAGCATATTTTTCTCTTCCTTTTCTTCATCAGACCAAAAATTATTCCTATCAAGTTGGAAAGAATCTGACAAATTAATTCACATTGCTAGAAGTGATCTCTCACTCCTCCCAGATGCATTTCTTATTCAACTTGAACTGTAGTTATTTGTGAATATTGTATTATGTATAATACATATTATATATAATATCTGTAGAACTAAACATTACTAAAAGGTAGGAACTAAGATATTTTTCATCTTTGTATCCTGAGAGTCTCTCCCAGTGTCTTGTACATAGTGGGTAATTCCTAAATCTGATGAGTTGAATTGATGTTAAATAATTATTAGGAAGCTAATCTTTCCTAGTAGGGTACCAGCTGTCTTATGGGGATAGAACAGCCTTCTTGTCCCATAACATTTCCTTTATCTATCTATCTATCTATCTATCTATCTATCTATCTATCTATCTATCTATCTATCTATCTATCTATCTATCCATCTATCTATCCCTCTATCTATCTATCTATCTATCTATCTAATTTTATTTAGTCAATTTAGAATATTTTCCCTTGGTTACAAGAGTCATAACCTTACCATCTCCTTTACAATTTATCAAAGCACCAGGAATTTCAATTCTTTATTAAAATGTAATATCTTTACAAAGTATTTCTATCCTATCATGATGACACTTCAGGGAAAATAAACTGAAATCTAGATGAGAACAAGGCTGAGTAAATGGCAGACAAGATGTCAATTAGCAATTCAGTTGGCAAGCATTTCTTAACTTATTATTACTATATGACAGGTACTGTGTTAAGCCATGCAGCTACAAAAAAAGGGGGTTAAAATCACTAGCCTCATGGTATTCACATTCTAATACAGAAAATAACATGTAAATAATTAGGTACCTACAAGATACAGTATAAATGTAAGATAATTTGAGAAACCGTGAGCATTTTAGGAGAATGGCAAAGGTCTTCTATAAGAGGTAGGCTTGGAAATGAGTCTTGAAGGAATCTGGAGAGAAAAGGAAATGGAGTTGAGGAGGGCAGAAAAGCCAGTCACTGCAGAGACCCAAAGATGGAAGATGAGTGTCTTGTATTAAGAATGTAAAGTAAGCCAGTGTAGCTAGATCATAGAGAACAAGAAGAGAGAGAAGGAGTAAATTATAAGAACATAGGAAAGATAGAAAGGTGGGGATGATATAAAAAAGTTTTAAATACCTAACAAAGGTGTTTATATTTGTTCTTGGAGGTAAGACAGAATCAGTGGAGCTCACTGAAGAGAGGGTTAATGGACAGGCCTGTGATTTAGGAAAAAATCACCTTGGCAACAGAGTAAAGGATGGATTAGAGTGATCAAACTGAGTATAGATAATTAGAAGGCTATTGAAATAGTCCAGAAGAGAGAGAGAGAGAGAGAGAGAGAGAGAGAGAGAGAGAGAGAGAGAGAGAGAGAGAGAGAGAGAGAGAGAGAGAAATAGAGAGAGAGAGGGGGGGGGGGAGAGGGAGAGGGAGAGGGAGGGAAAGAAGATCTGAACTGGGGGAGTGAGAGAATGAGTGAGCCACAGGAAGGAACTGAGAATGATACTGAAGATCTAGAAGATTCAGGTCATGGTAGTACCCTTGACAGTATTAGGGAAGTTTAAAAGAAGAGAAGCTTTGGTGGGGGAGAAGATAATGAGCTCTGTTTTGGATATGTTGACTTTAGGATGCATGTAGACCACCCAGTTTATAATAGTCAAAAACACAGCTAGTAATGTAGAATTGTAGCTTAGGAGAGGGATTTGGGCTGGTTACATAGATCTATGAATCATCTGTGTAATAACTGAACTCAAGGAAGCTAATGGATCACCAAGTGAAAGGAAAAAAGAGAAGGACCAAAAGAGAGTCCTAGAGGATACGTGTAAGGATACAAACCATCTAAACGTACAATTTCACTGTAATGGGAAGATACTTGGATTCCAAAGAAAGAAGCAGACCACGCCAACATAGATTATATATATTAGGGTTTATTGAAATAATTGGGTTGTAAAAGGGGGGTTTACTCACTAGACCAGTCTGTATGCTGGCAACAGAACAAAGTAATAGATGACCACAATCCCCTTAGGCCAGGTCAGATATTAAATCTCAATAGAATAAAGAAATTAGCATAATGCCAGGGATGGCCAGTGGTCATGTGTAAGTTTTCCCATGGGATAGTTGGGGCTGCTGTTGCTATTTACATTTAAAGTAAGGGTGGTTTATGTTCTTTAGGGAGTCATAAGTCATTTCTTCACAATCTGCTTTTCATATTCAACACCCCCAATGAATGGACATGTTGCAGATGAAGGGTCAACAAAGAAAACTGAGGAGGCGCTGGATAGACAGGAAGAATGTCACAAGAGAGGAAATTAAAAAGAACCCCAATAACAACAACAATTTATGGATGAGAGAGTATCCAGGAGATAAATAGGGTCAAATGCTGTAAAGAGAGGTGGAAAAGGAAGAAAGGAAGAGAAAGGTTCTGAAGGGGCAGGTAGAAAAGTATTAAAGGGGGGAGGAGGGGAGGAAAAGAACATGAATCATGTAACCATGGAAAAATAGTCAAAGTCAATTATATAAAAATAAATAAAAATTAAACAAGGAAAGGTATTAAAGAGTATTTAGTAAAAAAAAGTATTAAAAATCAGGATTTTGTTTAAGTCTAATTTGCTATTATCTTGGGGGGAGTAAAGACTAGCTTTAATGTAATTATTTTTAATTTTTTCCAGATTACATGTCAATATAACTTTTAATATTTATTTTCTGATAGCCATCATTATCATAAGAAAAGATAATCCCACAACTCAAAGTAATGAATTTCTAATGTTAAAATTTCAGACAAGATGGGCTATTTGGAAAACCCTTTTTAGGTAACAAAACCTTTTCAGCAACTTCTAAAACCATATCATATAGTTAATTTCTTACATAACTACATACAAAGCTGAATATAACTGAAAGGAACATTTTAGAGTTTATTTAAGATGATGTTCCAATGTATAATTCAATGGATTTGAAAGAGTGCAAAGCTCATACACAAAAGATTTTGGTAAATGGATCAATGGTCATCTTTGGAGACTGGCTCTTCTGGCAAGGTTCTATTCTTAATTATGTTCTCTTCAACATTTTAATAAAAATTGTGAGTGGAAGTACAGATGGCATGTCTACCAAATTTGTATATGGAATTAAGGTGAAAGGAAAAATAATGTATGGCAATACTGAGATCTTGATTGGCTGAGAAAATGGGCCAAATCTAAAAAGATAACATGTAATAGAAATAAATGTTAAAACCCCACAGTTAATTTAAAAAAAAATTAGAACCAGGAAGACCTGAGTTCCTCATAAAAATAAAGTATAAAAAAGAAGCATAAAGTAATATATGTATGTGGATCTATAGCATTAGACTGAATAAGAATTGGATAAGATGGGCTGCTGTTAGAGATGAGTTCCCTAACACTGGAAATATTCTAGGAGAAAATGGGGTGACTTCTTAGGTGGAATATTGAGTAGGGGACAGATCATAGAAAGGTGAAAGGAATTTAGAGGTTATCCTGTCCAATTCCCTAACTTTACAATTAGGAAAATTGTGACCCAGAGATGTTAAATGACCTTCCCTAAGTCTCACAGTGCTAGAAATGACTGGTAAAGGAATAGTTCTATTCCAGGTCAATACTATTTCTACTCTACTACATACTGCCCCTAAATTAACTAACTAAAAAAGCATATAAGTATTCATATAAAAGTAGTACTACATTTGACACCACATTTGCAATCTAACAGTCCAAATGCTGTAAATATAATAAAGAAGCAAAAATATCTTTATAAGGAAAATAATAGAAAGTTATAATAAAAATGTATGTAATTAAAAATTGGAGAAAGCAGTACATTTCAAGTATGCTTCTGGATTTTAATCACTGTTTTCTGACTTGCACATATGAGCTTTGCCACAATCTGAAATAATGCTATGAAAACCACCCCTGTCCTTTAGGGACAGTTTTTATTTTGAATTATGTCTTTGCCTAAACTGGAACAGGAAAGGATCTGAAAAGAACAGTCAAACATCTTCTTGAAATGTGATTATTTTTGGGGAAGATTTCACATTTCATATTTGGAATCATAAGGAAGAATCTTTTTGAAACAGAACAAAAATAAAACAAACAGCATGGAATTCCAAAATGCTCAATAAAACACCAGATTCACTATAATGTGATGTGGGACTTCTAAATCATCTTGTTTTATCTTTGTCGATATAAGGCTTTGTTTTAAAACCTGAAAGAACTTCTTATTAAATAAGCTCTACAATGTACATACCAGTTAGAATTAGGCTTGTATATATACAGAATGTAAGAAGCCACCTATGTCATATAGTTTTAGAACTGGTGAAAGGGCTTCATTATCTAAAAAGATTTTTTTCAAACAGCTTGTCTTAATATCTGAAATTTTCTATTTTAAAAAACCTTCAACATAGAATCCCACTATTTAATACTTTTGTTTGCTTCTAAAGTGAAAACCAACTTTTTTTTTTCTAAAAACAAAAACATCAAACTCCAAATGATTGTTTCCTTAAAAATTTTTAAAGGGGATTGAAAGCATTTATACTTCTTAAATAAAAAGTTAATCATCAATGGTTATTAATTACTAAATGCATGTGTGGACTTTCTTCATGCCACAGTCTTTCTGATATAGATGACAATTGACAGTTCCTAGCACAGTTCTTGTACATAATGGGCATTTAATCACTCAATAGGTATTTGTTAAATCACTTTTATTATGTACCAAACACCATTCTACATTCTGCCAATATAAAGACAAAAATGAGACAATTTGCTGTGTTTTTTCATTGTGAGCATATCAATAGCCATATAATGAAAACCAATAAATAACTCAGAAGACTAATAGCTCAGAAATAGGTATTGTTTTTCAGTATTTCAGTGGATATCTCATTGGGATAAATATTGCTCCCCTAGTTTTATAAAACTTTCTGTGCCTTCCTAAGCTGAACCATTAATAACAACAGCTAGCACTTCTATATCATTTTAAAGATTTGCATAACAATTTTAGAAATATCTCATTTTATCCTGACAATTATTCCATTTATTGTTGTTGTTATTATCATACCCATTTTATAGATGAAGAAACCGAGACATAAAGATTTAAGTTACTTTCCCAATAATTAGATATGTGACATAGGTAATATTATCTGAAGCAGGATTTAAACTGTGATCTTCCTGACTCCAGGTCCAGAGCCCTATCCATGGTACCACCTTTAAAGGTCCATTTAGTATATTGAAAGCTTTCCCCTAGTTCTTTAGTAAGTCATGGGTATTGGTGGAGCCCTTGGCCTCCATATTTAATCCCTTGTTCCAATAGATGAACAGCTCAATTCATTTTCTAGTTTTAAATGTCCTTGATAGTATCCTGGATACCTCTTCTTGAAAGAAAGTCATCAGGAAGAATGTGCCATGGGGTACAAAACTACAAAAATAGTTTTCCCAAATAAAACAATGAGTTGCTGGCTGGCTCTAAGTATTGAGCCTGAATTACAGTGAAGGGGAGGCTTCCTGGTATAGGAAGCAGGAGATGTCAAACAAGGTGGTTGAGCTGTCTATGGGCTAATTGGAGAGACAGTGGAAGAGAAAACTGCCTCTCTTTTTTGAAGGTTTGGTATTCTTTCAGCTCTGTTTCTTCAGGGGAATGATTTTTTATTATAATCCAATCCACCAGAATACTGGGCAGTGGTTTAAAAATGAAAGTAATCTATCTGTGCTCTTTATTTCTAATTAGCCTGACATATCACTGGCTCCTCACTTCATTCTTTTTTTTTTAACTGAAAAAATGTTCTTTCACTTACATGTAGAAACATTTTTTGACAATTTCTTTCTAACATTTTGTAGTTCAGATTCTTTCCCTCCCTCTCTCTTCCCTATCTCACCAGGCAGTAAATAATCAGATATAGGTTATACCTGAGTTATCTTGGCAATACATATTTCCATATTCCCCATGCAGTGACAGGGAGAAATAAATTGAGAGATAGTATGCTTTCATTTGCACTTAGAATCTAATAGCTCCTTGTTTGGCTGTGAATAATATTTTTTATCATGAGTCCCTTGGGATTATTTCCGAACCTTGGATAAAATTTAGTTCTTCACAGTTGATCATCATACAATATTTCTGTTACTGTATGCACTGTTCTTCTGGTTCTGCTCACTTCACTTTGCATCTGTTCATATAAGTCTTTACAAGTTTTTCTGAATTTATCCTGTTTATTATTGTTTATGGTGCAATAGTATTTCATTACAACAATATCCCACAACTTTCCATTACAACAATATCCTACAACTTGTTCAGTCATTCTCCAGTTGATGGACATCCCCTCATTTTCCAATTCATTGCCACTACAAAAAGAACTGCTAAAATATCTTTGTATGAGTAAGTCCTATATTCCCCTATCTTTGATCATTTTGGGAAACAGATTCAGTGCTGGTATTGCTGGGTCAAAGGGTATGCATAGTTTTATGGCCCTTTGGACATAGTTCCATATTGCTTGCCAGAATTATATAAGTTCACAGACCTACCAATAGTACATTAGTATCCCAATTTTTCCACAACTCCTCCAACATTTATCATTTTCCTTTTTGGTCATATTAGCCAATCTGATAAGTGTGTGGGGATACCTCAGATTGTTTAATTTGCATTTCTCTAATCAAGAATGATTTGGAGCATTTTTTCATAAGACTATTCATAGATTTAATTTCTTTCTCTGAGAACTGCCTGTTCATATCCTTTGACCATTTGTCAACTGTGAAGTATTTTGTATTCTTATGAATTTCTTTCAATTCTATACATATTTGAGAATGATGCCTTTGTCAGATACATTGCTATAAATTTTTTTCCCCAATTTTGTTTCCCTTTTAATTTTGGTTGCATTTGTACAAAGCTTTTAAGTTTAATGTAATCAAACTTATCTATGTCATTTTTTTTGTTGTTCTTTGTGTCTTGTTTGGTCATAAATTCTTGCCTTATCCATGAGATTAATAGGTAAATTTTTCCATGTTTCCCTAATTTATTTATGGTATCACACCTTATTTCTAAATCAAGTATCCATTTTGACATTACCTTGGTGTATGGTGTGAGATACTGGTCTATACATAGTTTCTGTCATATTATTTTCTAGTTTTCCCATCAGTTTTGGTTAAATAGTGAATCTTTCCCCAATATTTTCAATCTTTGGGTTTATTGAACACTATGTTACTATGGTCAGTAACTACTGTGTGTTGATTTCCTAACCTATTCCATTGTTCCACTATTCTATTTCTTAGCCAATAGTAGATTGTTTTGAATATTAGAGCTTTAGAATATAGTTTGAGATCTGGTAAGGCCAGGCTTTCTTTCATATTTTTTAAACTAATTCCCTTGTTATTTTGACTTTTTGTTCTCCCAGATGAATTTTGTTATTTTTTTCTAGTTCTAAGAAGTAATTTTTGGGTGGTTTGATGTGGCATTGAGTAGGTAAATTAATTTAGGTAGGATCATCATTTTTATTATATTGGGTTGTCCTATCCAGGAGCAATTACTATTTCCCAAATTGTTGGGATCTGGCTTTATTTGTGAGAAAAGTGTTTTGTAATTATGTTAATTCCTTATTTATTTCTGAGTTTCTGAATCCTCAATTTATAAGCCAGAATCAAAATACAGTCTAATATTTCTCTTCCACTTTATCCTAGCAGCTTAAAGCCCCCAGAGCAGCTTCCTGCTGATCAAATCTCTAGTTTCTCTAAAATAAGGAATGGGATTACCTGCCCCCCCCATTATCTCTATACATTTTAAATAAAATATCCACAAGGATGAGCATTGTTGACTTTATAGTAGGCAAATAAGATAGAAATTTAAAGCAACAGCTGAAAAAACCAACATATTTGCCTACTCAGCTAATTGGCAGAGCAGGGAGGGAAGCATCTTTGTTAAGGTAAAGAGGTACTTGGATGCATCCCAACTCTGGGCCATGTAGCGTAATATCTCCTAGGACCCTGCCTTGTAGTATGGACTAGCTTTTCCTAGGACTTTATCCCTTACAGATAGGGTGAATTTTTCCTTAAAAAACATTAACACTATCACTGAATTTTAATTGGCCCAGAGGACTAAGGCTCTAACCATTCATATGACTTCCTAATGGCACAAGCACAAAATCCAGGGCATGAGGAGTCAAGAGTTTCTGCCTCAGGCTTGCCCAGAATATTAGCATGGCAGACACCTAGAGTCAGGGAAACTGTACTTAATCAAAACCCTATCCTTGTTGAATATCCTTTACATGCTATGGTTATTTAAAACTCTTTGTATTAATTGTTAGGTGGTCTAATTGTTTCTCATTTCATTCTTATACTGAACCTGATCTACTAGCCTGGCCATGGTCCAGCTCTCACCATCCAGAAGCTATTGCCCTGCTGATAGGTCTGCTTCCACTACGATGGACCACTCAATCCATCTCTGTTAGTTTCCTATGTCTTATCTCTTAGATGTGTCTGATTCTTTCTACCAGTTAATTCCATTTTTCTCTCTATTCACTTTTAGCTATCAATTAATTTATCTTTCATCAATGTATTTTGTTTATTCATCTATTCATTTATTTGTTCATCGATGTAGCTATTTTTTTGTTTATTCATCTATGTATTCATTTATTTTTTGTTCATCTATCTCTACATTTATTTTGTAATAAATTAATATTGAAGTGGGACAGTGGTCCAGCCATGTGTCTGGGAAAGCTTGCGCTAGCTTGGTCCCAGCAAGGACATACTTCTCTCCTAATGAAGTAATGAGGGAGGAGTTAAAAGTCTCTAAGCCCACCTCCTCTTTTGAAATATCAATGGAAGCTGTCAGGGAAGGTTTTAAGGTGAAGTTGTCAGACCAATGAGAAAGAGGACACAACTCCCTGTATAAACAAGAGGCAGGACTTGCTCAGGTCTCTTTTGTGGAAGGAGGCTGGTGAAAGGGATCCATTATTTCTTAAGGGGAATTGCATGCCTCCATTAATAAACCATGTTATTCTCAGAGAAATGGCCTCATATGCTTTATTGGGTAAAAATTAAAATGCTATAATTTATTTCTTCATCTACTATTAATTTATCAATATGTTCATCTATGTATCTATCGATGCATCTATATATGTATGATTGTATACATGTATGTATCTATCAAGTAGGTAGCCTCAAGATCTGTCCTTTCCCCAAACCTTTCCATCCCAAATGCAGGGCACTCTAGGAAAAGTATTATACTTCCTAAGGTCATCCTATTTATTTGACATAGCGCTTAAAAGGATATTAAATTCTGATCACACAAATGATAGGCATCATAACAAATTTCCTAGAGAGCAGATCTTGAAGCCAGGAGGCAGGGATCATTTACTTCCTCTGACACAATGGATATGTGGCCTTGGACAAGTTTCTAAATGTGTCAGATGTCTAGGATGAAAAGTAGCCAAGAAAGTGACAACTTATATTGGAAGAGTTTCTTTACCTGAGGGGTATCCTATGCCCATAAAATCACAAGTTAGTCCCTATTCCCTAGGTTACACAAAAGAGGACAAATTTATTAGAGCTTTTTCTCAGAATCCTTGGGATTATTCAGTTTTCAAATGATTTGGTCCCAGATCCCCAGAAATCTCCCTTTCTGATTTATCTCAATCAGGGAGATAGGGTGGTTGAGCTGTTGAAACAAGAAGCCAACAGAAGCTAGTACTTACTAACGTTAATGAGAGCACCAACCTGTTAAGTTTGCCTGAAGTCAGCATATAAAGTCAAGAATAATCAGTACTTCTGGACCAGTATTTATTATAGGCTAGATAGGCTAGATAATTATAATGTGTTTGCAAAGGAGAAGGAGGACAAAGGAGAGAGAGAGAGAGAGAAAGAGAAGAGAAGAGAAGAGAAGAGAGAGAGAGAGAGAGAGAGAGAGAGAGAGAGAGAGAGAGAGAGAGAGAGAGAGAGAGAGAGAGAGAGAGAGAGAGGCAGAGACAGAGACACAGAGAGACAGAGAGAGGGAGAGAGAGAGAGAGGAGTGAGAGAGGGAAAGAGAGACCGAGAAAGAAAGAGGGAGAGAGAGAGGCAGAGAGACAGAGAGACAGAGACAGAGAGACAGATACAGAGAGAGGAAGAGAGAGAGAGGGAAAGAGACAGAGAGAGAAGGAAGGAGAGAGAGGGAGAGAGAGAGAGAGAGAGAGAGAGAGAGAGAGAGAGAGAGAGAGAGAGAGAGAGAGAGAGAGAGAGGCAGAGAGACAGAGAGAGAGAGAGATTAAGTGGAAGAGCAGTGTGGGGATCGTCAAGAATTCTTGGGTGACTTTCCTTAGTTTTTGTCTGTTGCATCTGTTCCTCAATGCTGTGCTTTGAGGTATTTAAGGTTTGGGACACAGAAACCACTAAGGAAATAATGACTGACCCAAGGATAGCAAAAGCTAACTCCTTGAGCACTGTTGGGGGGATATGACACTGGCAGGGGTGTGCTAGAACCATCTTGAACTACCCATTGCTAAATTTTCAGCCTCAGAAATGGGCAAACTTTACAAATCAGGACACAACTGATTGTTTTGTTGATTGTCTAGATTTAAGAAAGTGATGGAGGAAATGTTAATGGTGTCGATTAAACTCACTATTGTGTGCTGAGTACATTTTTTTTCTTTTTCAGAGACTTGGTTGGAAGACATTAACACGTCCAGGGTGCCAGAAATCTGAGGGTCCCAGACCTGGGTCTTCAGAATCCAAATTCAGTACTCTTTTTGTAACACAATGACTACCTTGATCCCTACCTCTTGGAAAGCTAAGTAGATTAGATTTCACTTTACTTTTAAGGTTCTCTGGCACCTTTAAGGGAATTTATTTCCTGAAATGTAGTGGGGAATACGTTTTTTCCCCCCATTTCCATTGTCCGTTAACAGATTAGCTTTTATACAGAAATGTTTACTAAAGACGACATAATCTCAAAAACCCAGATTTATTCATTAATCAGTGGGAAGCATAATGCTTCCTGCATCCAACCCCTATCTCCTTTGTACCACCTCCATCTCTGAGGAGGGGAAAGAGAGTAGGTTCATAGTTTAGTTCAGTTCCTATAAAGCACAGTCCCAGTTTCAAGTTCAAAACTCCCTGGGCCTAAGGTCCCAGGCACCCTGGCTTCTCCCTGAGGGGCTGGATGGCTACACCATTCTGTCTGCAATCCTGGATTCAAGGTCACTATGGCTTGAGCTTTCTGTCCCCTGAGGGTCACCTGTAGCATCTGAAACTGAGAAAGACAAACAAAAGAGATTGGAAAAAAATCCATTTGTTTAGAGACTTTTCAGATTCATTTCTTGGAGTCTGGGCAAAATATAGGGAGCAAGGGAAGGGAAGTCCTTTTCCTCTCATTTATTCAGTTCATGGTGTCCATGCTGTGAGTAAACTCTGATCTTCCCCCCTGGACACAGAAAAATAAGAGCTACCTCTACCCACGTGGTAGGAGATGAAGAGACCTCCATGTTGGGCAACCTAGACATGATTCCAAGATCTCTCAAGTGTACCTCCATGTTAGGGAAATGGGCAAAGTGCCCAGATTACATTTATATCATACAGCTACTTCCCTGAGAGGTTTTTGAAAAGCACTTACCTAAACTGGCATAGTCTGAATCTAATTTGTCTCACAGAGATAATTTCACCATAGTTCTAGAGTTCTCCAAAAAGGAAACATTTAATCATGTTTGTTGAATTGAATTAAAGCTAGTCCACCAATACATCCATCTGGGACAGACATTGGGCTGGGAATTGAATAGGAGGAGGAAGATAAAGCACATGATTACATTTGAGAACTACAGACATATAAAAGTATAGTAAAGTATTGTATTTTCTTATTTGGAATATTTTCCCCTCTCGACTAATGGGTAGAATTATTTTCTCAATATTGTACAGAGGAAGAGCACTACAATATTTGGCAGGAGAGATTTGGATTTGAGTTTCAAGCTTGGTGACCATGATCAAGCAACTTAACCATTCTGTGCATCTATTCCTTTGTATTAAAAATGGAGATAATTTTAATTAACTCATAGGATTGCTACCATAATAGGTTCAAATCATTTGAGCTAGAAGAGCTTTCAAGAAAGTTGGGCCATTGTGCTTTATGATATTATTTTATGTTGCTATTTCTTTATTTTATCCTTCCTTATTTTAGATACTAAGTCTATTTGGTACGAAAGAAAAAGTCTGGCATTTTATTTTTCAGTTTTTGGGGAATATCTCATTTAGTAGTTGAATTGAGTTAAAAATTGAGTAATAGTTGAATAAAATTCACATACAAGTCTATTTGGGCCAAGAGTTGTTGGGTTTTCTTTTTGCTTTCTCTTTGGTAATTCTTTTACAGCTAGTTTAGTTTTCTACCCTGTAATTGTATTATTTTAAAATTCTGTTTAGTATTCTATTAATTTGGGCATTTTATATTTCATAGTTAAATCCTCTGTTGGAATTCTCAGTTTTGGCATGTAACTGGACAGTAGGATCTAATAATTCTTTTTATTCCAGTTTGGCTACGATTTTACCTTGTTTATTTTTGTTTGGTTTCATTAACTTGAATTTCCTCCCTCTCTTTTTTAATTAGGTCAGATAATTATTTATAATTTTTGTGTTTTTCAAAGATCCAGTTTAATATTTATAATCTCTTCAGATTACAATTTATCTTCTTTTTCTATTAATTTTCAAGATTTTCCCTTTTGTGTCACTGCATTTCTATTGATTTATTTCACTGTGAATGTTCTACCATTTAGTGCATATGTTTAACACATATTGACTCATAGACTGATTCCTTTAATCATATTGTCATTTCCTTGTTTATCTCTATTGATATACATTTTTCTGACAGAATGATTAAAATTTTTATTTGATGTTCACTTGATGCATAATAAATTTTATTCGAACCACTTTTTGATTTCCTATTTTTTAGGTAAATTGAGATTAACACATGAAAAGTGCTTTGCACAGGTATAACTTATATCAGATGATTTACCCTTTTGAGGAGGGAAGGAGGGAGAAATGGTAAAATGTCAGAAAACCATTTTCAAAAGTTGTTTTTACATGTAATTGAAAAGGAAAAAAAAACCACTTTGCAAACTTTAAAATGCTATATGAATGTTAGCGATTATTATTAATAATATTATACAGGTTTCATATAAGCATTAATTTTTATCCATTCTGCCACTCAATTTGTTGGATTATTTATTCCAGTCACATTTAAAGTTATGAGTTAATATGCCGAAAGGGATATAAAACAATGCATACCCTTTGATCCAGTAATACCACCTAGGTCTATATCCCAAAGAAATTTTAAAAAGGTGGGGGAAGGAAGGACCTATTTGTACAAAAATATTTACAGCAGCCTTTTTTGTGGAGGCAAAATAAATGGAAATTAAGAGGATTGTCCATCAATTGAGAAACAGCTGAAAAAATTGTGGTATATGATAATGGAATACTATTGTGCCGTAAGAAATGATGAAGAAGATGATTTCAGAAAGAGCTGAAAAGACCTACATGAACTGGTGCAGAGTGAAGTAAGCAGAGAATTGTACACAACTACAGCAATACTGTGGGATGATCAATTGTGAAAAACTTAGCTACTATCAGCAATATAATGATCCAGGATTCTGAGGGACGTATGGCAAAGAAGAACCACCTCCAGAGAAGGAACTGTTGGATTCGGAATGCAGATCAAAGTATACTATTTTTTATTTTAAGGTTTTGGTTTTATATGACTTTTCTCTTACAAAAAAAAATCAACATGGAAATATTTTGCATGATAATATAAGTATAACCCAGATCAAATTGCTTACCATCTCTGGGAAGAGGGAGGGAAGGGAGGGAGTGACCTAGTTTGGATCATATAACTTCAGAAAACTTAAGTGGAAAATTGTTATTACATGTAATTGGTAAAATAAAATATCTTTACCAAAAATATATATAAAGCTATGAAATAAGTTTGTGCCTTCCCCTTTTTTCTCCTTGAGTATTTTCCTTCCCTAGAGAAAGAGTTCCTGGCAGGGAGTGCTAGTTGTCATTTTCAGAATGCATCTGGATCAGAATGCATCAAGGGTAAAGGGTTGCATTTGACTTGTGGATGGGTCCTTGTACTTGCAGCAGATAGAACTGCCATTCTTTCTAAGTTATTTCCAAAGATGTAAATATTATGATATGGATATGGAAAACAATAATTTCTATTGGATCACAAAATCAAATATAATTTACTGGTCTTAGCATTTTCACTTAAATGCATAGAAAAAGATGCAAAGATTATCTAGAACATCTCATTTCAGGAGCAGCCTCCAAAGGTGAATGACTAGTTCAAGGTCACATATCTGAGGGCCAGTACCTACTCTTTCCACTGCACAATACTACTCCTTCATATTACATTTTTGGTTAATATTGTTAAGACAATAAAATGGAAATTGTTGATCAGATAGATTTTTTTAAAACCTGTAATTAAGTCCTAGGACTAAAGTCCATGATTTAAAGTTACTGAACCGAAGAGAGATAACAGGCCTTTGCAGATGAAAAGTTTTTCTAGATTTAGCCCAGAAAAGGGATGATTTGACTATTGTCCTGGAGTCTAAAATATCCACAGTATGCACAACTACTAAAAAGAACATTTTGACTAAGTTAGTTTACTTATCAACAGAAAGCCATACATTTGTTTGCTTCTTTCCTAACCAATGCCATCTAGAAGAGAGAATGACTTGAGGTAATGGTACATAGTTTGGATTGGAAGGATGGTGGAAAAGTGGAGCGGAGTGAGGATGCTAAAAAGAAATTTTACTTGTTTTGCTATTTTTCTCTATATTCTGCTCTTCCTCTCTAGAAAAGAGTTAAATTAAATTGACATAGGAAAGCAAGGCAACAATAATAGCTAGCCTTCAAATAATGCTTTAATGTATGATAAGTAAAGATCAGCAAGTATGAAACCAAGAAAAATTGTTGCGCTGACATTCATAGAGGTCTCCAAGAAGAGAATAAGCAATTCTCTTAATGGGTGGTAAGCTCAGTCTGGCTAAATTGGGGTCCTGTCATCCAAGAGGGAGGTGGGAAAGATATGAAGACAAGAGGCACATCCAGAATAACTAAAAAGTCTATGAGTTAAAATATTAACAGCAGGACTCTGACAACTCCTACATTCCTCCTCTGATTGATTCATGAATTTTCTAAGGTGATGAGGGTTGACTTGCTCTGGATCTATACATTTGTAGAGATGTCAAGGATCATCCTGAAAATTTCTGGTCAGGGCTAGATATCTGACCCCCATGTTGCTTCATATGCTTATGTTGCTCTCACTCAGTAGAATGTAAACTTCCAGAAGGCAGACTTGTATTTTTTTGTCTGTCTTCTTAGCATCTTGAACAGTGCCCTGGCATATATAGTGGGCATTTATAAAGCATTTTTGAGATTAAGTTTATGTCTCAAAATCAGAACCAATAGCAAGAACCCAGATGACAGAGAGGAAGTCAGGGTACTTGAAATATCCCATATTTCCATCCATTAGATTAGACATTAATGTTGTTCAAACATTTTCATTTGTGTCTGACTCTTAATGACCCTATTTAGGGTTTTCTTGCCAAAAGATACCAAACTGGTGTGTCATTCTCCTTCTCTAGCTCATTTTACAGATAAGGAGAAACCGAGGCAAACAGAGTTGAGTGACTTATTCAGGATCATGCAGCTATGAAGTTTCCAAGGTCAGATTTAAACTTAGGAAGATGAGTTTTCCTGACTCCATGCCTGGCACTCTATTCACTCTGCTACCTAGTTGCTCAGATTGGATTCTATACTATCAATAAAACTGTAGTTATATAGACTAAGCATTAGACTATTTCTCTACCTTGAAAACCAGGATTGGACCAATAGAGATTATTTGAATCAGAAACTTTTAACCTGGGATCAGTGAACTTTAAAAAAAATTGTGATATCTAATTGGTTTCTTTTTTAATCCTATGTATTTTATGTATTTAAAAATGAATAGGTTTCTTTTGTTATCCTATGTACTTTTATGTATTTAAAAACTAATTGGTTACTTTTGTAAAATTATGCATTTTATTTTATATATTTAAAAACTAATTTTTTTGTAATCTTATGTATTTTATATATTAAAAAAACTTTTTTTGGTAATCTTATGTATTTTATCTTATGTACTTAAAAATAAAAACATTCAAAGGAGAGATCCACAGATTTCTTATGACTACTAAAGAAGTGACATAAAAACATTGGTTTAAACATTCACCCATCTGAGAGGAAGTACTTGGAACCAATAATGCCTGTTATGGGCTGGGTCTATCTCCTGGTTATAAAAGCCCTGCATTGGAACAAAATAAGGCTACTTAGTGATCATACAATAGTTAAAAAAAAGTAAGTACACTTAGCTATAGTCTAAAAAGTTAATTCCACAAGGGTTCCACAATGATCTTGGGTAAGGATGGTTCTTTTTGTTCTCCATTTGGAAACTTTTCTGGCTTTCTGTTTTTTCTCTGGGAGAGTGTGGTAAGTAGTAGTAGCCTTAAGGGATCTATCCATCTGAAGGGATGGAACTTGATGTGAGTCTTTTTGTGCATTTGGGTGACTAGAAAGTCATCACTATCAGAAGCCATTAGGAAGGACAGGAGTTGAGCTTTACCTGAGCCAATCAAAGCTTGGGAACACTTTTCTTTTTCCTTCTTGGGAAAGAAGTATCCTAAATGTTCATGCAAATAAAGGGGGGAAGAGAGTTTTTAGGGAGATGAGGAAGGAATGTTTACATAAATGCAGTGTAATAAAGTTGTCAAACTGAGTCAAACTTTAGTCATTAAGAGAGCATTTGTATTGCTATTTACTTTCAAATGTTTAAAATGAATATTAAGGGCTTGGTAGGACTTTGTCAGTCTATTATACTTGAAAATTGAAAAAAATTTGGTGTAATTAATAAGCAATTCAATGTGGACATGTGAGCAGCTCTCATGTATATTTTTACCTGCTCACTAAGCAGGGTAGGAAATTATTTTTTCCTTTACACGTGATGATTTGTGGCAATTTTGTGTAATTTAAATGACTGCTTCCCACACTTGTAATTAAGTTTTTGAAGCTTGCATAAGGCCACTCTTTCAAAGAGAATTGCTTCATAGATGTTGTGGAGTGATCTAGGCAGTGGTACTTGGAAGCTGATTCTGTCAAAAGATGTTGCTGTGTCTTAATCACAGTGCTTCTCACTGGAACTGGCAGGAGTCCCACACTAAATTATAGTATGACAGTTGCTCCTTGAAATTATACCAAAAATAAGGTGAGGGAAAACAAGAAGGGCGTGCCTTACTGGGTGCCTACTGCCCTCCAAATGACTGATTTCTTTTCTTTGAAGCAGGTTAGTGTATCATATAGCAGGATGATCTTACTGAAGCATGTGAGCTGAACAGGGGAGTATCTTTTTGGAAAGAACAAAGCTTTTCCACTTCAGGATTTATAGCCATCACTTCCTTAGCAGCCGAACTCTTTTAACTTTTAGGTTCAGTATTATGGTGCTTCAACAGGATAGTACATCGCTTGCAGTAGGAACTCAATTGTGTTGCTGTTGGTGGCTACATCAAATATGTTGTGTAGATGGTAAAAGCACTGGGTTTGGAGTTAGGGGACCCACCTTTGCATCTTGATTCTGTTACTAACTGTATGATCCTGGGATGCTCATTTAGTCTTATTGGGTTTTTTCCCTCCACTGTAAAACGAGTAGAAGTCATAGAGAGGGTCCTGGACTTGGAACAAAAATGACTAACAGGATTTATATCCCAGATAAATAGTAAGAAAGAACTTCGATGAATTCAAGACAACTAGCAGCTCAGATGAACCATTTGCTGAAATCTTCCCTTCCCATACCCCTTTCCTTGGGCTACTCAATATTTTTTTATAGAAGATATGGTGTCCCAGACACTGTGCTAAGCAATGGAGATTCATATTCTAGGAAAAAGAAAGACAGTTTTTAGTGGACAAGTATTATCATCTCTCCTTCCCAATCCCCCAACCTTACCCACAAAACAGGAGGGTAAAAAAGAAAAAATAAAACCCTTGCAACCAATATGAATAATCAAGCAAAACAAATTTTCACATTGGTGATATTTTAAAAAATGTGTTTCATTCTATACTGAGTATATCACTTCTCCATCAGGAACTAGGCAGAATATTGAATCATGGACAAGGCTTATGTAGTCTATTACATTGTTTAACTTCTCTATTTGTTAATCAAGACCAGATGGTATTCATTATTACTGCCTTAGAGTTTAGTTTGAGATCTTGCACATGACCTGTGTATTAGTGGGGGACTTGAAGGAGGAATCAAAGTTGCTAGACCCTTGGGGATTGAATATAAGGTGACACTTCCTTCCTACTTCACCTTTCCCCAAGTTGAACTGTTGACCAATGGAGTCAGTCTGACTAGACTAAAAGTGTAAGTAAGCTTTCCCTCAGTCTCCTTCTTGAAATGATGGTTTTTTGAAGTTCCCCTCCTAACACATGAAATCTGATTCAAGTTTCTATTAAAATCAAGATGTCTATTTTATTTAGGTATAAAGGGTTGAAGGGTAATGAAGGACAAGGGGGAAAGGAAATCCCTTGCTATTTTCCCTACACAGATCTTGAGGGTTTGAACCAGGGAGTCTTCTTTAGAAATAAGCTCTGGGTTTCCCTAAGGGAAAAATGAGTCTTTATCCTAAAGATTGTCACCAGTTGAGAAATAAGATCTTCTGCTGCTCAGCTAAAAGGATTGAGAGATTTGTGTATCTCCACAGCCACGGGTAGTTGTCTCCTCAGCTCAAGGAGCCCAAGAAAACCAAGTCTTGGTTTTCCCCCCAACTGCCTTTTGAGACTGGCTGGAAAATTCCATACCATCCCCCAATGTCAGCTGGAGTTCCATCTGCTCTTCTTCTGAGACATTTCTTCAAAATTCAATTTTTTTCATTGCTTCTAGTCTTTCCCTCTTATACAAACCCCCCATTTCTGTGTTCGTACAAAGTCAATCAGACTTCTGTACTAGAATTCAGTACTTACCTTAATGATTAACTAAAATATTCTATCTATTTTATGAAATATATTATCCTAAATATTCCATCTAATCTATTCTCAATATCCTAACCTTTCTAAATTCTATGTGAAGATTTGGGGTTAAAGGAAAGTGGAATGGTAGGAAAAAATAAATTCAAATACAGAAGTATTTTGAACACAGCAACAGATTCAACAATTGTAACATTTTCTCTGTAACAAAGTAAATCTTCCTATCACAATGAACCATAACCATTTTCTAGCAATCAATTCATAAATCTATTAACTCCTATGTCTTTTAAAATTACGTCATAAGATATAGTATCATCCTATCCCTAATCTATCTCTAATTCCAAACTTCCCTAAGCTAATCTTTCCCTGTATGTTAATAATTCATGTATTAGTATTCTTAAGCTATGTTAATAAGTCAATTCATTAGAATCATACAAATGTGCATTGCTCTTTCTGTAAAAACTTTACATATATACAACTATGATACATTTTTACACGAGTCCTGACCAGAAGTCATCCAGAGAAGAATCTATGTATATTCTTGCCTGCATGAGTCCTGCTGAAACTCAAATAGGTTGATCTTATGTACTATGCAACCCCAAAAATATCAGTGTGTATAAATGTGTGTGTGCTAATTCATGTACCTTTTCTATATACTTACTCCATCCATGAATCCTCTTCATGTTATGATTTTAATGTATATGTGAATGCATTTTCCTGAATTTGAAATTAACATGTATGATGAATAATCTTATGTGACCCATTATCATCAGTCTTTGATTTTAAAGTTCTTTTGGTGTCCATGGTGTTGTTTGAATGCAACTATACTGGTCCTGTGGCTTCCTCTGTACAGCATTCATATTTGCCTGTCGTCTCACCTTGATTGAAGTACTGTTTTCTCTGATGATTTTATAATACAGGATCATGCATGTGTGTAAGATTATCATGTGCATATGTGTAGGATTGGTTTTCTTCATGTGTGCATATAAGTAAGCAAGAAATCTTCATGCATGCATGTAAGTCTTCTACAGTGTGAATCTTCATCTATGGGTGTATGCAATGTATTTTTCTAATCTGTTATAAATGTATCCTATGGTTTTAAGATTTGATATGGATTTTGAGTTTGGAATTTTCAGATTTGGATATGATTTGGAATTTTGTAATTTGGATATCTGGATATATGGAGATTTGGATATTTGGAGATGGAAACTTTCTTCTACTCTTGATTTAACTTTCAGATATTGATCTAAACAGAAATTCTTTTTGATGTTTTGTGTTAGCAGAGATTCTTGTTATATATTTTAGCAGAGATTCTTGTTCTATGTTAGCAGAAATTTGTTTTTATGTTAGCAGAGATTTATTTTTATCTGTAGCTATTTTGTTGATACATAGATTTACCATATATTTTTGTGCAGTGCATTTATTCTCACATTTCTTCATTCTCATTCTCGTTATTCTCATTTATAAGGATAATTTCAATTGTTGCTAGGGCATTTGGCATTACTTCAGATTCTGATATTTCTTTTGCATTTTCTTCAGGATTTCTCTCTAGATCTTCTGTATTGTTATCAATGTTGTGGGCATAATGTTGTTTTACGTGTGAGGCATGATACCACTGAACTTTTCCTGAAACTTTAATGGATGTAGGAGTAGTTAAAATCACCTCCCAAGGGCCATTCCATCTTGATTCAGTAGATGTTTCTCTAACAAAATTCCTCATATACACTTTATCTCCAGGCTTGATATTGTGAATTTTAAAATCTCCATCTTGCTTGGTCTAGCACCCAGAATTGTGTACACCCACGCTGCATGGGCATGTGCTAGTTAATGACAAATCAGAGATGACCAACTGCCCACCTGGGCTGTCCTAAGCCAAGCTTGAGCCACCATTGGCACTTGTGAGGCAGAGGAAGTGACGTAGAAAGCAGCCTCTGGAATTAGCTCACTGCCTGTGGACAGAGCTGGGCGGCAGTTCTTGCTAGGAGGAGGCCCCCAGACAGCTTCCTTCAGATCAGTCAGGTGAGTCAAGGACTGATTCTCCTTTCTACCTTGGCCTTCCAAGCCTAAACTCCCTCTGGCTCTGCCAGAAGGTTAAGTTAACTTCTTTCCCTTTCCTCCTCTCTCCTTCTCTCCCTCTCCTCTTACTCCCATTGTGATTAAACCACCATAAACTCCATTCTGACTTGAGTGTTTCATTTAGGGAATTACATAGCTGAATTCCTCGGCGACCATAAATTAATATATATCAGTCTTTTTAAAGTGATTTTGATATCACAATATTGTGTAGTGAGAAGTCAAGTGGTACTCTGGATCAACAATTCAAGCTTTCTTAAGTCTTCCAACCTATTTTGTATATCTACTAGACAGGTGTGAAGTTGGTATTTTCCTTTTAACATGGATATGTAAGATGGTTTTGCTGTTCTTCCATGCCACAATGACTGACCATAAAGAATTTCAAACGGGGAGATGTGTAAGTCTCCTCTAAGTCTAGTTCTAAGATGAAATAAAGCTAAAGGAAGAATCTCTGTCCACTTTAGATGAGTTTGTGCACAGAGTTTTTCTATAGTTGTTTTCAATTCCTTATTCACATGTTCGACTTGCCCTGAACTCTGAGGCCTATATACATCATGTAGATTACTTTTTATTCCTAGGTTCTTGTACACTTCTTGCAAGATCTGTGAAGTAAATGCAATCCCCTGTCTGAGTCTATAACATCAGGAATGCTATATCTAGGAATTATTTCCTTCAGTAGTGTTTTTATTACTGCTCTGTGTTGTTGATTTTAGCCGGATATGCCTCTACCCATCTAGTTAGACGATCCACTATTACCAACGCATATTTGAATCCTTTGTCAGTTGGCATGTTAATGTAGTCAATCTGCAAACATTGGAATGGTGTATAACTTAAATGTCTACCTCCCAATGCCTTGTTGTTAAAGTGACCTTGATTGAACTTCCTACCTATGTCACATGCCTGACAAACTCTAATAGTATTTGTAGATATCCCCAGAGCTGTCCAAAACCAAAAATTGAGAATGGATTGTACTCCGTAATGACCTTTGGAGTGAATCACACTGCACGGGTATTGATACAGTTTTTTAGGAAGTAGGGGTTTCCCTCCTTCAGCCAGCTATATGCCTTTTACTAATTTGGCTCCTAGATGTTTTTTTTCCATGACTGAATCTCCTCCCTGTGGTATGCTTTGGTGAGATCATGCTTTTCCACCAGAGAAAGATTCAGAACACAGTAGGGACCAAATCTGGGTACATATCTTGCTGTTATATTTGCCCTTTGGTTCCCAGGGATATATTGTCCTTGCCAGAGGTATGTGCTTTGCAATGAATGATAGCTACTTCTCTTGGAAAATCCACAGCTGCTATGAGACAAGATATGAGATCTTTGTATGTGATTTGTTTTCCAGATGTTGTAATAAAACCTCTATTTTGTCATGTGAATGCATTTGGATGCACTACTGTGAAACCATAAGCAGAATCCATGTACAGATTCACTCTTTTGCCTTTTGCTAACTTGAGAGCATGAAGCAAAACTTTTAACTCGGCACCGTGGACGCTGACATGACTAGGCAATGAAGCATGTCATAGTGTCCTATCATTAGTCACTACTGCTGTACCTGTGACCCTTTGTCCTCTAAAGATGTATGAGGATCCATCTATGTATAACTCCATATCTGGGTCACTGTCACTAAGAGGTGTATCTTTTAGATGTTCCCTAGGTTTATATACTATTTCTATAACTTGGGTACAGTGATGTAGTGGTTCACCTCCCAAAGGCAAATCAGGAATCAGAGTAGCTGCATTTAGAGGTGCACACCTATGAATGTTAGATTATCATTCCCTAGCAAAATGATCTCATACTGAGATAGCCTGGAAGATGTAAATGCTGTGGGGAAGAGAGAAGTTATAAGAGAATTTACAATGCATGCAGAGGATAAGAAGGTAGAGATGGGTCATCTGTCAGTCAAATGAAGATTCCATTTGGAATGTGACTGGGAGACAGTTGAAGCCAAGTTAATGGCTGGACTGGGCTGAAGGAGGCTTCTGGCTTTTGGCTTCTGGCTGATGGTGCTGACTGAAGCTGAGGCTTTTGCTGGCTGGCTGATTTGAAGGCAGAAGGAAGAAAAGACAGTGGTCCTCATATCTCTCGGACTGATTCTGTTTCACAATTGTGACAGAATTTCCAATACTCTCAGTATCCTCCTAACCCTCATTGTAGAGAATAGGGAAATCCTACCACTCTTACCTTATTCTCTACCCTTGCCCTGTCTTCCCCAAATAAACCCTTATGTGAGAAAAGAAAAGAGTATTTCCTCTGAAATCTCATAGCTCACAGAAGAAAAGGGTGAGGGGAAGCTGAGAGGCTTTTGAAGAGGGAGGAAGAGGGAGGAAGAGGGAGGAGGGCAGGCAAAACTTGATCCATTAGTTATTTAGTATCCCATCAATATATACCCTCAAAAATATATTTTATTACAATGCATGCATATTCTGTGACTGTAAGAGTTTTTCAATTTGGTGAGTAGAATATACATTTAGCTTACATCCCAGTATGATGTAATTTACTTTCTTTACCATGAGGCTGCTTCCAGCAATGCTTCTCAAGCAATGTACCATTCCCTATGGCACCTTATCAAGGATCATACTATAGAATGTGACAGGTCTTAAATTCAACCCAAAATATTGTGCCAATATCCCTGAAGATATGCTCTAAGCTTCATGAACATACAAGTGGAACTCCTTGTCATAGTTTGGTATGCCTAATGCTGGGGCTGTTAGAACTGCCTGTTTTAACTTTGACAAAGCATGAAGGTGTTGTTTTGTTAATTGCAATAGTTCTTTTACCTCATTTTTTGTCAAGTCTGTTTAGCATTTTGTAATATGGGAATACCCTATGATATATTATTGAGAGAAACCTGCAATCCCTAGGAATGCTCTAAGTTGTTTCTTAGTTCTAAGGATTCCAAGCTTCTGTATATCAGCGATCCTCTTACTAGAGATTTTCCTGGTGCCCTCTTCCAGGATAAACCCCAAGTACTCGACTTTTGGGAGTACCTACTGAATCTTCTTCTTAGAGACCTTATGTCCTCTCTTATAAAGTACTATCAGCAGCGTTTTTTGAGTCTTCTAAGCATGTTTTTGGATCAGGTGATGCTAGAAGTAAATCACTGACATAGTACAAAAACTTGCTGTGCTTGAACTTGATAGTTGCTAGGTCTCTCTGAAGCAGTTGACAGAAAATAGATGCATTTTTGGAACATCCCTGGTCCAAATGAGTCCAACAGATCTTTATTTGTCCCTACAAGAAAGCAAAAATGTTCTGGGAGTCAGGGTGCAATGGAATTGTAAAGTAGGCATTGCTCAGATCAATTACGGTGTACCACTGGGTGTTGGGTGGAATTTGTGTAATAATATCATTTGGTGAAGGTGTAATAGTATGAGTCTTCTTTATAAAGTTGTTTACTGCCCTAATATCCTCCACAAATCTCCAGGAAATTGTGCCATCAGAATTTGGTTTGGTCTTCTTGATGGCTAATATTGGACTATTAAATTCAGACACTGTTGGTCTTAAAATGCCTTGCTCCAGTAAATTGTTGATAATGGGAATTATGCCTTGAATAGTTTCCTTATTAAGCTTGGCTTCTATCTTTAATGGTGTTGCTGATTTAATTCTACACACATCATTCTGATGTTTTGCAAATACCCCTTGTGGAATGTCATCAAGAATTTCATACGTTGATGTTAATGCATGTAGTTGTTCAAGTTTTTCTTCTACTTGCTCCAGATGTAACAAAGAATAATGTTTGAGTGAGTTTTGGGGTAGATGTAAATATATGTTCCCAGACTGTTCACACTGCAAGGTTGCCCCAATTTTACATAAAAAATCGTGTTCCAAAAGGTTATCCGGACATCCAAGAATTAGGAGGAATGTATGATCAGTGGTGAGAGGACCTAGTTTACCCATTGTGCTTTTGAGCTCTGGGACCTGTTGTAATTTCCCCAGTAGTTCCTGCCACTAAAACTATACCCCCTATAGTAGTATCTCCTGGTAATGACTTTAGAACAGACTTGGAAGCACCAGTATCAACAAGAGTCTTATATTTTTCCTTTCCCACTTTAATCCATACATATGGTTCAGGTGTATCAGTTGTTTGTGAACCAGTTGTCATGTTGTTAATTTGCACTGCTCCTACATCAGCTTTTGACTGTATGGTTGGACTAATTAAAATTTCTTGGTTTAACTCTTTTCCTGACTTTTCTCCATTAACTCTGTGTTCTGTAAGCTGTTTTGTTGAATGGGAATGGGAATCAAGACCATGGACAGCTGCCTGCTGTTTCCCATACAAAGGTCAGACACTTCCCCTGCATTTGGAATGTTCACATCATGCTGGTCATTTGAACACTGAGCCACTTTGACAGTTGCTATTTTTTGAATTCCATCCATATTTTCAAATATGTCTGTTGCATATTCTGGTAATAAGGTTAACATCCCATAAATTTGAATTTGACTGGTCATGTCAACCTCTTTCCCAGGTGTACAATATCTTAGATTTGAACTTTATTCGTTACACAGTAATGGATGAAATATTTCAGCTTCAGGGTTCAAACTAGTATTTTTTTCAATAGGAGTAGCCCTTAAACAGTCTTTTGTCCTTTCAATTAGTCCAAGTGGGAATTTATTTAGTTCTGTAAGAGTATTAACTTTGTATTCAGTTTCTTCTCTTACAGGTTTCTTTGTAACAGTTTTCTCAGCTTTTACATTGTTGAAATGGCTTAGAGAATTGTGATTTTGTTGACTTTTTACTGATGTAAACTTATGGTGGTGTTGTTGCAAGTTTTTACAACTTTTCCTTCTCTGACCAATCCCTAAACCAAATCTGCACTCAAAGAAATTCTCTAGGTATGCTGTAACTTGTTCTCAAGTTTTTATAACTTTTCCTTCTCTGACCAATCCCTAAACCAAATCTGCACTCAAAGAAATTCTCTAGGTATGCTGTAACTTGTTCTCTGGTTTTGTCTTGTCCTGTAAATATGCTCCCTTTATCTGAATCACCTATATCTTGTTTTTGTCTCTCCTATTACATTCCTAATCTCTGTTTCCATCTCCATAATTTCTCTCTGCTTTTTACTAATATTTTGTTTTGACCCTGCAGGTAAAACTCTCACAGAACCTATAATTTCATTTGCAGGTATATAACACCATCACCCTTTTCATGTTTTAATTTCAATCCCTTTTGTTTTTTCTTTTTAACAATAGTCCAATCATTTCTCCTATACACAATCTCTTGCTTTAACAACTCTAAGTCCTAGCTTAATGCTATATAATCTCCCTTTTTCCAAAACATCTGAATAACATGGTTTTTCTCCTTTTAGTATAAAAGCTTCTTGTATTGATTTCAAATCTGGCGTGTGTGATTCCTTAAGTGTACAATGTTTACAACAGCTCTTGGTATTCTTATAATAACTTTTACTCTGGGTATTTGTCTGATGTCTTGTGTTTCTGTTGTGACCCTGTTCATATTTCTATTTCATATAACAATCTCTAACTATGTGCCTGATTTTCTTGCACAGAAAACATTTCCTAGTTTCTTTCTGACCCTTTTGAGTTTGGTAAGTAGATCTAGAGTAAGTGCTCATGGTGCTTAAGTTTTTCACCTCTTTAATTTCTTTCTGTCTCAACATGTCATTGGTGTCTTGCAATTTTTGCTTTAGCTCATCTTTTTCTCTTTCTTGTTCTTTCTGATTTTCATGAAGGTATGTGGCTATGTCCCTAAGCTCAGAGATTTTGATGGAGTCATACTTAGGGAAGAAATTCCTAAAGAAATTCCTCAAATGCTGATTACATCCCTTTAGAAACTGCCTACTGACATGGGCCACTGATTCCTGTGAGTCCTGGCTGATTTCCATTATTGAATCGATACTTTCAGTTAACCTGTCAATATAACTAGCAGTGCTCATTTTTATCTTGGACCATCCTGTCAAACCTGCTCCAAGCATTTGGTCTAGAGCAAAATGATCTTAACACTTGTAGAAGGTCTTCCCTGCATCTTTTGAGATATGTGAAATTAGCTGTTCTTGCAAAATCAAAATCCTCACGTTCATCTGCACTAGGCCAGTCAGTCAAGCTCTCATCCTGCCTGGTCTTTTTCAAAAATTGTCTCTGTTTATGGGGGCTAAATACTTCCCCCATTATTAATTTAATATCTTCAAAATTGGGCTCATAAACTTCGACACCCTTTTTAGCTCCTTTACACATTTGTAAGGCTCAGAGACAAATTTTGGAAACCGTTTCTTCAGTGACTCCAAGTCTTGGGTGGTAAAAGACTTGTGCACCTTCATGTGCAAAACACTAGATCTGTTGGTGAGTTGTGCCACATCACGGAGGGGAATGATTTTGTGAGCTCCTCTGTCCTCTGTTGTTGTGTTGTCCTATTTGCTACCTTCCTTAATAGTGCTAGAAGCATTTTCTACAACTGTTGTGTCATTGGTTTTGTCCTTGTCATTGCCTGGATTAACTTTGTCTTCAACTTTATCCTTATTTATTTCAGCAGTCCCCATCTCACTAACATTGTCCTTATCTTTGTTTGCCAAATAGTTGTTGCAGATCTTTTTTACAAGGTCTTCCAGTTTGTTATCTAAAATTAGTATTTGTGCTGACTTTCTTGGTGATAGCATCCTCAAAACAGATTTCACATAAGATAGGGTGTGAATGGTAGCCACAAGGATCACGTAGATTTGAGTCACCACTTAAACTACTGAGTTAGTAAACAGTATCATAGTTAGAAAAGATGTAGAATTAGCAATCAATTCCACCACGTCCATAATTACTGATGTCACGGTGTTGTAGATGATACATGTAGTATGTCCAGTAAATTCCTATTACCATGAGTACAGAAGCCCACAAAAATATCTTTCACATCTTGTTTCTTTTTTATAAATTCCTCTTTCCTTGAACCCCTCAAAATGGCTACCCTTATTCAGGGGTTCCAACTGTCAATCCCCCTTTTAGTTGCCTGGGATAGATTCTGTCTTTACACTGGGGTGACAAAATTGTATTAGTAGGAGGAATCAAAGTTGCTAGACCCTTGGGGAATTGAATATAAGGTGACACTTCCTTCCTACCTCACCTTTCCCCAAGTTGAACTGTTGACCAATGGAGTCAGTCTGACTAGACTAAAAGTGTAAGTAAGCTTTCCCTTAGTCTCCTTCTTGAAATGATGGTTTTTTGAAGTTCCCCTCCTAACACATGGAATATGATTCAAGTTTCTATTAAAATCAAGATGTCTATTTTATTTAGGTATAAAGGGTTGAAGAGTAATGAAGGACAAGGGGGAAAGGAAATCCCTAGCTATTTTCCCTACACAGATCTTGAGGGTTTGAACCAGGGAGTCTTCTTTAGAAATAAGCTCTGGGTTTCCCTAAGAGAAAAATGAGTCTTTATCCTAAAGATTGTCACCAGTTGAGAAATAAGATCTTCTGCTGCTCAGCTAAAAGGATTGAGAGATTTGTGTATCTCCACAGCCATGGGTAGTTGTCTCCTTCTCAGCTCAAGGAGCCCAAGAGAAGAAGTCCTGGTTTTCTGCCAACTGCCTTTTGAGCCTGGCTGGAAAATTCCATACCATCCCCCAATGTCAGCTGGGGTTCCATCTGCTCTTCTTCTGAGACATTTCTTCAAAATTCAATTTTTTCATTGCTTCTGGTTTTTCCCTCTTATCCACATGTACCTTCATAAAAACCATGTTAGTCCTTTGTGTTCACTGTTTCCTTTTGTAGAAATTCATTTATATCTCTTTAACACTCTGTTTCCTAGATGTCAAAGCCACGTTCAATGTGGTCAACTGGAGTAAATGTCTGAGGCTGGATTTGAACTTAGGTCTGACTCCAGGCCTAGTGCTCTAGTCACTGTGTCATCAACTGCCTCTTCCTATCATTTGAGCTCTTATTAATTGGGAAATGGCTCTTATACTTATAATTTTGAAACAATCCCTTATTTGTCTTGGAAATGAGTCCTTATTCAGAGAAACTTGCTGTAAAGATTTCACTCCAGTTAACTATGTGATCCCCTGAATTTCAAGATCCTGGAAAAAAGTTTTTTGGGAAAAAACAAGGCTTGGTATCTCTACTAAAAAAGAGCAACTGAGGTTCTTTCTTAGGAAAAAATAAGTAGTCTGAAGCCCAATATCTGATCATTTGATTGCTTATTAATTGGGGAAGAGCTCTTATTCTTATCATTTTGAATCAATTTCTTATTTTTCTTGGAAATGGCACTTTATTCAGAGAAACTTGATATTGTTAAAGGGATTTATCTTAATCTCTCCCTCTGTCTCTTTAAGAGGCAGGAGAGGGGGATTTCTAGGTAAAAATTGGAGGAAATTTTAGGCAATTAAACATGGTGCTAAATATTCATGGTACATGTAGTCAAGGAGGAGGTTCCAATCTATCTCAAACAACTCCCACTTCTGGAGAACTTTATTGAGCTATTACATCTCACAATTTTAGATTGTCTCCAGTTATTACCATTTCTGGGATCATTTGTTTTATCAGGATTACTTCAAGGATACCAACTTTATCAAATATTATGTCTAGTTTTTTCTAAGAAAAAGGAACATCTGAGACTTCCGGGTAAACCTGGCTGCAATCTAGATGCGAATTGCTTCCTCTCCCCGGTACTGAGTGAAATAGACTACCTCAAAAGAGCATAAAAATCACCTTTGGAAGAATGGAGGGACTCTCCAGTACCCCACAGAAACAAAGGTACATGGGGTTTGAACATTTACACACTAAAAGAAGGAGGAAAGCTTGCACAAAAATGTGAACTGAGCCGCCCTTCCCCCCCACCGAACCAGAGTAGGGTATCAGAGTGCTCACTGGGACAGCAAATGAGTGAGGAATGTCTCTGTCTGGGGGTGGGGGGGGCACACCAGGGTCCTTGGGATCTAAAGACTGCTAGGAAATGACCTCTTAGGGCAGTTTCACAGGAGAACCCTGGGAACTGGAGAGCGAACAGACTGCAGGTCCCCTGCAAACTGGGAACAGTGAGGTGTCTCAACAGTCTGTAAAAACTGCCTAAGGCCAAAGCATTGCCCCTTGCTGTAGTGGGGGGGGGGCAAGCCAGGCTCCCTGGAAATTGACAGGGAATACCAAAGATCCACCCCTCAGAGCCATTTTACAGGAGATTCCTGCATGCAGGAGAGAAGAGATCACAGAGCACGGGGTCGGGAGAGCTGAACACAGGGGCGGGCTCACTGAACACAGGGGCCAGCGAGCTGAGCACAGGGGCGGACACAGTAAGAAACCTCGGAGGCTGGGGAGAACTAGTCTGAGGCAACCTAAATTCACAGAAAACCCGCCCATATCACCCAGACCTCAGACCAAAAAGGAAAGGGGAATAAAACCACCAAAGAAATGGCTCACACGGCCCAAAATCAAGGCTCCAAAAAGAAAGTGGAAAAAAGTGACTATTGAAAACTTTTATGGCGCGAGTACCAAGGAAAAGAAGAGAAAGAGGATGAAATCCAAACAAAATTTGCCACCCAAAATGGAAATTATCCACAAGATCTGGAATAACTCAAATTGGAGCTTATCCAAAAGATGGAACCCTTTGGGCAAGAAAAATGGGAGAAAGGGATCAGCAGTCTGATAGACAAGACTTCACAATTGGAGAAAAGCTAGAAGCATCTAACAGAAGGGCAGAACAAGCTGAAAAGCAAAACCAGTCCCTAAAGACCAGAATTAAGCAACTAGAAGACAGTGAGCTTGCAAAACAGCAAGAATTAATAAAGCAAAGCCAAAAAATTAATGAATTAGAAGAAAACATAAAATATCTCACTGACAAGGTCACAGACCAGGAAAACAGAGGAAGAAGAGACAACTTGAGAATTATTGGTTTGCCCAAAAAACCAGAGATAAACAAAAACCTAGATGCTATACTACAGGAGAGTATAGAAGAAAATTGCCCACATGTTCTGGAGCAAGGGGGCAAAATAGAAATAGAAAGGGTTCAAAGAACACCTTCTATACTAAATCCCCAAAAGACAACCCCCAGGAATGTAATCGCCAAATTCAAGAGCTTCCAAGAAAAGGAGAAAATCCTACAAGAAGCCAAGAAGAGGAGCTTCAGATATAGAGGGGCCCCAATGAGGATCACACATGACATAGTGGCTAACACAATAAGAGACCACAAAGCATGGAACATGATATTTAGAAAGGGAAGAGAGCTGGGTCTCCAACCAAGAATCAACTACCCATCAAAATTGACTATATACTTCCAGAGGAAAGTATGGGCATTCAAAAAAAAATAGAAGATTTCCAAGTATTTGCTAAGAAAAGACCAGAACTTAGTGGAAAATTTGATATCCAATCACAGAAAGCAAGAGAAACATGAAAAGGTAAATATGAAAGAAAGAGAAAAGGAGATAAATCTTATCTTTTTCTTTAAGTCAAACTCTCTTCTATAAGGACTACATTTACATCAAATTATATATATTAATATGTGGGGAAAATGTATTGTGTAACTCTCAAAAATTGTATGCACTATGAGAGTAGTTAGAAGAATCATGCATAGGGAAAGATTGGGGCATCAAGAAGATTTGGTGAAAGGGGGGCAAAGAAAGGAAAAGGGAGGGGGGAAGCATCGACAATACTAAGACTTACTTCAAGAAATACGGGAGGGGACTAAATAGAATAACCTTTCCCATACAAAGATACACATGGGAAGGGGAGGGGAAGATCTCTCATATGAGAAGGAGAGGAAGAGAGTGTGAAGTGGTATTACTTAAACCTTACTCTTAGTGAAATCAACTCTGAGAGGGAAGAACATCTAGATCCAGTGGGATCCTGAATTCTATCTTATCCAACAGGGTAAGAAAGAAAGGGAAATTAAGGAGGGGGAGGGGGAGGGAGTATAAAAAGGGAGGGAAGGAGAGGGGGGAGGGGAAGGGAGAATAAAAAGGGAGGGGCTACAAAGGAAGCATACCAAGGGAGGGGACTAGGGGGACTGACCTAAAGTAAATCACTGGTTCAAAAGGATATAGCTAGGGAAGAAAGGTCAGAACTAGGGGAAGATATCAAAATGCCAGCGAATCCACAAGTGACAATCATAACTTTGAACGTGAATGGGATGAACTCACCCATAAAATGTAGATGATTAGCAGATTGGATTAGAACTCAAAACCTTACCATTTGTTGTCTTCGAGAAACACATATGAGGCAGGTTGATACTCACAAGGTTAGAATAAAAGGATGGAGTAAGACCTTTTGTGCCTCAACTGATAGAAAGAAGGCAGGAGTTGCAATCATGATATCTGACAAAGCCAAAGCAAAAACAGACCTGATCAAAAGGGATAGGAAAGGTAAATATATTCTGTTAAAAAGGAGTATAGACAATGAGGAAATATCACTAATCAACATGTATGCACCAAAAGGTATAGCATCCAAATTTCTAGTGGAGAAACTAGGAGAATTGAAGGAGGAAATATACAGTAAAACCATATTAGTGAGAGACTTGAACCAACCACTATCAAATTTAGATAAATCAAACCAAAAAATAAATAAGAAAGAGGTAAAAGAGGTAAATGAAACCTTAGAAAAATTATTGTCAATAGACATATGGAGAAAAATAAATAGGGACAAAAAGGAATACACCTTCTTCTCAGCACCACATGGCACATTCACAAAAATAGATCATACAATGTAAACCTTAAAATTTCTTAGACTTATAAATGTTGGAAATTTCACCATTGGGAAATTTCATACTTGAAAATTTTCCTACTGATAGTCTATTGGAATGTGAACCCCCTTGGCATGGGAGGGTCCTTCTCCTCCCTACTTAAGATTACTTTAGGACAGAAACCTTTTGCTGAATAATGGAAAGGGCTTTGACCTATGCTTAAGCATAGAAGAGGAAGTGCTTTGAGTCATGATTAATTTTAGAATTGATACAATAGAGATACTTGGAACGACAGAACCAGGTCTTGGAACTTACAATCTCCACCCTACTCAGTCCTAACAGGATTTAGGAAGGGCTGCAGCATAGATCAAAATTTAATTATTTGAGAATATGACCTTCAACAGACATGTGCAAAGGGGCAGACCTCTGGGAGGTCCTGGGTTAAGCTAGAGCCATCATAGGCACAGGGAAGACATGGACAGTAATTGGTAGATGTGAGAACTGAGGGGAGGGAACTGAGATGGTTTCCTTAAAGATAGAGGGGTCTGAGGACTGAGAGGAGGTTGGAGAGGTTTTGCTCTGAGAGGTTGTGCTCTGAGAAGTTTTGCTCTGAAGGAGGCTGGAGGTGGAGGCCCCTGAGACTGTTTCTCCATTTTGGTCATGTGAGTGATATGGACTGATCTCTTTTCTTTGCCTCAGCTATCTAAGGGCTTGGGCCTTTTGGCCCAGCCTAAACAGAGGGGGTATTTAAGCCCTATTCCCTTCTCTCCCCTTTTTTTTTTTCTCTCTCTCTATCTCTAATACCTTTCTTCCTCCTGTTTGTAATTAAACTCCATGAAAGGTTGACTGCTGACTTGAGTTTTCATTTAGGAATTACATAGCTGAATTCCTTGGCAACCTTAAATTAATATATCAGTCTTTTAAAGTGATTTCCTTGTCACAACTCTAGGTCACAGAAACATAGCATTCAAATGCAGAAAAATAGAAATAATAAATGCAACCTTTTCAGACCATAAGGCAAAAAAAATATTGTTCAGTAAAGGTACATGGAGAGTCAAATAAAAAAATTAATTGGAAATTAAATAATATGATACTCCAAAATCGGTTAGAGAAGAAATCATAGAAACAATTAATAATTTCATTGAGGAAAATGACAATGGTGAGACATCCTTTCAAACCTTATGGGATGCAGCCAAAGCAGAACTCAGAGGAAAATTCATATCCTTGAGGCATATATTAACAAATTAGGGAGGGCAGAGATCAATGAATTGGAAATGCAAATCAAAAAACTTGAGAGAAAACAAATTAAAAACCCCCAGAAGAAAACTAAACTAGAGATCCTAAAAATTAAGGGAGAAATTAATAAAATCGAAAGTGATAGAACTATTGAACTAATAAACAAGACTAGAAGCTGGTAGTTTGAAAAAAACAGAAAAAATAGACAAAGTACTGGTCAATCTAATTAAAAAAAGGAAATAAGAAAGGCAAATTAACAGCATCAAGGATGAAAAGGGGGACCTCACCTCCAATGAAGAGGAAATTAAAGCAGTCATTAAAAACTACTTTGCCCAACTATATGGCAATAAATATACCAACCTAGGTGATATGGATGAATATTTACAAAAATATAAATTGCCTAGACTAATAGAAGAAGAAATAGATTTCTTAAATAATCCCATATCAGAAAAAGAAATCCAACAGACCATCAAAGAACTTCCTAAGAAAAAATCCCCAGGACCTGATGGATTCACAAGTGAATTCTATCAAACATTCAAAAAACAGCTAATCGCAATACTATACAAATTATATGACATAATAAGCAAAGAGGGAGTTCTACCAAACTCCTTTTATGACACAAACATGGTACTGATTCCAAAGCCAGGCAGGCCAAAAACAGAGAAAGAAAATTATAGACCAATCTCCCTAATGAATATAGGTGCAAAAATCTTAAATAGGATACTAGCAAAAAGACTCCAGCAAGTGATCAGAAAAGTCATTCACCATGATCAAGTAGGATTTATACCAGGGATGCAGAGCTGGTTCAATATTAGGAAAACCATCCATATAATTGAGCACATCAACAAGCAAACCAACAAAAATCACATGATTATTTCAATAGGCGCAGAAAAAGCCTTTGATAAAATACAACACCCATTCCTATTAAAAACACTAGAAAGCATAGGAATAGAAGCGTCATTCCTAAAAATAATAAACAGTATATATCTAAAACCATCAACTAATATCATCTGCAATGGGGATAAACTAGATGCATTCCCAATAAGATCAGGAGTGAAACAAGGATGCCCATTATCACATCTATTATTTGACATTGTACTAGAAACACTAGCAGTAGCAATTAGAGAAGAAAAAGAAATTGAAGGCATTAAAATAGGCAAGCAGTAGACCAAGTTATCACTCTTTGCGGATGACATGATGGTCTACTTAAAGAATCCTAGAGATTCAACCAAAAAGCTAATCGAAATAATCAACAACTTTAGCAAAGTTGTAGGATACAAAATAAACTCGCATAAGTCATCAGCATTTCTATATATTTCCCACACAGCTCAGCAGCAAAAACTAGAAAGAGAAATCCCATTCAAAATCACCTTAGGCAAAATAAAATACCTAGGAATCTATCTCCTGAGACAAACACAGGAGGTAAATGAAAACAACTACAAAACACTCTCCACACAACTAAAACTAGACTTGAACAATTGGAAAAACATTAACTGCTTATGGATAGGATGAGCCAATATAATAAAAATGACCATCCTACCCAAACTTATTTATCTATTTAGTGCCATACCCATTGAACTTTCAAAAATTTTTTTTTACTGATTTGGAAAAATCCATAACAAAGTTCATTTGGAAGAACAAAAGATCAAGGATATCCAGGGAAATAATGAAAAAAAAAACAAAGAAAGGAGGTCTTGCAGTCCCAGATCTCAGACTATATTATAAAGCAGCGGTCATCAAAACAATTTGGTACTGGATAAGAGACAGAAAGGAGGATCAGTGGAATAGACTCGGGGTAAGTGACCTCAGCAAGATAGTCTATGACAAACCCAAAGATCCCAGCTTTTGGGACAAAAATCCACTATTTCATAAAAACTGCTGGGAAAATTGGAGGACAGTGTGGGAAAGATTAGGCTTAAATCAACACCTCACACCCTACACCAAGATAAATTCAAAATGGGTGAATGACTTGAACATAAAGAAGGAAACTATAAGAAAATTAGGTGAACACAGAATAGAATACATGTCAGACCTTTGGGAAGGGAAATACTTAAAAACCAAGCAAGACTTAGAAAGAGTCACAAAATGCAAAATAAATAATTTGGACTACATCAAATTAAAAAGCTTTTGTACAAACAAAACCAATGTAACCAAAATCAGAAGGAAAGCAACTAATTGGGAAACAATCTTCATAAAAATCTTAGACAAAGGCTTAATTACTCAAATTTACAAAGAGCTAAATCAATTGTACAAAAAATCAAGCCTTTCTCCAATTGATAAATGGGCAAGGGACATGAATAGGCAGTTCTCAGCCAAAGAAATCAAAACTATTAATAAGCACATGAAAAAGTGTTCTACATCTCTTATAATCAGAGAGATGAAAATTAAAACAACTCTGCGGTATCACCTCACACACACCTAGCAAATTGGCTAACATGACAGCAAAAGAAAGTAATGAATGCTGGAGGGTATGTGGCAAAGTAGGGACACTAATTCACTGTTGGTGAGGTTGTGAACTGATCCAACCATTCCGGAGGGCAATTTGGAACTATGCCCAAAGGGCGTTAAAAGACTTTCTGCCCTATGATCCAGCCATAGCACTGCTGGGCTTGTACCCCAAAGAGATAATAAGGAAAAAGATTTGTACAAGAATATTCATAGCTGCGCTCTTTGTGGTGGCCAAAAACTGGAAAATGAAGGGATGCCCTTCAATTGGGGAATGGCTGAACAAATTGTGGTATATGTTGGTGATGGAATACTATTGTGCTCAAAGGAATAATAAAGTAGAGGAATTCCATGGAGACTGGAACAACCTCCAGGAAGTGATGCAGAGCGAAAGGAGCAGAACCAGGACAACATTGTACACAGAGACTGACACACTGTGGTACAATCGAACATAATGGACTTCTCCATTAGTGTCAATGCAATGTCCCTGAACAATCTGCAGGGATGTAGGAGAAAAACCACTATCGACATTTAGAGGAAACTCCGTGGGAGTAGAAACACAGAAGAAAAACCACTGCTTGAATACATGGGTTGAGGGGATATGACTGATGAGAAACTCTAAATGAACACTCTGGTACAAATGCCAACAACATGGAAATGGGTTCAAATCAAGAACACTTGTGATACCCAGTGGAATCGCGTGTGGGCTATGGGATAGGTTGGTGGGGGTGGGGGGAGAAAATGATCTTTGTCTTCAATGAATAATTCTTGGAAATGACCAAATAAAATAATGTTTAAAAAAAAAGAAAGAAAAAGGAACATCTGAAAGATAGCTTAATGGGCACTACAGTTGTATACCTTGAAGATTGTATTGCTCAAATGTACAAAACTATTTCTCAAATGAATGAAACTATCTCTCACTTTAACTAACTTGTCTCTGCTACTGGTAGTTGAACACTGAAAGTAGGAAATACAGTATGCAATTGTCTTCTAGAAAATGGGGCATCAAGATCTGTGCTGATAAGTACATCTGATTCTTACTTTATTTTATTGGTGATATCAATGTTGTGGGAGTGTTGGAGCACCTCTGAAAATCCTAAAGCTTTCACCACAAATGATGTCTGTGGGACCTTAATTGTGGAACATTCATTCCTTTTAATGCCTAACTACCCTATGAGTTTATTGGGGAGAGATCTTTTGCGTAAACTAAGAGCCATTATAATATGTACTCAAGATGGCAATATTACATTAGCACTACCTGAAGAATCTCTAAATTTGTTCCCTGTACCATTTCTTGATACTTAGGAGATGGATAAAATTCACATCTTTAAAATACCAACAGATATACCCGATTACCTCTGGGCTACATCTACTGATGTAGGCCTGCTTAAATCAGCTGTTCTGGTTCAAATTAGAACAAGAGGTGGCCTACCTCCATCCATTCATCAATATCCATTATCAAACTAAGCAATCAAGGGAATTACCCTAGTGATAAATTCTTTAATTAAGCAGAAAATCATAATCCCAAGCAAATCAGAATGCAGTACACCTATCTTGCCTATGAAAAAGAACAAAATTAGATGAAAATAAATGTGTTTATTGATTTGTTCAAGATTTACAGGCTGTTAATAATTTCACCAAAAGATTCCTTGTTGTTCCAAGTCCATCAACTATTATTTCCTCTATTCCTAGCACTGCTAAATATTTCATAGCTCTTTGTTCTGCCTTTTTTTTCAATACCTATTCATGAAGATTCCCGAAAAATATTTGCATTCTCTTGGAAAGGGTCTAAATACACATGGTGTAGTCTGCCTCAAGGTTATATAGAAAGTTCCACTTCATTTTCCCAAATTTTGAAACAGGATTTGGCAAATATCTATTTTAAGGAGCACATTTATTATATTTTGTGGATGATTTGCTCTTGGCCTCACTAAATGCCACAGTATGCCAAGAAGATAGCAAACATCTCCTCTTGTAATTATATGAAAGGACACAAAATCCCAAAGGCAAAGTCAATGGTGTCTCCCAAAAGGGGAGTTTTTAGGATTTGCTTTAGCTGAAGGGGCCTGTTTTATTTCCCCTAAGTGTATTGAAGATACCCAAAAATTTAGTGCCCCATCCACTAAAAGATAAGTGCGAGCAATTTTGGGAACAAGAAGATTTTTCAGGCAATGGATTCCTTTTATTGGGAAATCACCAAACCCCTTATAGCATTGACAAAAGATGCAGTCACTGAACCACTTATGTTGGATGCAGAACAACTAGCAGTGCTTACTAAATTAAAACAGGCTAGCCTATCTGCCCCTACTCTAGGCATCCCAGATTACAAGAAATCATTCATTTTGCATGTACATGAATGGATAGGAGTAGCTTCAGGTGTTTTAGCCCAAACTTTAGGACATGTTCAATGTACAATTGCATATTATTTGGCTCAACTAGGCCCAACAGCTTCAGGAGCACCATCATGTCTTAGAGGCATAGTTGCAACAGTTTTGCTAGTAACAAAACCTGCAGATTTAATATTGGGATACCCACTAACGATAATGTATCCTCATGAAGTTGAAGCATTTTTTCTAAGGCATAGAATGCAGGCATTCTCTGACCAAAGACTTACAAGATATGAAATAACTTTATTAGGCAATGAAAACATCACTTTAAAATGTTGCACAACATTCAACCCTGCCACCTTGCTTTCAGATTTACCAGTCACCAGAGAACCATTGCATAGTTGTGAATCATTAGTGTCCATGGCAGAAAAACCTTGTGAAAATTCCTGGGCATTCCTTTTGAAAATGCAGATGTAGTTTTGTTTACAGATGGTTCTTTCTTTATGAGGGATGGTATACATTCCACTGGAGCAGCTGTAGTCACAGAATTTGCCACTCTGTGGTCAACTTCGCTGCCCTCAAATATAAGTGATCAATGTGCAGAATTAATAGCATTGAAACATGCCTGTGTAATTATAAGAGACAAGAAAGCAACAACGTACACTAATTCGAAATGTGCCTTTGGAATATGTCATGCTCTTGGTACACTTTGGTTTCAAAGGCGATTTTTAATATCAGCTGGAAAAACTATTGCAAATGCTAAAATCATCAGTGAGGTTCTTTCCGCTCTCCAACTACCTGAATCCCCGGCTGTTGTATATTGCTCTGCCCATATAGCTGGAACTGACCCTGTTCCCAGAGGAAATCACTGGGCAGATGCTACTGCAAAACTTGCTGCTATACAAGGCCCTGAATTAATCTTAAATTTGGCAATTATCAAAGCCTCAGATTTATTTCTTTCATATAATGAAAGAGTTTTAAAAATGGAAACAAAACTTCAAGACAAAATAGGTTAATGCTGTATGGGTGTTATCTGAAGGAAAAACAATACTTCCTAGAACTTTTTATCATCAAATCTGTCAATACATTCATAAAAGTGGTCATTTGGAACCCAAGGCATTGTAGACTCTGTGAAAAAAGTATGGATAGCCCCTGGCATATTTAATATTACCTCTAAAGTGCATGCAGCCTGCAAAACCTGCCAGGCTTATAACCATTTGCAGAATCTTTTTGGTGGATGTCCTTTGGGTTACACACCTTTTGAACATCTGCAAATAGATTTTATTACAATGCCAAAGGCTGAACATTACAAATTTTGCTTAGTTGTAGTAAACCAGCTAACTAGATGGCTGGAAGCATTTCGAATTGCTAGAACAACAGTGGTGTTTGTTGCCAAAGTACTTTTAAGAGAAATTATTCTTTGTTTTGGTCTGCCAGCACAGATTGATTCAGATAGGGGAATTCATTGTACTTATTCGGTCTTGTCACAAATTTACTCATGTTTAGGAATAACATCAAAGTTTCATGTATCATACCATCCCCAGAGGTCAGGGCAACTTGAAAGAATGAACAGGGAATTGAAAACTATGATCAGGAAAGTATGCATTGAGATTAATTTGAAATGGCTGGAAGCTCTGCTTTTAACTCTATTCTTTCTTCAAAGCAGGCCAAGGAGGGATCTACATATCTCACCATTTGAGATGCTGTTTGGTCATCCACCAATTCATGCTAAACCATATAACCCTGCGTATATATCATTGCTAGGAGGAGATACTTTTAATGCTTCATATATACAACATCTGCAAACCAAAATGAGAACTTCAGGAATCAGGAGCCATGGTGCAAGCTGGACCTATAGACTTCCCTCTACATAATTTAAATCCAGGAGATACAATATACGTAAAGAACTTCCAGCACACAGGAGCAACTCAGCCAGCCTGGGAAGGTTCATTCCAAGTACTTTAAAAAATTTTTTTAAAACTCTTACCTTCTGCCTTGGAACCGGGCCACCCAGCTGCCTCCCATTCCAAGTACTTTTAACCCCAACAGTGAAAAAAATTGGAGAAAAGACATTGTGGATCCATTGCTCTTATATGAAAAAAAGTACCTTCCTTCAAAAATGATTGACTACATGCATCAATGACATTTAACTCCTAAACACATATATATATTTCAATAAAAGGTTTGGTTTTCTTGTACTTAAAAGTTTTTTTTTAAAATAGAATGAGTAATAACCAATAAGTAAATGTATAATTTATATTATATTATAGAATTTGTTTAATAATGATTATTATTAATATACTTTTATAGGATTATAGAAAGAGTTAAAATAACTGAATGACAGGTAAATGATAAAGTGTTACAAAGTGTTATAAGTGTTGGTCAACATCCACCTTGGGGGGGATATAGATATTGTATTTATAGAATATTCATGTATATAATGTTCTTGTATATTTTTTATGTAATTATTGTAAGTTGAATTTGGATACATATCTTTAGGTTCTTATTTCTATAAAGTCAGGATTGTGTTTTTTGTAACTATAATTATAATTTTGTAACTGTAAGTATTTGTAATTCTTTATAATTTGAGACTTGTATGTTGGAAGATTTGTTTTGCTTTCTTTCTCTCTATCTTTACTTCTCCCTGTTTCTCATATTAGTATAGTTTTCTATTAGAAAGAATTAATTATATAAGATAGTTTTGTTTGAAAGATTCATTGGGGAAACAAGTCTCCCAAAGGATTTCAGGGGCATATGTTAAAGGGATTTTCTTAATCTTTCCTTCTGTCTCTTTAAGAGGCAGGAGAGGGGGATTTCTACATAGAGCAGAGCCAACATGAGTGAGTCAGAGCTGAAGATTCTGTTATCAAGGAGATGAGGGAGAGATAAGAAAGGAATCAGTTGGCAGTTAGGGCTTTTGCCTTTGGATGTTGAGAGTGAAGGAGGTCTGTCTCTGAGGCAAGGAGCTGCTGGCATTTTACTACTGACAGTTGGAGGATAAAACTTTATTTAAGGAGGTTGTGAGTGATAGTTTTGATTTATTAGTGTAAGATAGGTAATTAGTGACTCAATTTTAGATAGAGTAGGTAGGATAGGCCTGGTCTGGCCAGGCAAGAAGAACCTGTCCTCAGAAGATAGAAGTAGGGTTTTAGAAATTTTCGTTAATATTAAGAATTTAGGTATAGTCATAGGGTATTGGAATAATCATCTCTCTTTCCTCCTTATTTTCTATCTGAACTTCTTCTCAAATTAAACTAAGTGTTGTATTCAACTGCTCTCCTCATTTTTTTTTGTCAAACTCCTACCGTTGAACCCTTACACTATTAAAGATTTTACTCCAGTTAACTATGTGATTCCCTACATTTCAAGATAGCTGGACTAAAGTTTTTGGGAAAAAAGCAAAGGTTGGTATTACTACTAAAAAAAGAACAACTGAGGTACTTTATCAGGAAAAAGGTATTCTGAAAGCCAACAAAAAGCTAAGTGATGAATTCTCAAGATTCTAGGATACAGAAAATGCTCCAGAGTTTGGCAATGTCTGGCCTGATATTGTCTCTTCTATTGTTGCTTCTACCTCCAAATAAAAAAAAAGTGCACACTAAGGGTTATCATGGAGAATGCACTCAAGAGCAGTTTTCAAGAATGTATGAAGTTCTAGGTGAGATGTCTGTCTCATGGAAGAAAGCTTGGTTTAAATGAAACCTGGATTTTAAGTCTGAGTTTGAGTTCTGGCTCTATGGTTCACTTGTTTGACCAAGTTACTTCACTTGGGTCTCAGTTTCCTCATCCATAAAATGAAGAAAACTCCTAAATCCCTTCTAGCTCTAAAGTTTTATTCTATGAATAATTCTGACCCATAGACCTACTTTCCAATCTCTATAACATCTTTACCAGAGCAGCCTTGAAGAAGGTATGAAATGGGAAAACACAGTCCTTTGAAAACATTTCCTAAAGTAGATATCTACTCCATTACACAATTGATTAAAAGATAAAAGACATAAAAAGCTGAGGATAGGACAAGAAGCAGGGTCTTCCTAGAGAACAGTATGAACAATTTGTCCAAGGCATGTTTGTATGCTTGTGTGTGTAGCTGAAGTATGGACTATGTAGAAGGAAAAGTATGAGATAGGTCAGGAAGATAGGGTTTTGTGAAGAGGTTGATTATCACTTGATACATAAATAAAGATTGGTTTGAGAGAAGTATGATGGATAAATTTGGGGAGGGGAAATAAAAGGCAGGGAGAAGTTAGTTTAACTTGGGAAGTTAGTTTAACTTAATTTGACCTTGGGCTGCATTAAAAGAGACAGAACCTTCAGGATTATTCTTATACTTTGTCTTGGTTGGACCACAAATCGAAATGTTCTATTTAATCTGGGACCCTGAAGTCTAGGAAGAACACTGATGCACTAGAAATTGTCCACAGAAAGTTGACCAAGATAGTGAAAAGTTTTGAGTTTGTGTTGTAAGAGGGCTAGTTAAAACAAGTAGGTATATTTATCATAGAGAAGTACTCATGGAATACTACAGCTGTCTTCAGTGGTTTAAAGGATTATTATGTGGAAGAGGATAATTAGATTTGTTCTGTATAGCCCCAGAGGGTTGAGCTAGCAGCAATAAGTGGAAGCTCTAAGGAGGAAATTTAGGCTTGTAAGGCAAAACATCTTTTAACAATTAGATCTAACCCAAAGTAGAATGCCCTGCCTTGAGAGATTATATAATAGGCTCTTCCTCACTGGAGACTTTTTCAGCAGAGGCTGCATTACTGCCTGTTGGGTATAGTACAGTGGAGGGATCCTCTTAGGCCTGAGTTAGACCAGATGGCCACAGAAGTCCCTTCCAACTCTGAAATGTTGTCATTCTTTGGTAATAATACACATGACCAGGATAGGTCAGAATAAAGAATAAGATGGATGGGAGGTATATCATTGGCAAAATTAACAAAATTTGGTATCTGCCTAGATAGGAAAGAGAGAAGGAACATTTAAGTAAAACTCCAAAGTTTCAGAAATGGTGACTCCACTGATTATTTCTCTTTGTAATGTGACAAGGAAATCACTTTAAAAGACTGATATATATTAATTTAAGGTCGCCAAGGAATTCAGCTATGTAATTCCTAAATGAAAACTCAAGTCAGCAGTAAATCTTTTATGGAGTCCCAATGGTGAAATTTCCAACATTTATAAGTCTAAGAAATTTTGAGGTTTACAATAACCTCAGTGCTTAGCACAGGACCTGACTTAGTAGGGGCTTAATAAATGTTTGATTCCTCAACAAATATGGAAAAGACAATAAAAGCAGCTTTAGAAATGTTGATTTTGAGGTGCTGATAGGACATACAGGTGGAGATGTCTGGTAAGATATCTGGAGATGCGATTCTGAAGTTCATACTATAAGCAGACTGGAGATGTAGATCTGGAAATCATTTTCACAGAGTTGGTAGATGGAGTCATGGGAGGGCTTGATGTGGATGAGGGAGAGTGTATGTAGAGGGAAATAGATGAAGACTGAGGATGAGAACAAGAAGTATTGAAGTGAAGAAGATAAAGAATAAAAAGTTTGAGATGTAAGGGGAAAACTTAGGGAGAGAGTATAGTGTCTTTGAAGCCAAAGGAAGATATGCGGATGTGCAATACGGAGAGAGCATGGGGGATAAGGACTGAAAAACACCTCTGCCATTTAATTTGGCAATTAAGAGTCCATTGGTGACCTCTGAGAGAGCAGTTCAACACAGCAGCTGGTACAGAAGGCATATTGTAAGAGGCTTAGGAAAGTGGGTGGTTAAGAAAATGGAAACATTTGGTGCATCATTTATAGTTTTATTTTGTGAATTTTTGTATTATATATATATAAGCCTTATCTTCTGTCTTGGATTCAATACTGTGCATTGGTTCAAAGGCAGAAGAGTGGTAAGGGCTAGGCAATGGGGGTTAAGTGACTTGCCCAGGGTCACACAGCTAGGAAATGTCTGAGGCCAGATTTGAACCTAGGACCTCCCATCTCTAGGCCTGGCTCTCAATCCACTGAGCCTCCCAGCTGCCCCCTATATTTTATATTTTTAAAAATTATTGCCATGTGCATTTAATTGATTTTTATATGCATATCTTGGGTGTTAATTCTCATATATATTTCTGACACTGAAAGAAACAAGTAAGCTCACTTTTAAATCTCCAAAGCATTCAGTAGGGATCAGACCAAACAAAACATATGTGTGTATGTAAATAATATTTATACAAATGTATACACACATATATATGTCTATCTAAGCTTGCAAAATAATTACAAAATAAAAAGTATACAGACCATGTAGTATTGAAAAATTATTTCTCAGGTAATACTGTAGCCTAGAGACTCTCTTGTCTAGGATGATAGTGATTGTCTCTGATAATCCCTATTGGATTGATTGGCTGACATAACTTTATCTTGTAGAATATCTTTATTTAGACAACTGGTCAGTCAAGGGAATGGAATCCCAGATGTAGAACTTTGCTAGATAAGAGGGAGCAAAGAAGGCAAAGGCCTTGGTGGAATTTTCCCATTGTTCAAAAACAATATTAGAAAGTTACATTTGGCATAGCCATAGAATGTATATGGTAAACCCATTTACTTGACCTACTTAATATAAGGCACTACTGAACCTCGTTTCCTTTTAGGTTTTAAGATCTTGAAGTCTCACTTTAGTATTTTTTAATATCAAAATAAAAAGGTTGGAAGCAGCTAGGTCAAAGTGAGGGTAGAACAGATGATCTGGAAGAGAGAGCTGAAAGAAGCTGGCCTAGAATGAAAAATTCAGTGTTGCTAGCAAACACAATATAAATCAAGATTTGACTATGCAACACGAACACTGCTATGGGCTGCTCCCTCTTTCTCTATCTAGCACCTGTTCTGGGAATAACCCACCAATCACTCTTCTCCTTCCAGTCCTATTTCCAGTGTAGCCTCGTCTATTCTGTGTGGCCCAGATGGGGCATCTGGAAGGAAAATGAGCAGCAAGAATCCAAGTGAAATGAGTGACCAGAAAATCCCCTTTGGATCCTTAAACTCAGTGGTAGTTAACATGCTGCTTAGTGTGCAAGAGCTTTTCCAGGTGTTGAGAAAGAGAATAAGTGGGACCCACTCATTTCAACTCAGAGAAAAGCAGAAAATGAAAACTCAGCAATTGAGAAGGGCAATTTGAAAAGGGACTCCCACAAGCCTCAGAGAACTTCTTTGTAGGGTGAATCTATAGGATTTTTGGGAAAAGGCCAGAAGGAACCCACAGCCAAGAATTCATCAGGTCCTTGCCATGAAATAGCTGTGAAGGATCTGTGGAATACTATGAGCATTAGGTCCCTAGTCCTGGCATCTTGTTCCTTGATAGCTGGCACCATCTCCTGGGGAGAAGAAGCAATTGTCAGAGAGAAGCTGAGGAAGGAGTCAGACAGACTCAAGTAGAATTAGACAGTGGCTACAGGGGGAAGAAGCCCAATGAAAGCAGCAAAGGGCCTCTAGGAGACTAGGCCACAACTGTGATAGACTGAGAGGCAAAGCCACCAAGGGAGTGACCAGAGAAAGGAGGTGTGGTCAGAGTCTACTGTGTCCTGGTAAGGGAACACAATGTTGAACTTCTAGGCAGGAAGACTTGGATTCAAATACATTTTCATGCACTTACTATAGGCATGACTCCCAAGTAAGCCATTTAAACTCTCAGCTTCAGTTTTCTTATCTAAAAAATGGGTGTAAAAATGTCTACTTCATTTTAGTATATGAGCTTCTTGAGGATAAGTACTATTTTTGCCATTTTTTTTTTGTTATCTCCAATGCCTGGAACATAGTGAAGGCTCTCATAAGTTATTAAGATTAAGTAAAATAATGGAAATTAAGTACTTTGTAAACCTGAAAACACTATATAAATGTGAACTGTTACTAATTTGGTTCTTTAGAATAGGTATTAATTTTCTCAGAAACAACACAACACAGAGTAGTTAGGTGTTTAAATGAAGTCTCTAAATACTCAGACGATCTAAGCATTTCCATTGCAAGGGAGCTCAGGGATCATCTAGTTCAACTCATTCCTTAGCAAAAATCTTCCACAACATCCTTTAAAAGGGGTCATGTAGCCTCTGATTAAAGTCCCAAATAATTCACACACCATTGTATATTCATCCTATAGAAAAAAAACATGTAGATGCTACATAGTGCATCTTTGTCCACAAAAATCTAAAATGAGATATAGACAGTGTCTCAAACATCTTAGTACACTTTTAAACTATTAGTAATATAATTATTAACCTATTATTAAGCTTAATAAACTATCAATCATTTAATAGCTTGAAACTGCACCAAGACATTTGGAACATCATATCTGTGTGTGCATGAATGTAAAATTTTAGTCCCTCAGGCTAATGTGCTTCAACTTTGGATCCAGAAGAGAGGTAAGAAGCCTAGGTGAAGAGTCAGATTAATCTCCTGGGTAGAAAGGGCAGAGAAGACAAAAACACTATTGTGACAGGTGCTAGAATGAGTGGGCATTTGCCCTCTTTATTCTCCTTTTTCTCTGTGCTTTTGATTCTATATCTCTAGTTCTAAACCGATTCTAGGGCAGGTTCTTAACCATTTTTAATTCTGATGATTCTATTTCAATATAATTGAGTTTTTCATAATCCTATTTTATTTTATATATTTTAAAACATTATTCTGAGGAGTCCAAAGTCTTCACTAGAGTACCAGTGGGCTCCATGATACAAAAAAGGTTATAAAGCCTTGTTTTGGGGTGAGATGAAAGGCTAGGAGAAAAGGAGGAAGTTTTGTAAAGCGTACTTTTTCCATGGCCTTTTCCAGTTAAAAAGTAAATATATTCATCTCTATTGTTATAAGCAACATCATACTTCTAAATTATGCACATGAATTACTGTGTAAATAATGACTAAAATACTAGCAGTTTTTACTTTCTAGGTTTCTTTTTCTGCTGTTGTAGTTACTGGGTTTCTATGTTTCAGTAACTTGGAAAAGAGCCTAGCAACAAGGGAAATAAATGTAGTAGCAGTGGGAAGCACATGAGCTCTGGAGTCAAAACAGCTGAGACTATTCTAGCTCTGCTCCATGCTACCTGAGTGACTCTGAACAAGCCCTTTCTATCTTAGTTTACCCCAGAAATTGGAAAAGGAGGGGGAGGCAGGGAATGGATATCAATGGATTTGATGATTTCAAAGGTCATAAACAGTTTTAAGTTTTCTTATTCTATAAATTGAAGAAGGAAAAAAAAAGAAGATATTTATATTCACATCTAGATTTTAGAATGTTTATATTTAAGGCAAAAATTGAATGTGATCTAAATTCTCAGGTAACTTGATATTTTATCACTTCTTTATGTTATGACGCAAAAGTAAAAGAAGTTAATGTAGTTTGTTTTAGTGAACATTGTTCTCTGTTGGTACCACAATATGGAAACAATCTGTCTCCAATCACCTTTTCTCTTGCTTTGAGCCCCCAACTTTCCATGTTTGTACCTTTCTTCATACTCAGTAAGAAGACCATCTAATTCTCTGTCCAAATTCTTCTTCCCTCAAATTCCTGCTGATAGGGAGAGGAAGAAAGCTTTAAAAATTCCTATTTGAAGAAATGTGAGAGACCAAAGGATTCTTTTATATATTCCAAATGATAGGGGATAGGGCAAGGGCCCCAAAGATTACTCTCCATAGAAATGTGAGAGATTGAAGGATTCTTTCATCTATTCCAAATAATAAGAGATAGGGCAAGAGGGAAGATGTTAAAAAACCAAAACAACAAAACCTCTACCATCTTAGAATCAATACTGTGTATTGGTTCTAAGGCAGAAGAGGGGTAAGGGCTAGACAATGGAGGTTAAATGACTTGTCCAAAATCACACAGTTAGGAAGTGTCTGAGGCCAGATTTGAACCCAAGATTTTCTGTCTCTAGGCCTGGCTCTCAAACCACTGATCAACCTGGCTGCTCCTATGAGGGTATTTTTTATCCATGAAAGGTTTGTCATCTATTCAGTGTAATGAATAAATTCTGAGCTCCTAATTAAGGGAATTCTTGTCCTGTTAATTATAAAATATATCTCAAATAAAAATTTAACAATTGCTTAACAAGGGCCAGCTTCATACAAGGAACTGTGTTGGTTAGGGGGACACAGAGATGAAAATGACACAGTACCTGCCCTTAAAGAGCTCACATCACACTGGATGAAAACGACACCATTAGGTTTAATACACAGCAGTGAATGAAAGGGGCAAAGGTGAGATCTAGACACATGGTGGAGGGATGCTGGAGGCAGAGGCCACTGGGCTTAGGGAATTGAGAAAGTCTACATGGAGGAGAGGTAGCATGGGAACTAAAAGATGGAAATGAGGAGGGAGGACATCCCAGATCCTCCCTGAGATGGTTCATGAGAGTGTAGGCAAGCAGGGTTAGAAGACTGAATTCAGTTCAGTTTGGGAGTCCAGTAAGTCCTGAATGAGGAAGAATGTGAGATCAAGGTAGAATGGGAGGTTATAGCCAAACTGTGGAAGACCTCAAAGCAAGTCAGTACTGTAGAGTGAGGGGGTGAATGAATCCTGTTCCTTTTAAGATTATTCTGCCAATTCTGTAAAGTTTCAATTGCAAAGGGGAGTTCTGAAAAGTATTTAGCCCAAAAAGAAGGCTATTATAACAATACAGGGGAGAGAGAAGAAAAGGAACAAACATCTATTAAATACCTACTCTGTGCTAAGCAGTGAGGTTTTAGAAATATCTCATTTTATCCTTATAACAGCTGTGTGAGGTCGACACAATTATAAGCCCCATTTTTGAATTAAGTAAACTGAGGCATACAGAGGTTAGGTGGCTTCAGTTTACTCAACTGAATAGCTGAGTCTGGATTTGAATTCAGGACTTCCCAAATCCAGGCCCAGAGTTCTTTCACAGTCACAAGTGGCTGCTCAGTTTTTACCAGTAAGAATCTGAATGTCTGTCCTGGCAGTACATATGATGAGAAGTACATGAAAGATTGTGTGGGGAGAGAAATGTAGGGACATGACACCTGATAGGGTACAGGGAGGCTAGGAAGGGGGAGGATCAAAGGAGACCGAGCTAAGATCTGGCATTCCTCCTCTTCCTCCTCCCACTTCTTTTCAAGAAGCCCAGGAGAGAAATTTGTGTAATTGGGCTCAGCTGTACTGGAGATGGACCAGCAACTTAAAAACAAGGGCTTTTCTTGACACTACCATTTTGATTTTCCCCCAACATCCCAAAGTTGGGTGAGTTCTGTGGAAGAGGAATGAAGAGAGAGAGGACTTACAAGATGAGCCAAGCATGCAAGAAACAAAGCTGGGGACCTGATCTGCAAATCATGGGGAAGGTTCCAAATGGAATGTTCCCAGGAGGGTCAGTTGGGAGCCTGGCCAGAAGAGAGAAACTGAGACTTTGGGCTCTTGGTTTAATGACAAAGGGAGAAACCTCTTCTGACCCTCAAGTCCTCTTTCTCTTCATGCCTCTTCCACGGTTCCTTTTAAGAGTGGGCATGGAAAAGTATTGTCCTTGGATCAATTTGAATCTGCATTGTTGGTACACATTTGTGAGCTCAAAGAACCAAGGAACTATTCAAGTTTGGCAGAGTATTTCCATCATTTGATCTGCCATTCCCAAATCATTAGATAGATGAGCTGTTTCTGGGGTTTGTATTAAAACGAGTTAATTTGTAACTAGAGGAGTTCAGTCTTTCAGTATAGAAAGGGGGAAAGAGTGGAGACCCCCCTTCTCAAATCAGGGTTCAGGGGAGACAGCTGATGTTTAGGGTTGGCTCAGAGAGAGGAGAGGGGGTTTGAAGATTTTCCCCCTTCTGCCTTCCCTCCTTCGCTAAAGCTGCTCTCCCCAATTTGCTCTTGTCCCTCTTGTCCCCACCTCCACTACTCAAGACCAAAGGGTCTCCTCTTGATCTGTTCATTCACACTCAGCTTGGGGAACAGATAACTTTTAATATCAACTCAATCAGGTAATACAAAAGAATAACAGGTAGGGAAGAATGGGAAAAGAAAAGTGGGGAAAGGGGTCCCTGTCTCTATCTAAATCCTTTCCCCTCCCTCCTCGAGTTTGGGGAGAACTCAGGCCTTGGCAGTCTGAGCCCCCTGAGAGAGTCAGGTTAACTCACCTCTGGGCAACAGGAGCTGAGGTAAAGTCTGTTCAGGTTTCTCTTCAGAAAGTCTCTTCAAATGGGAAATGTTGGGGGGGGGGGAAGATTTCCAATCACCAGCAGGAAAATCACCTCAGGAGAAAGTCTTTTCCTAACTTCTCTCTTCAGCTCCTCAAGACTGAGTGCCACCAACTTCTCTACCAGCTGGAGTCTTCTCCTGTTCCAGATTCCCAACTCCTGGAGCCCCTCCCCTGTGGAGGTGATCAATTTCACATACTCTTCAGCCTGGCACTTTTTCTCTAGTGCCAGTCTCTGTCACAGGTTAGCTTGTTATTTTTTTTGAGTGGTAATTATGAATAATGTTACAAAGCCTATTTTTGTAATGTTTATCATCTTTTGTTCATAGGATCACAAATTTAAAGAAAATTTAAAGACCAAGGAGACCTAAGCCAACCACCTCATTGTACAATAGAGAAAAAAATATAAAACAGTTTTGATAAACTTAAATAGCTAACATATTTGACCAATGTCAATATATGACCCTCATGGTATTTAGTAAAATGGCGACTTTGCCATTTTGCTAAAATGAGTTGAAAATGAAAAAAATCTCCAAATTTGCTGATAGTGATCCAATATTATATATTTTACTGATAGCATCAATGCATTTAAAATTTTTTTATCTTGTTTCTAAATAACCTTTAATATCCATATATATATAATTTTTTCTAATTTTATAAAAGTTTTTTTGGTAGTTTGATAGGTATGGCACTGAATACATAGAATTGGGTAATATTGTTATTTTTTATATTAGCTCATCCTACCCAAGAGCAATGAATGTTTTATCAGTTGTTTAAAACTAGTTTTAATTGTGTGAAAAGCGTTTTGTAGATGTGGTCTTATGATTCCTGTGTTTGTCTTGCAAATAGATTCCTATATATTTTATATTGTCTAGGGTGATTTTGAATGGAATTTCTCTAACTCCTCCTGCTGAATTTTGTTAGAAATATATAGAAATGCTGATGATTTATGTGGGTTTACTTGTACCCTGCAACTTTGCTAAATTTAATTATTTCCACTAGCCTTTTAGTTGATTTTCTAGGATTCTTTAAGTATACCATCATATCATCTGCAAAGAGAGATAGTTTAGTTTCCTCATTGCCTACTTTAATTCTTTTAATTTCTTTTTCTTCTCTGATTGCCATTGCTAGCATTTCTAGTACAATATTAAATAATAGAGGTGAGAATGGGCTTCCTTGCTTCACTCTTAATCTTATCGGGAAGGCTTCTAACTTGTCTCCATTGCAGATGATACTTGCTGATGGTTTTAAATATATACTGTTTATTTTGAGGAATGGCCCATCTTTCCTATACTTTCTAGTGTTTTCAATAGGAATGGGTGTTGTATTTTGTCAAAGGCTTTTTCTTCATCTATTGAGATAATCATGTGATCTCTGTTGTTTGATTACTGACATGATCAATTATGTGGATGGTTTTCCAAATGTTAAACCATCCTTGCATTCCTGGTATAAATCCTACCTGATTATAGTGAATAATCCTTTTGATAACTTGTAGTCTTTTATTGAAGATTTTTACATCAATGTTCATTAAGGAGATTGGTCTAGTTATCCTTTTCTCTTTTTGGCCAGCTTGGCTTTGGAATCAATACCATAATTTGTGTCATAAAAATAATTTGGTAAGACTCTTTTGCTTATTTTGTCAAATAATTTTTAAAGTACTGGGATTAGTTGTTCTTTAAATGTTTAAATGTACTTCTGAGAAGGTATTTTTCTTTTTATTCCTATTCAGTTTTTTCCAGATGTCTATTAACTCTATTTTTTCTAGCGTGTCATTCACTTCCCTTACTTCTTTCTTGTCTTTTGGTTTGATTTATCTAGTTCTGAAAGGGAAGGTTGAGATCCCCCACTAATATGGTCTTACTATCTAGTTCTTCCTTGAGCTCCTTCAATTTTTCCTTTAGAAATCTAGATGCTCTGCTATTTGGTGCACAAATGTTTAGTATTGATATTACTTCATTGTTTATAATACTCTTTAACAGAATGTAATTTCCTTCCTTATCTCTTTTAATCATATCAATTTCTACTCTAGCTTTGTCTGATTGCTATTCCTGCTTTTTTACTTTAAATGACACATAATAAATTCTGCTCCAGCCTTTTACCTTGAATCTGTGTGTCCCCCTGCCTTAAATGTGTTTCCTATAAACAACATAATCTGGTTTTTAATCCAGTCTGCTCTCTGCTTCTGTTTAATGGGTGAGTTCATCCCATTCACATTCAACATTACGATGAATAAATGTATATTGTCCTCCATCATATTATCCCCTTCAGATCTTGCTCTATTCCCTTTCACTCTATTCCTCCTCACCAGTATTTTGCTTTTTGTCTACCCCACAACTTCTCTGTCCCTTCAATAACCTCCCCCTTCCCTTGTCTTATTTCCCTTCTACTTCTCTATAGGGTGATAGAATTTTGTACCCCACTGAGTATACTTGTTTCCCCTTCTCTGAGCCAGTTATGATAAGAGTAAAGTTTAAGCACTGCCCGGTCACCGACCTTATCCTCCCATTTCTGTAATGATTTTTCACATCTCTTTATATTATATAATTTACTCCATTCTATCCTTCCCTCCACTTTTCTCTCAGTGAAACCCTCTCTTTCACCCCTTGATTTTTATACATATCATATATATATTATTTCATATAATCATATTAATATACATATCATATCATTTTATATTATCATATACATCATTTCATCATAATCAGCTTACTTTCCCACTCTCTTTCTAGGTAAATTCCTTCTATCTTCTCTACTATTAAGAGTGATATTTGAGAATTTCAGGAATCCTCTTTCCATGTAGACATATAAGCATTTTAACCTTGATGAGTCCCTTAGATTTTCTCTTTCTTATTTACCTTTTTTGACTTCTCTTGTGCCTCATGTTTGGACTTCAAATTTTTTGTTTAGGTCTGGCTGTAAGGTTTTATTGACTACCTGGTAGTTCTGTATTATTTCCATGTTAATAGTACTATCAGCTACTCTAAAGTGTGAACTAAGTCCATATCCCAAGTCTAAACTAGAATTCTCTGGGCTGGGGCTCCAGACTTCTCCACAAGTTTGAAATTTCAAGGAATTTGGGTTGGCTTGTACCTCTCTTTGCTCAGGTAGGGTCTCAACTCTGGGCTTTGGATGTTGGCTTGGGCTTAGGTTCCAAAACTTGGACAACAGATGTGGGGTGGTGGGGTATATAGCTTGTTTTTCCCTCCTTGCTACAGCTTCTTGCCGAGTCTGCTCTCCTCTCATTCCAGTGCCCCAGATGTTTGTTGCCTACTTTTTGGGTTTTTCTTTTCTTGAAAGTTGTTTCACTTTATCTCCTTGTTGGTTCTTTCACTCCTGTATTCATTTTGTGCCGATATTTTAATTTTGGTTGGAGTTCTTATAGTGACACAGATCTGCTCTGGATTACTCTGCCATTTTGGCTCTACCATAACCCCAATAGTCAAGACCCCTTAGTATTCCTTAGACTAAAATGCCCCCCCCCCCCTAAAATTTTTAGTTTTCCTGAGCTATTTTCAAAAACCTTGAGAAGAGTTTATCTGTACCCTGGGAAGAAAGCCAACTACAAGATAAACTGAAGTAGGGAAAGAACAGTGAGTTTCAAAGGTATTATGGTCCCAACCTGGGAATCCTATGATAGTCATGGGTTTTTCTTCATCATGGGGGTCTTTAGGGGTATGTAATGTTGAAAACCACACACTCAAGACTGAATGTCATAGCCCCACCTTGTACAGGATTGGACAGAGGAGAGGAGGAGAATCTTGCATCAGGATTATTATAAAAGTCTGCGATTGTAGCTAGAAGAGGAGAGGACATTTTCCCACAGGAAGCCACTTGTGTGGGCAGATTCCTTTTTCCTTCTTTCCCATACCCCCTTGGCTGTTTTCACCAAATAAAGCTGCTTTTCTCTGCTAGTATCTTATTAAATCTCTTGTCAGCTCATTAGAGTGATTTCTGGGAGTAAGAGCCTCCCCAAAAAATTCCACTCCACATATAAAGTATAAAATGAACCTAAAGATAACTTGGTCCAACCCTTCATTTTACAGATATAATTCAATTCAAATATTCATTAATTAGTTAAGTAAAGAAATAATTCCTTCTCTTGAGAAATGTACATTCTTCTGGCGAATGAGGTAAAGAGGGCAGAGTACAAAACAAGAAATAAGTAAATACAAAGAATCTTCAAAGTAATTTCAAGAAGCAGCAGGTGTTACCAACTGTTAGATCCCCATAAGCCCTACATAGTTAGTGGTCCCTGTGCTATGCTTTGAAGAAGGCTAGAGATTCCAAAAGACAGAAAGGAGAAAATGAATTCCACACAAAGGGCACAGACTGGGCACAGGTGCATTGTTGAAAGATGGGGGAGCTGTATGCAATTCAGTTTGAATGGAACAGAAAATGTACAGGAGGGAATAATATGAAATATGCTTCTGAAGGGAGCTGGGAATCTGCTCTTCCTAGCCTAACCCAGCTCTAACAGTTTAGAAGTCAAAGGCTGATCCTGAGAATCTAGGGAGACCAGGCTGAGCCTGAGGGGGGTTCTTGAATTTCTATTCTTAAAAGTATGGTAATTCACAGTTCTAGTCTCACAATCATGACAATCAAGCACTGTTCTTGTCCTTATTGGAACTCAGAAAGGTTGAGGGACTGGCCCAAATGCCACACAGCTCCTAAGTGATGGTAATGGAAGGATGATTGATCTTCTGGGTTCATAGCTAAGTTGTGTACTACAGTACTTCAGAAGGATGCTCGGTGTGGGTCTGGGTCAGTCCAAGACTCCCCAAACACTGGTCTGACTCCACCAGTGAAAAAGACAGTGAGCTAGAACCTAGATTTCAATTGGTCAGTGAATGAGATTCTCTTCTTAGGCTGCCATACAAATCAGGGGAGGTACTAAACCCCAGTGGGGGTGCTAGTCAGAATGAGCCAGGTTATCAATCCACAAACCAGAGGCACTGATTAAGCACTTACTATGGGTAGATGCTGTATTGCACTGGAAATTCAAAGAAAAAGCAAGCAGGAGAGACATATCTAGAAATTGGCACACATGAGATAAATGTTAATAATGGTGAACATTTCTAATATGCCGAGGGCTTTACAATTACTGCCTCACTGACCTGCTTGTCACCTCCAGGAGAGGGGAAGGAAGAAGGGACCACATGAGTCATATAACTTTGGAAAACTTAGGTGGAAATTTCTTAAAATAAAGGAAATGCTAAAAAAAAAAAAGCAATTACTCTCTCATTTAATTCTCTTATTGACCTTGCAAGAAAGGTGCTATGATTATCCCCATTGTGCAGATGAGCAAGTAATTGTGACTTGTATTGTGTCCCACAGCTAGTAAATGTCTGAGGCTGAATTCGAACTGTCTTCCTAAATGCAAAGTGGACAGAAGGGAGCCTTTAAGGGAAAGGCAGGAGAATCTGGTGGGTAAGGGGTGAGGGAGTCTGGCTGCAGGAAATGCCCTTTGGGGCAGGAAGCATTTAATCTGAATTTAAAGGAAAATGGCAGTGCTAAGAGACTGAGATTAGAAGGGAGAGGGGTGGTGGGGGCAGCTAGTAAAAAGGAATGGAGATTGGAAATGGCACTTTATGTGTGAGAAACAGCAATATGGCTGGTATGGTTGGACCACAGCTTGAGTAAAGTTATGTGTTAAAAAAAACAAAGGAAAACCTAGGATGACACAAAGGGGCCAAATTAAGAGCTTTATCTTTGATCCCAGAGGTAACAGGGAACCATTGCAATTTGAGAGGAAAAGGTAACATGGTAAAACCAATACTTTAGGAAAACCACTTTGATAACTGTGTGGAGGGTAGATTAGATTGGAAAAAGCCTGGAGGCAAGAGTCCAATAAAATGGCTATTTAATCCAACAGTGTCTGCCCCTCCCCCTTCTTTATCTATGAATTGGGAAGAACCATACTTGTTCTACTTCACAAGGTGCAGGTGAGGAAAGAGCTTTGTAACTGTTTAGGTGTTATAGAAAGAAACATGAGATCTCGAAATGATTATAACCAAAATCACTGTTCTCCATTCTCAAAAGTCTGTAGACAGCTTTATTTCCATAAACCATCAGTCCTATTATGCTTGGAAAGGGACAAACCACTCTCTTTTACAGCTTCAGTTTCCTCATCTGTTGAACAGGGGTTAGGTGGGGTTGGACAAGATTATTTCTAATTAACCAAAGTTCTAACATGCTAAAACAATATCTTGAAAAGTATTATAATAACATAATTTATAATAATCAGATTATTTTAAATTCTGTATCATATTATACATTAAAGTAATAAAATGATATAATAAATTTAAACCATTGCATAGTCAAGTATAGTTGAAAGAACATTGGATTTGAGTTCAAGTGCTAGTTCTCCCATATACTATGTGCCTGGCCTCAGACAGTTGAGTTATTCACATTCTGAGTCTATTTTTCCTCATTTATTAAATGAAGGAGTGAGGCAGGGTTAGAATAGGCTGGAGGTTCTCAAAGCATGGTCTAGAGGTCCCCAGACCCTTTGAGGAGGTCCATGATGTCAAAAAGATTTTAATAATGATATTAAGGCATTTTAAAATTTCTATTATGATAAATATTGATAGAGATAAGGTAAACAAAAGCTCTTTATAATTTTAATTTAACAATTGCATAATTACATGTATAATTTTATTGTAGACATTCTATATAATGTATACTATAATACATATACACATACATACATAATTTATAAAAATAAAATGCATATAATTTGTTGTCAATGTATAATTAATAATCCATATTGCATATTTCATTAGATATGAACATGCATATTTTATATAATCTTTGTTACATATAATTTCTGAAAATAATTGTTATAATTTAAATATAACCATAATGAATAATAGTGCAAAGGAATCCCAAGACCAAAAATTTGATACTATTTCTAAGATTCTTTATAGTTCTAAATTCTAAGATTTCTCTAATGAGGTTGGAATAGATAATTTATAAAATCCCTGCTAACTCTACAATTCTAAAATTCTATTACTGTAACATTTGGTAGCTAAGTTGTAGTTGAGACCATCTTTGCAACAAGTGTTTTTGTGGGAGATAGAATAAGCTTTATTCTTTCTATCTATCCTTCCATAACTTCATCTGAAAAATAGGGATCACAAGACTTAACACATTTTAAAGAAGACAAAAAAACACCAGTGAAATAACAATTGTCTTTACAAATACATGAATTAGAAAATAAAGTTTTGGTCTAACTATTTGAGAATTCATTCATCTAATCACTTAAAGAAATTGACCTTCTGTTTTGGGTCACCTTGTTAATAAGTAAAAGATAAAAGTAACAAAAAGCAATCCCGAAAGCGAACTTGGAATCTTCTCAGACAGACAGGAAGAGACAGCATGAAACCGAATACCTGCGAACTAAAATAACGCACGCGCACTACAAGGAGTGGGTGGGCACCGCAAAGACCAGAACTGGAAAGGCTTCGCGGCTCCCAGCAGGTGTTCACTCCCTCGTGCCAGCGGTCCTGGGACTATTCGGCGCCTCCTGCTTTGCGCCTGCGCCATGCGGACCGAGCGCTTCGTTGCCTCCCCCTTCCCTCCCACCACCTTCTTCAAACCTCCCGCCTGTACTTACCGGGGGTGACGGGGTCGGTCTAATTCCGGTCCGCACATTCCGCACCGACCCCCGGACAGGAGGCCAGCCCCCTCCGGAAATACGGGACCCCGCCCCGCCCCACCCCGGGTCACCGGGCGACGTGAGCGGCAGCTAGAGAGGCGCGTCGCGGCACCTCGGGGGCGGGGCCGAGGTCCGTCTAACGTCTCCCCCTCCTGCCGCCCTCTGTCGAATCTGCGGCGGCCGTTGGGCCGTTAGCGCAGTTTGGGCGGTTGTCTTGGAGAAGCAAAATGGCTGCGACGACGGCGGCCGCGGCGGCGGCGGTGGTAGCGGCGGCGACGGAGGAGGACACGGAGCTGCGGGACCTGCTGGTTCAGACGCTGGAGAACAGCGGAGTCCTCAATAGGATCAAGGTAAGTCAGTGGGAGAGTCTGGGTCAGGGCGGCCTCGTCGGGGCCTTGCCGGCCGCGCCAGGGCTGCCCTCCGAGCCGGGGCTCACCTCCCAGGATACCCCGGGGACATGGGCCCAGTGGAGGAGGGATCCGCGGCCCGGGGCCGCCCAGGAGCCGGGAGGGAACCATGTGCAGGAAGCGGTGTCGGGGGTCACTGGGTGCCGCGGCCTGAGTTCATAATGGAGGCTCCTCCAGCCGCCTGCGTTGGTCTCTTGTCTTCTTTCGCTGCCGGGGTTGCGGACCCTCCCACCTCCCCGCCCCCTTCCTCTCCCTGGGGTAGAAACTGGGGCCGGCGTCCACCTCTGGTTTGGAAGGCAGCTTTCAACCCCCCTACCTCCCTTGCTGGAGCGCCTGGGGGTGGGGGAGGGGCGGTTTGGGAAGGTTGGGTTCGGCAGGTGATTCCACTCCGGGGCGAGAGATCCTTGCCAGCGGAAAAGAGCCTCGGAAGCTGTTAAAGGACCACCTCTCCTCTTTGCCCGTTCATTTTGGACTTCTCTAACAGTCTGAGAGTGTGGGAGATTGAGACACTTAACTTTCCTCCTAAGGGAGGTAGTAACTTTGACCCAGCATTTGCAAGAGGCAATGCAAAGTTTATAGAGAATGAGTGAATGCCTCATAAATACAGGTGATAATAGCATCCTGGGATTTACAGTTGGAAGGAAGAGTGAGTGAATGAGTGTGTGTGTATATGTGTGTGTAACAGAGGGAGAACAGCCATTCATTTGTTGTCCAGTTGGATGGGCTCACCATTAGGTCGGTAAGTACCCTGTGAATATCACCTGCAAGTAGTTTTTATCGAAATATATGAATCTGACTGTGAGTATAATAGGTACAGAAAGCAGCAGTGAGCTTCCAGCACCAGCTACTATTTGCTTCCTCCTACAGTTGTCCACAAACTTGTGACCCTGCCTGGCTTTGCCTATTGCTAATAGGTAAAACAGCTTTTATGTGAACCTTTCTACGTTGAATGAAGGTTTCATTGTAGAGTGTTACATCTTGAACAGGTCTTGTAGTCCAATTCCATGCTTCATTTTGTAGTTGAACAAGCTTATGCAACAACTTTAGTGGCAAATCTAGATTTTATTCATTTTTGCAAGGGGCTATGAAGACAGACTTCCATTTTGTTATGTGTACTTTCCTCTTTTGGGAAGATAGTACTCAGTAAAGTGTGTGTATACATATATATTTACATATATTTAGTTCAAGTCATCTACCTGGTATTTAAAAAAAAAATTCTGAGCAATGTGTCAACATTTTAAAGTGTCTGAAAATTTTATTTTTTGAATACTCTCTCTTTAAAAATTTTTGCTAGGCTGAACTACGGGCAGCTGTATTTTTAGCACTTGAAGAGCAAGAAAAAGTAGAGGTATGCAAATAGAATTATTTGATCTTTATTGCACTATTTTAATGTTTACCTTAAACAGTTTAGGAAAAACTCATGTATTTTTTTGTTCTCAGTTTTGTTGGGATGTAGTCAAAGTAGTTTTTGAAAAATCACTTAATTATAATATGTATAATAATAGATAAAAGAAAAAGCTAACACTACTTTTTGGAAGATGTTTCAATAATTTAAGAGTTTGCAGCTAGGTGTAGGATAGCACTGGTTCCATGAATTAAAATCTTGCTTCAAATACTTTAAAATGGGGATGGCAATGCATCCACTCATCAATAAAGCACTTAGTGTAGTGCTAGCATATAGTAGAAAGAGGAGAATTGAGAAGTAAAGATTTTAATTTAATCTTATATTATTTTATTTCAGTGTATGGTGATCTCAGAATAGAGAATTTGAAGTGGCCTAATAGGAATAATGTTTGAACCAAACCATGCTTTCAAATATGCCTGCCTAACATACCTGGAATATACTTCTAACCTCCACCTAAGATAGTTTTGCCATGTAGTTGGTAATTCAATAAATGGCTTCTTTGGTGGATTCATATGAAGCATGATCACAGCAATGTTTCTTCAATCTTTCTGACAGATGCACATAATAGTAACATTTGTTTTTTAATCCAATTTTGTTCCTAATATAAAAATTACTTTTACAGACTATATATATGGTAATATGCATTTCCTCCCTTTAGCTAATTGCATAGCAATCCTTAAGTAATGCTTTCTTCAGGACCAATGACTATTTTAAAACATATATCGCTTTAAAAGTCTTGAGGACTTAACTTTTTTTTCTCTCTTGAAACCCTTTGGCAGTCTGGTAAAACCTATTTACCCCTTCACAGGATGATTTTTTAAGTGCAGAAAATAAAATAAAGAGGATTACAAAAGAAACCAATTATAGTAGACGATAATTATCAAAATTTTTCTATAAGACAAGGGCAGTTGGAATGGCTTAGTTTAGTGGATTGAGAACTAGACCTAGAGACAGGAAGTCCTGGATTTAAAGTGGCCTCAGATACTTACTAGTTGTGTGACCCTAGACAAGTCACTCAATCTCCATTGCCTAGCCCTTACTGTTCTTCTGCCTTAAAATCAATACTTAGTATTGATTCTGAGGCAGGAAGTAAGGGTTAAAAAGACATTTTTTTAAGTTCACAGCTCCCCCCCACCCCCAACTCCCCAGGTTAAGAGTCTTACTATAAATGATATAATTATTAAAGCTAAAATAAATTTATGTTCTGTTAAGACCTTTCAGGATAGTAAACTTTAAGGTTGGATACCTAGCACAAAAGTCTCAAGTTTCTAAGAGAGTATTTGAAAAAGAGAACTATAAAAAGGCTATCTCTAATTAAATTTGGTATTTGGTTTCAAACAGACATCATGAAATACTCTGAAGTTCTTAAATACATTCAGACACCCTAATCTTTTAAAGTGTAATATGTAATTTATTTTTGCGTTAAACAAAACATAACTTTTTGAAAATCTATAAATGATTCAGAGAAACTTTTATGATCATGTTGCAGTTTTAGAGGCTAATAGAATTTTTCTGTTGATGAAGTTTTAAGTATAATGTTAAAAATGGCAGTGTACTACTTTGTGACCATAGTATAGAAATAAGATTTTTTAAGTTTTAAAATAGAAAAGTTTTTAGGACTCATGTTAATTAATTTTTTTATATTTGTTTTCTTTTTTTTTTAATAGAACAAAACACCTTTAGTGAATGAAAGCCTGAAAAAGTTTTTAAATACTAAAGATGGTAAGTATCTTTTATCTATGTTTATTGTTTGTTTGAACCAAGTATTGAGATCAAAACTTGGGAGAAAACAAGAATTCCATTTGATATTGTAGCATAAAAGTATTTACTTTTTTTACTCTTCAGAGTTAATGTAAGAAACCAGTTTTTGGGATGAGAATTAACTATTTAACAAAAATTGCTAGGAAAATTGAGAAACTGTGGCAAAAATTAGGTTTAAATTAACATCTCCCACCCTATACCAATATAAGGTCAAAATGGGCATATGATTTAAACATAAAGAGTGATATTGTAAGTAAATTAGGAGAATGTAGAATAGTTACCTATTAGATCTATAGAGAAAGGACAAATTTATGACTAAATGAGATGGAGAATATTACAAGATGTAAAATGAATAATTTTGATTATATCAATGCAACCAAGATTAGAAGGGAAGCAACAAACTGGGAAAAATTTTTTATAACAAATTTCTCTGATAAAGATTTCATTTCTCATAAGAATCCCAAGTCATTCCCCAATTGATAAACGGTCAAAGGATATGAATAAGCAGTTTTCAAATGAAGAAATAAAAACTATCAATAATCACATGAAAAAATGTTCTAAGTCCCTCTTGATTAGACAAATGCAAATTAAAACAACTCTGAGTTACCACCTTATACCTATCAAATTAGCCAATATGACAGTAAATGAAAATAATAAATGTTGGAGGGAATGTGGCAAAATTGGGATACTAATTCATTGCTGGTGGAGTTGTGAATTGATTCAAGCATTCTGGAGGACAATTTGGAATTGGGTTCAAAGAATGCATATCCTTTAATCCAGCAATAGCACTACTAGGTCTCTTTCCCAAAGAGAACAAAACAATAGGAAAGGACCTGTTTGTACAAAATATAGCTGTGCTTTTTGTGGTGGCAAAGAATTGGAAATTTAAAAGAGATGTCCCTCAATTGGGGAATGGCTGAACAAAATGTGATGGTATGTGTTCTACCATAAGGAATAATGGATAAGATGATTTCAGAAAGAAGTAGCAAGACCAATGTGAACTGATAAAGAGTGAAATAAACAGAATTATGAGAATATTATACTGAAATAATGTGGAATGATCAAATGTGATAGATTTTGCTATTAACTGCAATACAGTCATCCAGGACAATTGTGAGGACTTAATGAAAAATAATGCTATCTACTTTCAGAGAACTGTTGGGGTAGAAATGAAGATGTTTATTTGGGCATATGATTTGGTTTTTTTTGTTTTGTTTTATAAGATTATTTGCTTACAAAAATAAATAATATGGAAATTTTTAAAAAGTTAATGTAAGAACTTGATTATAGAATCAAACCTCTACTAATTGTATCAGATAATGGAGTATTGTAGTTAGTATCATCTACAGTGTCTATAACCATACTTCCTGGGTCAAGGAAACTTGCCATAGAAATAGTTACCCTGACAAAGCTGGTTAGAAAATCCTGAATGGACAATTTTAATGTTGTAATTATATGTTTTTAGTTTCTCAGTAATTTGTTGCTAAAAGTGGCTATTTCTTCTATTTTTCAATATTTAAGTATATTTTAGGGAAATCTTTTCAGCATTTTTCCTATAAGCGGTTTTTAAAAATTCAGAAACTTTATTCTTCTGTAGTATGATATCATTTAACAAAATAAAGGAAAAATGCTTTCTTAAAATACTAAAAGTTTCCCTTAACATTTGTCTTTCCCATTTACTTTTGCAGGTCGTTTAGTGGCAAGTCTTGTTGCAGAATTCCTTCAGTTTTTCAATCTTGACTTTACCTTGGCCGTCTTTCAGCCTGAAACTAGTACAGTAAGAATATGAACTTGACCATCTTATCTTGTGTCTTTTTTTTGTGACTTAGGATATTAAATTAACTGATTATAGTCAAATCTTGTTTGTTTATTTATCCTCATTTTGAATTATTTAAACAACTCAAGAAGCAATCTAATGGCCTTATTTCCAAGATAGTTGTGTGTCTACTTCCAACAAACTGGTCAGAATGACTTTTTTGTAGGGCCAAATCATCTAGGATGCTATAAAGTGGACTGCCAAGGAAAAAAAGCTCCTTTTTATTATGACCATAGGAAACAAAGTGATAACCTCAACATTTTTTGTGACTGAAGAACTTCTTTGTTTCATTGTGGTCATTATGTGAGGGTTTTCCTGTAGATGGTTTCTACATTTGTACATGTTTAAAGATTCGGGGACTTTGGATCTGCTGTGTGATTTTTGTCTATATTTTATGTCATCAGATTATAGACAACATTAATCCTCTATATTGGTTTTGTATTTTTATTGAGTACCCCATAATTAAAATACAGATTGCTTAGGGGTACTTTTAGCTCAAATAAAATTCAACTTATCTTACAAGTTAGGGTAGTTAATATAACAATTTAATTGCCTTGTATTGAGATTTAAGTGCCAGTCTTTAGATTATTTCCCATAGTGCAGTATTCTACTCTTTCGTTGCCACCCCCCTCTCCCTTTCAAGATTGTAAGTTTCTTGAGAGTGCAGATCATATCTTCGTTACTTTGTACATGTTGGGCATTTAACAAATGGGCATAAAGCAATTATATCTTGGGGTGAGATTTCAGAGATTACGTAAAGCATTTTAGTCAAATAATGTAGAAAATGAATTTAAAAAGCACTTACTAAGCATTTACTGTTATTTGGCACTGTGCTAAGTAAGATAATCCCTGCCCTTCCATTCTAATAGTTTATGCTCTAATAGGGAGAGAGAATTCCTATGGGGGAGAGATAGCCAAGGGGGAGAATTTTTATCTGACAGTCACAGAAATGGTGAGTTGATCCATAAGATAGTAGTATTGAGTTGACCACTGTGCCCAAAGCAAGAGGTAAAAGGGGTGATGGTGGCAGCAAATATGGCAGTATGGTTTTTGAAAATCTTGCTGGAAAACTAAGGTAGTAGAATAGCAATGACAAGCTGTTTGGGGAGATGGTTATATGGCATATGAAATATGTTCTCATCTGGGGCTATCTAGCTACCATGGAGTAGTTTAGTTTGCACTCGTCAATCATACCAACTCATCATAGACAGTATGGACAGAAATCGTAAGCCTTGAGGAATGAGTAGATGAAGAAGAATTGGAGGCACTTAACATAAAACAAATTTTTTTAGAAGCTAGACAGTGAACTAGGAATGAGTGGTAAGGATGAGTAGAATGAGGGGGGAAAAGACTAGGGAAGAATCCTAATTGAGAAGAATGGGAGGCAATAACCAGAGATTTCAGAGGAGCTGGATCTTGTGGAAGGGTGAAAATGGAGACACCTGGAGATAAAGACTTGGCTTTCATGCAAGCCAAACTATTGCTCCTTTCCAGAGCATTCTGCAGTGTTGGTTAATAAAATAGTTGAGCACTTCCAAAACAAATAATAATTTTTAAAAAATGGACCTATAGGGGGCAGCTAGGTAGCTCAGTGGATTGAGAGCCAGGCCTAGAGACAGGAGGTCCTAGGTTCAAATCTGGACTCAAATACTGCCCAGCTGTGTGACCCTGGGCAAGTCACTTGACCCCCATTGCCTAGCCCTTCCCACTCTTCTGCCTTGGAGCCAATACACAGTATTGACTCCAAGATGGAAGTTAAGGGTTTATTAAAAAAAAAAAATTAAAAAATGGGCCTATAACATCTAAAAAAAGCAAAGATAGAATAAGATTAAAGGAGGCAAGCATTTATTAATTGTTTGCTATGCTTAGGTAATATAAGATAGATATTCTCTCATTTGATCCTCAACAGTTCTGTGAGGTAGGTGCTATTACAGTCTCCATTTAACAGTTGAGGAAACTGAGGCAAACAAGGTAAGTGGCTTGCCCAGTCTTAGCATGTATCTGCAGCTGAATTTGAATTCCTTTTTTTCTGATTCCAGGCTTAGTGTTCTATCTACTGTGTCATCTACCTACCTCTATCTAGTAATAAAAGTGTCTTTCCAAAACCCTGATGTAATAATAACTGAGAGAGGGAAAAATAATTTGGAGTTCACTAAAATTCCTGGTCAGGTAAACAGAAGAATGATCCTCTTGTGGCAGGAAAGGGGAAATCCTACAATCCCTTAGAAGGACTTCCAGAAAAAGAAGAGTTGGCAGAAAATCACAGTGACCAGGCCAGCCACGTTTGGATGCTGTAGCTTTTGCTGAGTACTTCAATAGCACCTAAAGTGATGCTGCAGTTTATTATTTTTGGTTTGTGTGTATAATTTGTATATTTTTGGTTAGAAGTGGGAAAGTTTATTTCATGTCATGTAAATTTCCTTTCATTCTATTTTTATTAGCTGTCACCTATCATGAAATCTTTAATAGAAAACTAGTTTATTTGGCATGTCATTACCAAATGCATGAAAACTTTTAACAAGTGGTTTTTCTATAGTTAACCAAGGACATTCATAGTATTTTTCCTGCCCCATGTTTAATGGAAAAAGAAGTTGAATTTTCCTTCTTTTGCTTTTTCTCCAGATTTTGTTTTAATTGGGGCTAGTTGTATTGCTACATATACACTAAACTTAGAGCAGAATAGATATTACAGGTCTATTCCTCAGCTTAGTGTTTCAGTTCAGCAAGTAGTAAGAAGTGAGACTATGTCCAGTTATAAAAAGATAGCAATAGATTTTGGTATGTTTAAATTAGGTCCTGGTGAAACTGAAAAATATGTAGTGACATAGGTCACTTAATGATGGCATATGACCTAAAATACTGCTTTGACCACATTATATAGTAGGAAAGAAATTTATTCACTGGTGGCTTTCTGATTTTAAACTAGCAAGAAGCAATTGAGTATTTTTTTAAGTGAGCATAATAAAAATGGGAAAAATATATTTTCCTAATTCTTGATTTTTTTATTTTCTTATGGCACTTAGATTCTTTAATTTAAAAGATCTTTTTATTTCTTTCATGTGGATCATCTTGCTGAAGGGAGTTTGCAACTTTAGACTTAGGTCCTTATGAATCTAGTAGAAAAAAATTATCCTCTGTAAGCCAAATTTTTGGTGATCAATATCTTTAAATTTCTCTAGACTGATTTTCAAATACAGTCTATTATTGGATCTTTTCTTGAAACCTTGGATATAACAGAACTTGCATTCCATTAACCTTCAAGAATCCAGGTTCACCTACCTGCCATTGATAAGGGATCAATCAGGGAAGTTTAGGAAATTATAGGATTTCTGATTGTTTGATAATAAGTTAAGATAAACCCATAGAGCTGAAAGAAACTTTGAAAAGACCATCTTCAAACAGTTTCATTCAGTAAATTGTTAACTTTTTAAAAAATCACTTTGATGTACTTTTTCAGTAGCAATATCCATTCTTACTGGTTCCCTTAGGGTTTTTTGTTTATTTCATTTATTTATTTATTTATTCATTCATCTATTCATTTATTTATTTATTTATTTATTTATTTGGGTAAGTCTTAGTTTGTAATCTTTGCCTTTATTTCCCTGAACCATTTCTAAATTACATCTCCATAAATTATACTTTTCTGGTTGGAGGTTAATAGTGTTATCTTCAGTCTTCAGGTCTCATGGTTTATTATTATGTTGATCAGAATTCCAAGTTATTTTTCTCTACAATGTTGTTACTGTATAAATCATTCTCCCTAGTTTTGTTTACTTCTTTATCAATTCATGGTTTTTCCCAGTATCCTGTGAAACTCCATTTTGTCATTTCTTATGGTACAGTAATATTTCATTACATTTATATATTCATAATTTGGTTATCTATTCCTGAAAAAGAGAATAGTTTTTTAGTTTCTAATTTTTTACTATTATTAATAAGCTCCTATAAATATTTTTGTACATATAAGTCCTTTAAAAAAAGTAAGGGGGGGGGGCAGCTGGGTAGCTCAGTGGATTGAGAACCAGGCCTAGAGATGGGAGGTCCTAGGTTCAAATGTGGCCTCAGACACATCCCAGCTGTGTGACCCTGGGCAAGTCACTTGACCCCCATTGCCTAGCCCTTACCACTCTTCTGCCTTGGAACCAATACCAAGTATTGATTCCAAGACAGAAGGTAAGGGTTTTAAAAAATATATATAGGGTAGGTAGTACAGCCAGGTTAAAAGTATGCGTAGTTTAATAACTTTGGGACAAAGTTCCAAATTGCTTTCTTGAATGACTGAACCAATTTACACCTCCATGAATGAAATTTCAGGAGAATATTAGTGAGTAGTCCATATACCTTCACTACTTTTTAGATATTTTCCTTATTTCTGAAATACTTTGTGATTACATCAGAATTTTAATTTTTTAATTTTTTTGCTTTAGAGCTTACTGGTTTAATTTCAGGAGAATCTAATTCCCATACCTTGTTCATAGTAGTTGCTTATCTTCCTATATGGCCAGTGATTCCTATTTTTCTCTAATATTTGTTGTAACTGTTAACATTCCTTCTCCTTTTTCTCTCTAGATTTTTTTTTAACCCTAATTCTATATCTTAGTAACAACTCTTTAAGACAAGGGAAAGGGCTAGGCAAATGGGGTAAAGTGACATGCCCATTGTTACACAGCTAGGAAGTGTTTGAGGCCACATTTGAACCCAGGATCTCCCATCTGCAAGTTTAGAGCTCTATTCACTGTTAGAATTAAATTTAAGTGATTGGTCCTTAGAATTTTATAAAGTTTATTAGAATTACTTGGGTAGATGAAAACAGAGATCCAGAAAAAAGCCTACTCTAGCTAGCTATGTGGCTTCTTCAGTAGCACCCTAGTATGCATGTTCCTTGGCAGGAGGGCAGAGACAAAGTGTGACTTCCTTATCTGGAACCTTTTTATAAAATCCTTTATTCGCCCACTAACTCTCACCCATCACATCTCAGGAACTAACCATGACTTTCCATTTTGTCTGTGCCACCCAGGGGGGCAGTGCAGGGAAAAAGATCATCCTGTCTTTTGGTCTTGCAATATTCTTGACTCCATTGTTCATTTTTCTGGCTGTTTTACCCTTATGACTAAATATATCCAATAATTTCCCTGGCACAATGCTCGCTTCCAGGCTCATGCCTGGAAACTCATTCAAGATACACATAGTGAAAAGAGGGGAGGAGAAATTTCCTTTCGCACAAGCCTCCCTTTGATTCTTTGGGAGACTAGCATGTTAAATCTCTTCACCCTGGTGTTTCTAGGAGGTCTCCCCAGTGAATCATTCTACAAATGTAGCCAACACATCTAAAGATTCTGTTACTGGAGGCTTATAAAATATTGCACTTTATATAGAGGGAGTTACAACAGTTTGGGGAATAAGAGGGAAAGAAAAACAGGAGAAATAAAACAAAACATGATTGATAGACAATGCATTGACAAAAAGCCATAAAAGTTTACGTTCAGAATAAATGATAGGTTCAGCCCCCACCTCAGGTCAGTTCATTATAACCCAAAGTTCACTCTGGATCTTTTGATGTAGTATGTGCATCTTTATGGCATCTTCTCCAGAAGATCCACTTTCTTGATTTAGGCTACTGGCGATTTTCTTTTCCTAAAATTGCTTTAAAGATATTAAACCTTGAATTTTTAGGGTAACTATCACTGAACCACCAGCTGCCTCCCTTCTTCTCTCTATTATAAATATCATATGGGTAAATTTTTACTATTTTCTCTAAATTTCAACTTACCTAGAAAAATATATATGGCCTTGACTGTCACTCTTGCCTGGAATTCTCTTTATTTCCACCACCTGTCTTGGCTTCCTTCAAGTTATAAATCCCATTTTCTATAGGAAGTCTTTGTTGATTCCCTTTTAATTGAGTATCTTCCCTCTCTAGATAATCTCCAGTTTACCATGTAATTAGCTTATTTTTAGATAGTCCTTTGCCTTTTGTCTTCTCCATTAAATTGTGAGCTCCTTGAGAGTAGGGATTGCCTTCTGTGATTTTATCTTTTTTCTATTCTTATTTAGCATAGTGCCTGGCAAGTGGTAGTGCTTTGATAAATATGTGTTTACAAACTAATTGTAGATTAGAACTACAGAATGTTTAGTACTTAAAGGGACTTTAACATTTATCTAGTTCTTTTTTTTTTTTAAACCCTTACCTTCTGTCTTGGAGGCAATACTGTGTATTGGATCCAAGGCAGAAGAGTGGGAAGGGCTAGGCAATGGGGGTCAAGTGACTTGCCCAGGGTCACACAGCTGGGATGTGTCTGAGTCCAGATTTGAACCTAGGACCTCCTATCTCCAGGCCTGGCTCTCAATCCACTGGGCTACCCAGCTGCCCCCTAGTTCTTTCTTTACAGATAAGGAATTAGAGGCTCTAATGTATTTGAAGTTACTTGTCCAGAGGCCATATAGTTAGCAAGTGGAAGAGCCATAATTTGAACCTATAATTTTAATCCCCAATTCCAGAATTCTCTCTACTGTATTACAGTGCTTTCCTCATATCTATGCACAGGGTGTCCCAAGTTATTTTAAGCTTTGAAATCTTAAAATTAATCTTTTATTTAGCATATATATGCACCTGCCATGTATATGTATCTTTATTGTGTGAATTACAGTAAAAGATCATACTACTTTAAGGTTTACAAAATAGATCATGTAAGTATTGTCCTTTTTTAAAAAAACAAATGGGGGGCAGCTGGGTGGCTCAGTGGATTGAGAGTTAGGCCCAGAGGTGGGAGGTCCCTGGGTTCAGATGTGGCCTCAGACACTTCCTAGCTGTGTGACCCTGGGCAAGTCACTTGACCCCCATTGCTTAGCCCTTACCACTCTTCTGCCTTAGAACCAATACCCAGTATTGATTCTAAGATGGAAGGTATGGGCTTATTAAAATAAACAAAACAAATGAAACTTGGGCTCAGAGATTTTAATAGTCTAGGAATTGCTACTTTAAATATACATGCTATATTAATTGAGCTGATTATTAATGGTAACCCAGACCTTCTGTTACCTAGTTAAAATTGTTCCTATTTAGAGAAAAAGTCATGACAATTCAGCTTTTGAAAACTGCCAGGAAAAATTGAGTTAAATTTTGATTTGGACACATTGTTGCAAATTATCTTTCTTCCCAATTTAGGTTGTCTGGTTGATGATAATTGGTAGTTGAATAGGTTGCTTTTAGTTACTGTTAAGCCACTGTTTCAGATTTAGTTATTACATGATTTAAACTTTGTACAGTTTTTGAAACAACATATATAACATTTGGGGTATGTATAACATTCCAGAAAGAAAATTTATTTTAGTAAGTCAAATTGTTCCTTTTTTGTTCCTTTTCCCTTTATGATGCAAATAATATTTTTACTATATTATAGTATATTTAAATCTTTTAAAATCGTACAAAAAATTTTTTTTCAGGTTCATGGGCTTGAAGCTCGAGAGAATTTAGCCCGAGATTTAGGAATTATTGAAGCAGAAGGCACTGTAGGTGGACCTTTACTATTAGAGGTAATCAGACGATGTCAGCATAAAGAAAGAGGTTCAATTAGTGGGGAGGTAAGTATGGTTTTTTTGGCATATTTTTTTAGTGGCAGAAATGTGCTTATTGAATTTCTCATCTTCAACCTTAATTATGAAATAGGTCAAGCATATAAGATAGCACAAGCTCCTAGGACCAGAGTTTGAAAGAATTAAATTGTAAGTAAGCATTTTGTTGACACTTAAAAAGACATTAGCAATATGGCTCTGAGAACATAATGGAGTTAGATATTCCTAGGAATCTGTCTCCTCATTATCCCTCTCTCAAAATAGAAATAAAAATATTAGAAAACCACAAAACCTTGTCAAATTCTGAAAAAAGGTTTGAAAAGAAATAGAATTCACCCAGAAAGAATAGATTCAACACAGTGAAAAGGTGTTATTTCCTAAAAGAATCTGAGGTATAAGAAAACCCTTTCACTATGGTTGGAGATAATCTCAGCAATAATATTAGAAAAAAAGCTACACTTTTTTTTATTTAGGTCACAGTTTGGAAACATATTTCACTGACTTGAAGTCGAGGAGAGTCAGTCATGATAGTTGTGGGCTATAATGTGGAGGGGGAATTATTCTATTTGGCCATAGAAGATAGGACTAGAATTAATTTATTGCAGTTGCCAAGAGACCAGTTTAGGCTTGATGTCAGGAAAAATCTTGTTGCAGTTAGAGATAGTCTTGCCCTCAGGGATAGAAGATTCTCCCTCTTTTAAAGTATTTATGCAGATACTGGATGAGCAGCTTGTTGAGTATGTTATAATGAAGATTTTTTTCTTGTATAGGTTAGACTAGATGGCTATTAAGGTCTCTCCTACTTTTCAAATTCTGTGATTCTATAATAGAAATGTGATGTGGAAAACTAAGGAACTGATTGTGATGTAAGGAATATTAGATGATAATGAAATCTTACCATTTAGAAATCCATGGAAAGTGTATACAAAATAATATATTTGACGGAGACACCTATTTTATTGGAACAAGAATTCAGTAAAAAACAAGCCAAAAACCTTCCCTCTGTCATGAAAATCACTGTGATAAATTTAATGAGCTGAGCAAAGAGAGTAAAGTTTTTCAAAATTAATAATTCCCCTTAACACCATTATGTTTAAGTAAACCATACTAAAATTTTCCCCAAGAGGTTGAAAATATGAAATATTTTATCCTTATCTCACAGGGTTGTTCTGAATCTCAAATGAGATCAATCAGCAAGCACTTTTATTAAGCACACTTTCAGTGCTAGTGATGTATAATAAAGTTAGAAAGGTAAGAAACCAGATCATGAAGATCTTTAGATTTAAAAAATGTTTGTAAAAAGCTTTTAAACTTTAAAATGCTGTGTAAGTATGAAGTATTTTTTTGGTCATCATTATTATCATCCTTGATAAATTGTTAGAATTTTTGGGAAATAATACTGATAAAAAAATTAATAATTCCACACACATCATTTACCAAACTTTATGAGTACAATGGCAAGGAGATGATTTTGCAAGTAGCCAAGAAAATAATTAGATAAAAATACTAATTTGAATTGCAAAAGACCCCCCCCATGATAGCAACTATAATAAACAAGACATATATGACCTCCCTCCAAATCATATTTCTTGATAAATGATCATTTCTAAAAACCACATAAAATTGATGTTTATTCAGTGAAAGGCCAACCCTAAAGAAGCTTTTAATATTCAAAACTGACAAAAGCACAGTCTTCAGATTAGATAAAATCGGACAAAATACTTTAAGATGTTTTATAATCATGTTTATAATTGGTAATCTCAATGCAATTATCATTATGACATTAACAGTAATGAATATTATTTTGGTTAAATACTGAAAAAGAGATTTGAAGGACTATAAAGGAATAAATTGTTTTGGAATAGTACAAATAAGAGTATGAGAAAAAACCCAACATGATATTGATTTTCTTTCAAGACTGTCCTGGAATGTCTTCCCTTCTATACTTTTGCTTGGTGACCTCATCTGAGATTGAGTGTCAAGCTCTAGTAATCAACTTTTTCCTGGGCATCTCAAATTGGATGATCCATAAATTTCTTAAACTTAATAAATTCTTTCTTTTCCTCAATACTCTGCCCTCATTAGAAGAGGATTCTGGTCTACTATTCTCCTAGTCACTAGAACTCATAATATTAGTCACCTTCAACTTCTTTGACTCACTCTGCCTAGCCAATCTTTGACATATCTTGTCATTTCTTCCTTTATAATCTCTTTCGTATCTACTTTCTCCTCATATAGCTTCCATCTTAATATAGACTTTCATCATGTTGTGCTTGGAATATTGTAATAGACTTTTTAAAAAATACCTTCCATCTTAGAATCAATATTGTTTATTGGTTCCAAGGCAGAAGATGGTTAAGGGTTCACAAAGGTAAGAAGTGACTGGGGCCAGATTTGAAACTAGGACCTTCTGCCTAGCCCTGGATCCAAATCTTTTGTGCTACGTAGCTGCCCTATATAAATAGCCTTTTAATTGGTCTCCCTGCATCAAGCATTCCTTATTCCCATCTTTTCTCTCATCTTGGCTATCACAGTGATTTTTAAAAATCTCCTGTGTCTACTTTTTCACTAGTAGTCTGCTGTTCCTGGAATGCACTATCTTCACCTTTACTACTGGCTTCCTTCAAGATACAACCCAAATCCCACTTTCTAGAAGAAATCTCCCTAGCTGCTAATACCTTCCTTTCCTTGAATAATTGACCTGGTATATATGTGTATGTGTATTTTGTGTACATGCATATACACTGAAGGAATTCCTTTCCTTTTTACAAACATATACACCTCTTTATAATAGTACTGACTATAGAGAACATGATATTTGTATTTTAGTGCCTGGCACAAATTAGATGATCTAATAAATGCTTATTCCCTTAACCAACTATATATGTTATATGTATACTTTCCCCCCATATTGTCTTTTCCCATTAGAATATGAGCTTTTTGAGGGCAGGGACTAAATTTTTTTGCTTTATACTAAGTGCTTAATAAATGCGTATTTATTGGTTGAATAATGATTATAAAAGAATTAAAGGGAGCAATTGCAGAGTGAAATTGAGAAAAATGGGGGAAATTGAGGATGGGTTTTTTTTTTTGGGATATCAAAAGAAAATTCAGAATTTAGCATATAAAATACAAAAACTGTTTAGAGTCAGAGCTCTTAACCTGGAGTTCATAGATTCCAAAGTGAAGTATAAGATCTCTGTTAGTGACCTCTTGACAATGAGAGAATATCAGTATTAAAAATCTCTTATTTAGTGATGTCAATGTGAAAATGCTATCTTTGTTATGAAGCACATCTATTTAGATAATTTTTATTAGATTTCATTTAATTTTAAAGAGGCTCATCAAATTGGCATAGTATCTATACAATTCTAAAAATTCTGAGTAATAGACCTGATCAAATAGCATTTGTGCATTGTCAAGTAATTTTGGTAGATATTTTTAGTTTTATATTTACTCGTAAAAATGTTACATAGCAGAATAGAATCATTTATCTTAGTCAAGTCAAAGATCATTTTCAAAGGTTATAAAGACAAAATATAGAATGTAAATTCAAGTACTCTGCAACTTGTGAGTTTTAAGAGTAAAAAATTTGTAAGTGGCTTTAGTTTCTTATTGCATTTTCAGAATAAAGTTTTTTGGTTCCTATTTCATCATCTCTGTCTCCCTCTTTATTATCAGAAACTATAAAGGAGCTTGGTTTTGATTTCAGGCCCTAATTTCTTAGCTTTTACAATGGTATAAGAACTAAATTTATAAAGGAAAGGTTAAAAGTTGCAAAAATAATTAGATAAATCCATAATAATAAAATTTCAATACTCCAATAATGGAATGCAATAACTCAGGCAAAAATATAAAGAAGTTGCATACATGAATAGAGTACTGATTGAATTTTGGGATTTGATAGATTATATAGAGGGAAATAATTAGATAAGGTAGTGAATTTGCTCCTCTCTTCCCCAAATGTAGGGCCTTAAGGTTTGTAGACTGCTTTACAAATAGTATCTCATTTTATCTTCACAGCAGTACTGGAAGGTAGGTGCTATTATGATCTTTGTTTTATAGGTGAAGAAATTGAGGCAGACTAACTTGCTCAAGTTCATAGACCTAATAAGTATCTGAGTTGAATTCAAACTCGGATTTTCCTCACTCCAGGTCTGGTGCTCTAACCAGTTTGCCTTTTAGCTTCTCCAGTATACATTAGTAGAATTTTATTTCTTTCTGAATCTTAAATGTATTCACACACATACACAAAAAATACATTAACTATATTCATAGACCATTCACCTAAATTCATTATATTATAGGACACAAATATGTAAACTTAGAGGTGGAAATTTCAATATACTTATGAGTCATAATGCAATAAAATTCTGATAAAAATGGAAAATGATGGTGCAAACATTTAAAATAACCAGAAAAGAGAATATAGCAATGTTCTCTCTGAATTATTCCTTATGATTTGTAGGACTTATATAAGAAATGTTAAGTTGCTTGGGAAGCAATCAGCATAATAAGTCTTATCAATAAGAAAAATAGAATTAGGGCTTCATTACATGACTTTCTATAATAATTTCCATATAGATTGGTAATGTATATATCTTAAAAGAAATTTTTTTTTTAAACCTTTACCTTCTGTCTTGGAGTCAATACTGTATATTGGCTCCAAGGCAGAAGAGTGGGAAGGGCTAGGCAATGGGGGTCAAGTGACTTGCCCAGGGTCACACAGCTGGGAATTGTCTGAGGCTAGATTTGAACCTAGGACCTCCAGTCTCTAGGCCTAACTCTTAATCCATTGAGCTACCCAGCTGCCCCCCAAAAGAATTTTTTAAAACAGAATAATTAAAATACTTTTAGGGAAGTAAATTTTTCCAATAAATATAATTGTAACCCTGCGCAAGTTACTTAATCTTGATTGCCTATAGTTCTTGTTTTTTGTCTTAGAAATGATATTAAGACAGAAGTTAAAGATTAAAAAAAAATACACACACATATATGAAGCAAGACCTAATGATTTAATTCTCTAAAAATAGCTTCTGCAGTGCAAAAAAGCAATGCATTAGAAACAAAGTTTATAATAATTGAAGGAAGATTGAACAAGTCAGGGTATGCAGCAGTACTATATGACAAATTTGAAGCCTTTAATAAAGTGTTATGGGGAGTGAAGAAATCAGAAAAATATGTAAATGTTCAAAAAGGAAGGGATACAGAAACAAACAGAACTGTTTTGAGGCTGCTAGACAGTTCAGTGAATAGAGTCAAGAATGTCTGAATTCAAATGTGACCTCAGACAGTAGTTGTCTGTCCTTGGATAAATCACTTCAACTTTTTGCCTGTTTCTTCTGTAAAATGGGGATAATGATAGTACTTGCCTTCCAGAGTTAATGTAAGGGTCAAATGAAATAATTATAAAGCATTTAACATTTTTTGTTGCTATTAAAAAGTTTGCTATTATTAGTAAAGTTTAAATATACATATATGTATTTACTTATTTTGGTATCGTGTTCTATATTGTTGATGGTTACCAATTTTAAAACATTAAGCTGAAAAAAGAAACTACAATATATAATCTTATATATACTTATTCAGGTCACTGACATTCACTTCCATATGTATAACTTTTTAATGTAGAAAGGAAAGCAGCATAGTTTGGGGAATCAAAGGCTAATCTTGGTGTCATTTCTAGCCATGGGAAAGCTATTTAGCCCCTAATCATCTCAGACATTCCCTACCCTATATGTTAATGAGGTACTGCCAATCTGTTGTTGCAAAGAGTTTCCTCACTAGGAATTCAACACTTAATATTCTCAATAGCTTGACTCCTAACTCTTCCTTTAAAAAAGGAGTATGAAAAGACTGATATATTTTGTCAGCTGGAAAGTATACTTGTCTTCTTAAATTTCCTCAAGGTTTTAAATTGCACCAGGATCATTGGTTTTGCTAATTTGGGCTTACTATCAGATTTTGCTAATATCAACCCACCAAAATCATTCTTTCTTGTCTAATCTATATTAATTTGGCTAGAGATGTTATTAATGAGACCAAGGTAGGCTAGTTAGATTAATGTAAAGGAAATCTTTCTTGTGACCTAAGACAGTGTGTCCCTAACCTTAGTTACTTAATTGCAAATATGTGGCTAGTCACAAATTTTATTAGGTAAGATAATGCATCTCATAAAACCATTTGTTAGCACTTCTGGAAATGTCTTAGTGTGCATTTCCTGCTGCTGATATGCTAATATCTTTTAAAGTCAAATTGTTAAATATTGATTAGTTGCTACTGTAAGACATGTTTTAGAGGTATGAAGATGATGAACTCAGAGTTTAGTAATTTAGCCAGAGATAGTAGATAGAATGTTGGATTTGGAGGTAGAAGTGTCTGAATTCAAATTGTGCTTTTCGACCTAGGCAAGTCACTTAATGTCTTGGCCTCAGTTTTCTAATCTGTAAAATGGGAATATTAATTACACCTACCTTACAATTGAGAATCAAATGAGATAATATATATTAAGTACTTTGCAAACCTTATGGTACTTCACAAATGCTAGTTAATGATATTTTTTAAAGTTCAAGTGGAATAACAATATTTTATATGATTATGAAATCTATATCCATTAATTACCATGAGATTTCAGTAAAAGTAGAGATTCCATTAGTCTGGCCAGGGTTTTCAGGGACAACTTAAAGGAGGAAGTTGAACTTTATTAGAGTTTTTGAATGTTATATAGGATTTTGACAGTTGGAGATGGCATTGTGCAGGAAGAGTCTACTTGGAGTGACCAGTGCAAACAACCTTTCAGGCTTGTGTTTCAAATCTGGCCATGAGAGTTCCTGACAGTTTCACCCATGGAAACTAGATAGATGGTGTTCTAGTGGATTTGGAGCCAGGCGAACCCACATTCAAATGCTGCCTCAGATGTTTACTAGCTCTGTGACCTTGGGCCAATCTCTCTGTCTCAATTTCCTTATCTGTAACGTAGGGATAATAATAGAGAAATTGTAGAGAAAGTTTCTCAGGCAGTACAGTTATAGATCTGGTCACCAAAATGATAATATTCTGTTAGTGACCCACCTGTACTTCAAGACTTTACAGCTTATAGAGAATAAGAATGTATAGCATTGATTGTATGGGACAGTTCCAGAGATACTTGCCAAAGAATGATGAGGAAAATAGAGAAAAGGTACGGGTATCCCTTCCACATTGTGACTTTTCCCATAGCAGTTTCAATGTATTGCGGATTGTCATAAGAAATTAAATGGATTGATATATTGGAAATTTTGTGGAAGCTGTAGACAACACAGAAAAAGTTAGAAATGCATATGAAATACTGTAAACACCCCATAAAAGAAAAAATTCAAACTTCTCAGATACAAAGGAAAAACCAAAAAATTTTACAAGTTTTCCAGATCACTGGGCACTATGCTCTTAAAAACCCCTGTGAAATGGAAGGGGATACTTTAATAGGAATACAAAAGAAAAGGCAAAAAGAACAAAGAACTCAAAGTCCAAGTATAAACCTTGCTTTCTTCTGATAGACCAAACATTGAGATAAAGATATAAAAAGACAATAAAACAAGTATATACTATCAAGAAAAATGAAGTCCTCAGTGAAAAAAGACATCAGACTCCCCAGAGATTTTAGAACAACAGTAAGAAACTCCAGAATGTTTCAAAGAATAAAACTATTGTAAGAATTCAGTGTACTGTGAGAATATTACCACTAATAAAAATAGAGAAGTTAATGTATTATAGGAGGTTAATAGATTTTCATTTTTTTCCCTGAATGAAAAGTTATTGAAGCATTTTCCTGACAAAAGTAACTAATTTTGTACTTTGGCAGTTTTGTATGATACTCAGATTCCTGAATTCTGCCAATGTGATATTTCTAAAGGACAGGTGTGACTTTTTTTAAACTACCTTCCTCAATACTTCCAGTATTTTCCCATTGCCTATTTTAAAAAAATCAACTTCTTTGTGGCATTTAAAGCCCTTTATAATCTTGTTGTAACCTATCTTTCTGGGCTCCTCATACATTAATCTCTTTCAAATGCATGATGTTTCAGCCAAATTGACCTGCTTGCTGCACCTTGTCTACAGTTCTATCTTTTGTTTCTATGCCTTTGTGCATTCTCATGAATTCTATAGCTTGTATTTGAATTATGGTCCTTTACACCTCTAATTCATAGTGTTCATTTCCCCCATCTTCTCAATTATTTTTGTATGATTTTCACATGTACTATATGCATATTGTCTCCCTATACCAAATGTAGGTTCCTTGAGGGCAAGGACTGTTTTGTCTTTGTATCTTTAGGGCCTCCCACAAAATAGAAATTTTAATTAATAGTTTTGATTCATTGATAAGAGATGATTATATTAAAGTTCAAGTCTTTTTGTTAATATTAGGGAGGAATTGAATAAGAATATAATTTCCATCAAGATTAATTCAAATATTAAGATTGATTCTTAAATTATAAATTTACAAAAACTGTTGAAGTATGATTACCTTTTTAATTTTAAATCTAATAAAAACCATTAAAAGTATAACTTAAGTATGCTTTATGGTATTCATATTTAGGGAGAACTAGATCTATCTGATTTGCATTCTCCACCAAAATCTCCAGATGGAAGGATAACAAGCTCTCATACAGTACCAAGTAAGGTAAGTCATTTACACTGTTAGCATGTAAAGCATTTCCGGGATTAAGAATTATATAGAAGTGGCTTTTTGTTTATCATTTTTATTGAAACGATAGTATCAAATGCAACTGTGTTTTTTAGTTGGCTGAAAAAGTTTATTTTTCCTTTATCAGATATGGTGACTTGTGACTGTTTCTGTAATTTGTCAATAGTGCTTTAAATTCTATCTTTATGGATGTGAATTTGTTGTAATAATTACAATGAGATTTAAGTATTTGTATGTTTTCATCTGGTTCTTCTTGTGGTGCTTTTTTTATCCTTCAAATTGATAGGGTATTTAATTTAGTTGGTTTTTATTTTAAAGATTCTGCTTAGGATTCCTACTTCAAGAATGTATTGTTATATTAAATACTATTAACTTTCAGTTTTTGTTACTGAAAGATACTCAGATTTGGAGCTAAGAACAAAGTTTGATTTGTTGTCTTGGTGTGAGGCTTGTTAACATTTTGCTTTTAAAATTATTAGTTGTATTTTCTGGTTATGTTTTTCTCTATTTTATTTGTTGTTCTTTAAAAAATGAACTCTGGAAAGTTGAGTTGAAGTGACTTACCTGAGGTCTCAGTGTCAGAAACTGAATTAGAACCCAGAGCCAGTATTTTTTTCTAGTGTACCTTGTGGGGAGAGGACAGGTTAAAATATTTTTGGCTAATAGAAGGAAGAATTCAGATAAACACTGGAATTTATTAAATTCAGGGTAGCATCTGTTGGGGTTTATGGATGATTGAGTGACTTGATACTTCACTATAGTTAGAACTTTAAATTTATATTAATCAGAATATTTATAGTAGATTATAATGGAAGTAAAGTCTGTACATAGAGCCAATTTAACAAATCTTAGATTTCACATACAGTAAAGGGAAATAGTATTATAACTTATCCATAATATTTGTATCTACTTTTTGCTTTGTGTTTATTTCACTATTTACTTTTCATGTTTTTTTTTTGTAGCATTACTCCTGATGAGAAAAACAAATTGATTTCATGAGGAGTCATTAAACATATAGCTTATCAATCAGATGAAAGTATTCATTGCTTGACTGGAAATACATATTTCATATACTGAAATTTGGAGGAAAACCTTATAATTTTGGGGGTGAAATGTTATGTTAGTAGATTGGGGGTTATTTTGAGGTAGGGAGAATGGAAAATTTTGAAATGTAACTTTTTTACATTATATTTCTAGAAAGGCCAAAGAGACGCTATTTTGTTTTGTGGTTCTTTATATCTGTGAGTGGAAATAGCAAGATGAGAAATCCTCTTTGTTAGACTTCTCACCTATTAGACTTTTCTTTAAATTTAGTTTCTTTGTATTAATCAGATATTTGTAATAAGTTATAATGAAAATAAAGTATATGTAGATTCATTTTAATAAATCTTAAAATGAACCTTTTATTAAAATTATGTCTTAAAATCAAGTATTTTCTACATATGAAATAAGTTTACTTTATTGAAATAACATTTCAGTTTTGAGTTGTGTGGAAGAGTACTCACATGGATGAGATCACAGAGCTTGTGGAATATCTCTGTTCTTAAATTTATATGGGACTTATAGCTTTTTAGTAGCTATTTTATCTTGGAGCACCAAAATCTCATGTATAAATCTCCCTTTTACCTCAGTATTAGAGTGATCTATGATTTTATCTATATGGGCTATCCTTACTCAAATACATATTGCAACCCATCTACAACTTACTAGAAGATGTTTAAGAATTGCTGTGCCACAAAAGCCATCATCTTTGGCAGCTAATCTGGTGAACTTTTCTAGACTTAGCTAGACTTGTCCTTGAATGACAGATATACAGTCTAACATTGGGCCTTTTTTTTTTTTTGGAAGTTTATTTAGTTGTGTAAGAATTGTCAGAGTTTATGCTTTGTTGGCATAGCCTTTGAGACTCATGGTCATCTCCATACCATAGATGAGACATCTGAGGACTTTAGCAGGATATAGTTTTTCATTTTTCCGAATTATGTCACTAAAATGAAATGATATATTTTTCATTATCTTTGTTTCTTGGACCTTAAGAGGATCATTATTTGGATTTTTATTTTAGTCATGTAGGAAACAAAATCTCATGTATAAAATAGTTTTCATCATTTTCAACATTTTATAGTTTTATAAAAATTGTAATTTCATAGAAATAATACTGTTTCAAGGTCTAATTACAGATAAATCTATAAGCTGTATTATGAGAAGCATTATATTTTCCCTTCCTCTATGTTTTCTAAAGGGAAATTATACTCTTGATTTACCCATTAACTTTGGGATATAGAGAATTATAAATCGCATATAATGCAAATCATAATAGTCCTTTGGTAAGAGTGGAAAAATTCCCTAATGGTTAAGAGATTTACTCCTAAACTCATGCCCACCCTCATTCCAAGAAGTCCTAGCCCAGTCTTTAAATGACAATTCTGGTTTATAGCCTCTTTTTTTCTATTTTATCATTTACCCCAACCTTGAGGCAATTCAAATAGCCAGATAGTTCTGGGATTGTTTGACTGGAGTAGATCCCTGTAGATAGAAGTAGACCCCAAGTCAGAATCCTTCAACCAGATAATTTACCATCTTAAATGCAGTATAATGACTATTTGATCTTTTGGATTTCCCAGAAGTATGGCTTTTTCTGGGTCATCAAAAATTAAAGTTATATATTGTTCACATCTGGCTAAGCAACTATTAGAAAACAGTTGCTAAGAATATGATTTATACCACTATATGATTGAAAAGAAGAACAAGAAATTATTCATAGGTAGAGATTTTCTGTTTCAAAATTTCCATTTATCTTCATAAAATTGGTTTATGAGCAATCCATTATTTCTTGATATTATTCATAGAAGGATATGTATTTTGTGGTAAAAGATGTCATTTTATTCTCATGCTCAGATACCAAGGTATAAAGGACAAGGTAAAAAGAAGAAAAGCGGGGAGAAGGCTGGTGAAAAGGTAAAATGCATGAGAGCAAAAAGGCCCAACAAGTGCTTTTAGATCTTATAGGGGAAAAGTAGCCTATGCTGAAAAGTCTTTGTAGTTGGTTTGCATTGGCATCATGATGTGCTTATGATTTTGAGTTTAAACATTAAACCTCTTATTTTCTTTGGAAGCAATCATTATTTTATTATGTAAAGAATCTAAAAACTTACTTGGTGGTTTGCATAAAACAAAAGTTCTAATTCGCATGAATATTTTATTTTATTTTTTTAATTCCATAACTGTCCATAACCATACCATAACTTTGTATTGCTTCCAAGGCAGGAGAGCAGTAAGGGCTAGGCAGTGGGGGTTTAGTGACTTGCCCCTAGGGTCACACAGCTAGAAAGGGTCTGAAGCCAGAGTTGAACCTAGAGACCTCCTGTCTCTAGGCCTGTCTTTCAGTGCACTGAGTCACTTAGCTATAGCCCCAGTATGACCATTTTAAAGTTCAATTTTTACTCAGCTAATGATAAATAATAAACTTCCTTATTTTTATATTTTAATTAGCAGGTATATAATAGAGTTTTAGAATTTTTGCTATTTTTAAAAAACTTGAAATATAGAGCTTTGTGAATATATTATTCAGCTTTTTGTTATGCAGATATTTAGGATATTTAAAAAAAATTTATCATCACTGTATTCTTCCCTCTTTTTTGTCACTGTATCCCTTCCTCTTCCCCAAGAGCCATTCCATGTAACAATATATATGTTTATGCATATATATATACACATACATACATACATAAATATATATGCATATAAATTTAATTTGTTCTCTTCAAGAATTGTTTATTTGCAGTAATTTAAAACTTAGTTTTATAAAGTTTTTATCACAAACCACTTTACTTCTCATATTGTTTATTCATTAAGCTACTGATTAGTAAGCTGAGGGTAGAATGTGATCTGAGAAGAGATGATGAAATAAGTAGCTTAATTGCTATACTTTAATCCCCTTAAATTACAGTTATTTACTAGACCATTATTGCCTTTTTTAATTTTAAAAATTGGAATGATAAAAGAAAAGATTGATTTAAAAAATTACTTAATTAAAATGTGGGAAATTATTTTATTTTGTGAAACTCATCTTTGTACTGTGTTCTTATCGACTGTCTCTTAGTCATATTGCCTTTACAGCTATGGAGAGAATGAAATAACTTCTTGTTAGCAAATGTAATCCAGTGGACACAAAGAAGTATATTTCATGACCCTACATTAAAAAAAAAAGAACATCTACCACCAAAAACTCTTCTTGGGTGTATTTTGTGAACATAGTCAGAGGGATAAGGGCTAGGTAATAGAGATTAAGTGACTTGCTCAGGGTCACAAATACCTAGGAAATGTCTGAGGCCAAATTTGAATCCAGGAACTCCCATCTCTAGGCCTGGCTCTCAATTCACTGAGCCACCTAGCTGGTCCCATCAATGTATTCTTAAACATATTAGGATTATCACTATTTCTGGATAAGACTCTGAAATAAGCACTTGCACCTGATTTTTGTTAAATTAACCAATATAGTATTGAGCTTGGTAACTAAAACATGATAGTTTGGGGCTCCTTTCTGTCATTTAATTTCTATAGCAGTTTTAAACATGAACCTTATTTGCCACTCTAGCTTATTAATTCTCTTTTCCTAGACATGTTATCTTTGCCCTCGCCTTGTCTATACCCAATGTTGTTTGTCTTTAGAACAATGGATGATTTAATTGTTTAGACTTAACACCTATTACCATTTATCTTGTTGCTGTTTTCTGAATATACAGCTCTATGTCCTGGAACCTCCTGTATGATAGAGGAAATATAGCAGGAAAAGTTGAGAAACTAAGGTTCCTGGCAGTATTATAAAGTCTCCTTTATTTTGCGTTTTAAGCTTGTCACCACCTTGTTCCCAGCCTGTCTTTCCAAGCTTATATGTTATGATTTTGTCACTAAACTGAAACTATACTATCCTAATTTATAAATCTCTTTTTTTCTTTAGAATATTTTTCCATGGTTACATTCTTCATGATTCCCTTTCCTTCCCTCTCCTGGAGCTGACAAGCAATTCCACTGGGTTTTACATGCATCATTGTTCGAAATCTATTCTGTTACTCATATTTGCAGTAGAGTGATCTTTTAGCATTAAAACCCTAATCATATCCCTGTCAAACCATGTGATCGGTCATATGTTTTTCTTCTCTGTTTCTGTTCCCACAGTTCTTTCTCTGGATATGGATAGTGTTCTTTCTCATAAGTCCCTCAGAATTACCCTGGGTCATTGCATTGCTGTTAGTAGAAAAGTCTGTTACATTCAATTGTGCCATAATGTATCAGTCTCTGTGTACAACATTCTCCTGATTCTGCTCATTTCCCTATGCATCAGTTCCTGGATGTCTTTCCAATTCACATGGAATTCCTCCAGTTCATTATTTCTTTCAGCACAAATTCCATCACCATCAGATACCATAATTTGTTCAGCCATTCTGCAGTCAATGGATTTTCCAATTTTTTCCACCACAAATATTTTTGTACAAGTACCTCTTTGGGGTACAGACCCAGCCAGTGGTATGATATTTAAAGTGGTATGGTATTTAAAGCACTTTGAGCATAGTTCCAAATTGCCCTCCAGAATGGTTGGACCAATTCACAATTCCACCAGCAGTATATTTTGTTTGTATGCTTTTGTTCACTTTGGAAATTATTCAAATCAAAATTGTACTGGTTATATACATATTAATCAGTAATGATAACAGATGATTATGTATGTATTGACCAGTAGTGTGATAACATGATACTTTGCAGAACTCTTTATTGTAACTTCTTTGCTATTGTAAACAAAGACATATGCTCTCTCTGCAATTAGAGAGATAATTGTTCAATGAGACATTTGTCGATTTGTTGATTCTTTGAGCTTACTCAATGATCTTAACTTGTGATTGAACACTTTGAAAAGTATGTTACCTCTTTAATTGGGGGCAGCTGGGTAGCTCAGTGGATTGAGAGCCAGTTCTAGAGACGGGAGGTCCTAGGTTCAAATCTGGCCTCAGACACTTCCCAGTTGTGTGACCCTGGGCAAGTCACTTGACCCCCATTGCCTAGCCCTTACCACTCTTCTGCCTTGGAGCCAATCCACAGTATTGACTCCAAGATGGAAGGTAAGGGTTTAAAAAAAAAAAGAAAAGAAAAGTATGTTACCTCTTTAAGATCATGGAGGTTTCTTTCAAAGTAAATTATTTGGTGGTATCCTCATTCTCAAAAAGTTAACACAAAGCAATTATTGATTTGCATCAGTTCCTTCCCCTTTCAGTTTAAGAAAAATTTTTAAGTTGGGTTTCTTTATTAAAATTGTTATTGTTGCTTATTTTTGTATTTAGAGCAAGGTGTTTCCTGAGTATTTTTTCTTTTATAAGTGTGTTTTTAAGTTTTAAAGTAGTTTTTTGTTCTGTTCTTTTTAGATTCTTTTGACTATGACTTGCAGAGATTTAAATCTTAAACCAAGAAATAGTTTACCTTGTAAAGAGTAAGAATATCTTTGCATATGATGAGCAAAAAGTTTAATTTTTTTTCCTCTGCTTGAGAAAATTTAAAAAAGATAGAATGTTAAGCCAGGAGTCATGTGGACCCAGGTTCAAATGTGGCCTCACATACTTCTTGGCTATGTGACCTTGAGCAAGTCACTTAACCCTAATTGCCTAGCCTTTGTGTCGATTCTGTTGTAGAATTGATAAGAAGATAAAGGTGTGTTGTTTTTTTTAAAGATGCCATAAACTACATGATTTTGGTAATAATAGAATTTTTTTTTTTAGTCTGAAACTCCTGAAACTAAAATAAAGTTAGAAAACAAAACTTGCTTTCTCTGATTTTTAGCTAATTCTAATTCTAACTAGAGTGGAAAATGAAATGCATGTCAGGTCTTATAGTAATTAAGAAAATGCCCTTCAAAATTCAGTAATCAGTATTTGTGTAAATGTACATGTATCCTGGAGTATTAATGATGAAGTATATTGGTTATTACTGGTTGATATTTAGAACAAGGCATTTAAATACCTCCTCCTGGGGAGTTTATTTACTGAATGTATGTACCTAATTGTTATTTTGCCTAAGGTCTAGTGTCAGGACATAAATCCTAAAGCATTACAATAAAACCTAATATACATAAGAACCATTTATTGGTTAAAACCTATCATTGTAATGAAATAACATATACTGAAAAGTCACTGAGTCTTATTCTCAAACAATTGGAAATCCATCCTTTCTTCCCCCTCCCTCTTTTCTCATTGCTTTGATGAAAATAAGTGATGTAAGCAAAATGTCCATTTATTTTAAAAAAAGTTTCTAGGGAATATCATAAAGTCAATATGGATCTAGTTTAATTGTTTTACACTTTTAGTACTATTTTATTTCTTTCCCAGTATTTCAGGAATGTGGTTTTTATTTATTTGTTTATTGTTTATGGGTAGGTAGTCTTTCTACTGATAGTTCTTTCACAAATTTACAAATGATGTTGGTTTTGTCAGAGCTTGTACTCTGTTAGTGTAGCCTTCAAGAACCCAAGGTCATCTCCATACTATGATGTGTATATATGTGTGTGTGTATGTATGTGTGTGTGTATATAATTTATATATAGTTTTTAGGATTATAAGGGAGAGATTGGTATCACCATGAATGAAAGAATGAATTAAAGAAATATTAATCTATATTTAGTATATTTCTGTTTTGTGTATTACATTTGACAATCTATGTCTAGTATATGAGGCGAGATACAAATAGATTCATAGGTTATTAATGATGGAAGAGATTTGAGGGATCATTTAAGTACTACATTCAATTAAAAAAATTTTTTTTAATTAAGAGAATTTTTCCATGGTTACATGATTTATATTTTTTTCCTCCCCACCTTCCACTCCCCTCCTATAGCCAACACAATATTCCACTGAATTTTACGTGTGTCATTGCATTGATCAAGACCTATTTCCATATTATTTATATTTGTCATTAGGGTGATCTTTAGAGTCTACATCCCCAATTATATCCCTGTTGTGACTCATGTGATCAAGCAGTTGTTTTTCTTCTGTGTTTCTACTTCCACAGTTCTTCTGAATGTTTATAGTGTTCTTTTTTTATAGGATCCTTGGAAATGTCTTGGATCATTGCATTACATTTGATTGTGCCACGGTGTATCTATCTCTGTTTATAAGGTTCTCCTGGTTCTGCTCCTTTCATTCTGCATCACTTTCTGGAGATTGTTCCAATTCACCTGGAATTCCTTCTGTTCATTATTCCTTTGAGCACAATATTATTCCATCACCAACAGATACCATAATTTGTTTAGCCATTCCACAATCGAAGGGCATCCCCTCATTTTCCAACTTTTTACCACCACAACGAGCATGGCTATAAATATTTTTGTATAAGTCTTTTTCCTTATTATCTCTTTGGGATATAAACCCAACAGTGATACAGCTATATCAAAGGGCAGGCAATCTTTAAAAGCCCTTTGTGCATAGTTCCAAATTGCCATCCAGAATGGTTGAATCAATTCACAATTCCACCAGCAATGCATTAATGTCCCAATTTTGCCACATCCCCTCCAACATTTATTACTTTCCTTTGCTGTCATGTTGGCCAATCTTCTAGGTTTGAAGTGGTACCTCAGAGTTGTTTTGATTTGCATTTTTCTGATTATAAGAGATTTAGAACACTTTTTCATGTGCTTATTGATAGTTTTGATTTCTTTATTTGAATAATTAGAACTTTGTCAGAGGTTTTTGTTATAAAAGATTTTTCCCCAATTTGTTGCTTCCCTTCTAATTTTGGTTGCATTGGTTTTGTTTGTACAAACCCTTTTTAATTTAATGTAGTCAAAATCATACATTTTATAGGTATACTATTCTGTTTTCACCTAATTTACTTATAATTTTTCTTTATATTCAAATCATTCACCCATTCTAAATTTATCTTGGTGTAGGGTGTTTGATTTTGATCTATATATTATCTCTCCCACAGTTTTCCAATGTTGCCAGCAGTTTTTGTCAAATAGTGAATTTTTGTCCCAAAAGCCTCTTGTGTGTTTCTTATAAACAACAAATGATAGGATTTTGATTTCTGATCCACTCTATTTGCTTCTGTTTTATGGGTGAGTTCATCCCATTCACATTCAGTTATGATTACCACCTTTGTATTCGCCAACATTTTGATTTCCTCTCCTAGTTCTGCCCTTTCTTCTTTCATTATATTGCTTTTAATCAGTTCCCCTAATCCCTACCCTTATTTTACTTGCCTTTCTGCCCCCTCCCTTTTTATTCCCCTCTTATTTTTTTATTAGGGTCTATTAAATTCCCTGCCCCACTCTTTTTCCCTCCCTTTTTGTACACCCAGCCCCAATTTCCCCCTTGGTTTTTCTTTCTCACTTTCCTTATAGGGTAAGATAGAATACAATACCCCAATGAATCAACATGCTCTTCCCTCTCAGAATTGATTACACTGAGAGTAAGGTTTCAGTATTACCTATAGCACTCTCTTCCTCTCCCTCTTATAATAGTATTCTTCTCTTCCCCCTCCCATGTGCCTCTTTGTGTGGTATAGATTATCTGATTTTATTTCTTCGTTTCTCTTGATGCCATCTTCTATTTCCCCCCCCTTTTCTTTTTTTTTTTGCATATCATCTTAACTACTTAGTACCCCAACCTCTACCTATGAATAATTCATCTAACTACTATAATAGTGAATATAATTTTTTGAGAATTACAAATAGCATTTTTCCATGTAGGAATATAAACAATTTGACCTTATTGAAGCCCTTATAAAAAAATAACCCCCCCCTTTCTTATTTACCTTTTTGTGTTTCTCTTGATTTTTGTAATAGATATCAGATTTTCCATTTAGTTATGGTCTTTTCTTTACAAATATTTGGAAAGCTTATATATATAAATGTCCATATTTTCCCCTGGAAGTATATAGTAAATTTTAATGAGTAGATGATCTTTGGTTGTAGACCCAATTCTCTTGCCTTTATGAATATTTTATTCCAAGCCTTGTGGTCCTTTAGTATGGAGGCTGCCATATCCTGTGTAATCCTGATTGGTGCTCCTTGATATCTGAATTGTCTCTTTCTGGCTTCTTGTAATATTTTCTCCTTAGCTTGGAAGCTATTGAATTTGGCAGTTATTTCCTGATGGGGAGTTGTTTTTTGAGGATTTAATGTAGAGGGTGATCTTTGGATTATTCCATTGTCTATTTTGCCCTCTTGTTGAAGAACAGCGCAGTTTTCTTGGATAATTTCTTGTAGTATGATTTCAAGGTTTCTGTTTATTTCTGGGTTTTCAGGTAGACCAATGATTCTCAAATTGTCTCTTCTAGATTGGTTTTCCAGGCCCATCATTTTCTATGTGAGATAGTTCATGTTTCCTTCTTTTTTTGGTCATTCTTTTGACTTTGCTTTATTTATTCTTGCTGTCTTGTGAGATCATTAGGTTCTACTTGCCCAATTCTTGTCTTTAAAGACTGATTTTAAGCTATGATTTTTTAATTTTCCTTTTCAGTTTGGTCTATCCTGCTTTTCATGGCTTCTAGCAGGTCATTTCTGGTCTTCAATTTGCTCTTTATTTCATTGATTTCTGGGCTTCCTTTCCATATGGGAGAGTCTCTCTTTTAAACTATTATTTTCTTTTTTAACTATTTCCCACTTTTCTTGCCAAGTTTTTCCTATCTTTTTAACTTGGTTCTCAAATTCCAGCCTGATTTATTGGAGAGCTTCTGACCAATTTCCTTTTTTTGGAAAGTTTCGATGTATTTGCTTGTTTGTTGTCCTTTGCTGTCTCCTTTGTTGTTTCTCTAAGTAGACATTATCCAGAGTCAAAGGCTTTTTCTTATTTTTTTTTTTGTAGTCATAGATTGTAGTTCTTGGGTGTTATTGGCCATTACTTTGTTGGTTTTTTCTTCCCTTCCCAGCCAGAAGTCTGAGTGAGGAGGTTAGGCTCTCTTTGTATTGAGCTCCAGAGAGGTTTTTGCCCTGAGGCTATTTTTCTAGTCTCTGTGGAATCTGCTGCAGTGTGCTTCTTCCCCTATCTGCTCTATCTCTGTGCCTAGGCTCTGCATTCCTCGGCTCTGCATTCCTCAGCCTTCTGGGGTCTCAAGTCTCGCTGCTCTTAGGGGTAAGTCTATGGTGTCCTCAGCCAGCTCCCCCCCCCCCCAACCTAGAAGTTGCCCCACACTTGCTCTGACTTTGGTATGGTACGTGCATTGGGGGATGGCTGATGTGCTCATGTTTTGTTGGGAGTAATTATTGCCCCTATTTAAGCGTGGAAATACCCCAAACTCTTCCTACCTTCATTGCTGTGCCCTACAGTGGAGCACCTTTGCTCATCTGATTTTGGTTTTAACCTTTTGAGGCACTTTATATTGATTGGTGGAGAGGCGAGGAAGAGCCTTCCTTCTACTCTGGGGCCATTTTAACCCGGACATTGTATTTGATTTTTTTAAAAATATATACTTTGTTATTGGATAAGAATACATTTCCAATGGGATGTCATTCTTTTAAATAGATTTAGAACTCTGCTCACTGGATTTACCTTTTGAGTCCTGTGGTATAATCTTTTAAATATGTGCATTAGTGACAAATATTCATTCTTTGGAAATAGATTTGATTTATTGAAAATAATCTAAAATTATTGACAGCTAAGGTTGGTGAGTGATCAAGGTGGATGGTTCCATTTTGGACTAAAAACTAGGTGGTATTGAACGTGATTTATTCATGTAGCTTTTAAATTTGTCTTAAAAGCAGTCCCAGAAACGTTTTTAATAATTTAAACTTCACTTGAAATAGTCTTTATCAGCATGATAGCAGTGTTTTATGCTATCATATGATACCAAAGTCTCTTAAGAATTAAAGTTAAGAAGCTCCCAAAGGACAGTGATGGGTGTAAGCATCCTGAAACATGGGAGGAACTGTGTCAAGAATGAGTTGGCCACCTGGAGCTGACCTATGAACTCAGCCTTTGTTCTCTATTGGAGATCTCAGAGAAGGCTTCCTAGCACAGTGAGTTAGACCTCTTTTGGAAGATTTGAGGAGAGGATGGATAGGAATCACAGACTGAGCAGGCACAGATGAGTCACACTTATCATTCTGGGAAGTGAGTCTGACCTGCAAACTCCATGTGATTGTATCATTATTTTCTTCATCACCCATATATGTTGTACCTCTACTAATCCAAATCTGGAAATTTCTCTCTTACCATAATCTTTTTTCCTTTATTTCATCAACATCATTCTGGTCTCAAAGTCTTCCTTTTAAAATCATGCTATAATTATTTTTTTATTTTAATTTTTTTTTAATTAAAGGTTTTAAGTGACTTACTTAGGGTCACACAGGAGCAGAATGTGTTTTAAGAAAATTTTAATGGAAATGAATTGGAGGACTCCATCTTAATTTTAAATGACTAAATAACCCTAATGGACATATATCATCAAAAGCTAGTAACAGAGGGTTGCTTTTAATTCATAGAAAAGGTTTTTACAGTCTGCTGCTGATCTTATTAGTGAGTAACTATTTTCTCTGAGGTTACTGAAAATCTTTTAATTACTAAATCCTGTGACTCCTTAGTCTTCTCATTCTACCTCTTTGCAGTGATTGATGCTCTTCTGTATACTCCCTCCTCTCTGGGTTTTCTTAACCCCATTCTCAATCAACAAACATATTAAGTACCTTTTATTCGCTTCGGGTACCATGCTAGGCACTGGAGACAATATAAAAAAATTCCTCGTCCTCTTTTTCTTTCCCCCTCTCCCTCTCATTTTCCTCCTAAGCTCTAGGCTTACATTAGTAACTGCCTGCTAGACATCTTCATGCTCTTAAATTAATTTTGTCTGTAATGGAACTGATCTTCCCTTCAAAAGCTACCCCTCTTATTGCCTTTTTGAATCAATAGTGAGTACCATCATCCTTCCATTCATTCTGGTTTGCTACATTGGAGTGATCCTACATTAGGTGTTGTTATTATTGACCCTTTTGGCAATCTGGTGAAATTTATGAACCCTTTCTGGTTATGTTCTTAAAACACAAAATATATTGTGAATAAGCATTCACATAGTTCCTACTATATGCGAGGCACTGTTAAACACATTTATCAAGCTCTCTTTTGATCCTCATGAAAATCCTCCCCATTAATATCTTCATTTTACAGTTGAGGAAACTGAATCAAACAAAGGTTAAATAACTTGCCCAGCATCACATAGTGTCTGAGGCTAGATTTGAACTTGAGGCTTTCTGTCTTCAGGCCCTATCTTAATTAACTTCCCTCAGCTATTTAGGTTTACAAAATAAACTGTATTAAAATATAGGTGATTTTTTCCCCCCCTGTTCAAGATCCAGAGACCTCTTGAACTCTATATCAGGACTTCAGGTTAAGACTTCTTGTCCAATATTATTTATGTTTCTTATTAGCCTCTATACCTAATCACTTTCCAAGTGTACTTACAAGATCACTAATCTAGTTCAGGATTTCTCCTAATTGGTTCCCCTTCTCTAGTCTCTCTCCACTAGCAGGTAACAACCTGCTATTCCTAAAGCACAGCTTTGACCATATCACTCCCCTTTGCCATTGGAATAACACACAAGTTCTTTTTGATTCTTAGAACACTTCATAATCTGGCTTTAGCCTACCTTTTAAGATATTTAACATTATTCCTGTTTACATATATACTCTGAGCTAGTAAATGGCCCATTTTCTTTCTTACAACATTGCTTTCTATTTTTGCTTTTGCCCAGCTGTTCCCCATGATTAGAATGCATTTCATCCTCTCCTTTGCTTTTTAAAATCCCTACTACAATAAGTTCAATTCATACATCCCTTTATTTTTGTATTTAGAGCAAAGTGTTTCCCAAGAGCATTTTTTTCTTTTATCGTAAGTGGGTTTTTAAGTTTTAAAGTAGTTTTTTGTTCTGTTCCTTTTAGATTCTTTTGGCTATGAATTGCAGAGATTTAAATCTTAAACCAAGAAATAGTTTACCTTGTGAAGATTAAGAATATCTTTGCATATGATGGGCAAAAAGTTTACTTTTTTTCCTCTGCTTGAGAAAATTCCTGATTTCCTCAATAGTGCCTTTCCTACCCTCATAATACTTCGTATTTGCCTTGAATTTACTTTATATATTTTTATTTATACATCTCTGGACATATATTTCAGTGTTCTTTTCACTTTCCCATCTTACTTCCAGTATACTTGTTGAATTGAATTAGTGAAGTGCCTGAGAACACAGGTCCAACAAAGTACTGAGGTATTAACATGACTCCTTTGAAATGTAGTGTGCACATTTTGGTATATAAGTTCTATATGTTTTTAACTACTCTTTTTTAAATACTTGAACTTGATATAACTTTATCTGGAATATTCATATGACCATATTATACAAAAATTACATTAATGGTGAATAGAAGTTAACATCCATTTTGGAGTAATTGCTTTTTTCCTAGCCCAAGAGGAATCTATTTGTTAAAATATTCCACTACAGAAATCATATGATTATATTCTGAATTTATGTACCACAAAATGAGAAACAATTATTTTCTTTTCATGTGGATAAGATTGAAAATTTGGGAATATTAAAGTTGACTTCATTATAGAATGAAAATTAGAATAGAATGAAAAGTTCAAATAGAATAAAAACATTTCACATATATTTTAATATAAAATGTTATTTCTGCTATATTTGGTACCTTACTGTCAGACAATTTATTTTTAAACTAATTAGTGATGTTTGCTATAGCAAAATCCAAGTATGTTTTCATGGGCACAAATTTTAAAATGTCCATATTGAATCTTGAACATTATCTGGTCAAGCTCCCTTTGATGAAATTAATGACCTAAGAATTTAAGTATTTGCATTTAAGGTAAAAAATGGTCAGTGGCATAATAGGAATTAAAACCCAGGTTTCCTGAATGCCCAGTTCAGTGTTTTTACCACTATACTGTACTGCTCCAGACTAAACTAGAAAAGGAGCATAAGGGAAATTTTATCTATGACTAGGAAAATCAAGGCTGTCTGTAATTAGGACTTTAATAATTGAAATAAATTCCACGACATGATTATTATCCTTTATTAGCATACTGATCTTTCAAGTCACCTATAAAATAAATTATCCTAGCACGATAATGGTAAGTATGGGAAGGATTTATTTATTTGTTTGTTTTGCTATGTGTACTAAATTACAAGGGAGAAATCTATTTGGTGGTGGGACTAATGGAGCTCCTCTTTCTACTCAGTGGTTTGTTATGAAGAAAGACCCAAAAGTGATGGTGTAGGTTTAAGCTTTTGAAGCTTGTGTTAAATATTGGATGAAAACCACTATTTAAACTTATGAATAATTATTTTCTTGTCATTTAAGTGGTGGAGCCTGCCTTTTCTGTGTTTATTATTGATTGCTAATAATAATAATACTAATATTTTATAATGAACAAACAATAGATAATCTGTTTAGGAATTTTTAAGATAAAGTCACAAAATACAGCTCTCTGTGTGCGTGCGTGCCTGTGTGCGTGAGTGTGTGTGTGTGTGTGTGTGTGTGTGTGTGTATAAGTAAAATAATGACCCTCTGGAAGCCTTGGAACCTCTTTGAGAAAAGTCTTCTTGTTTTGTTTGTTATCAGTCTTACATAGAAGCAAGGAGAGATGACAGAGATGATATTTTAAAATTCTATTCAGTACTTTGCTACTGGTTCAGATAAACATTTATTAAGCTCCTGTTATACATAATGCACTGGCTAAATAGAAAGTTATATATATTTAAATCATACTGAATTTAAAATAACTGAAAATTCTTCATTTTACCCAGAAGAAAGGTGTATGTGAATGGTTTTTTCCTTCATTTTAGAAGGCCACTGAAACAAATCAGACTGATACAAGTATCTCCTCATCGTCAGAAATAAAGACCAGAAGCCATCATATCTTAGCGAGTGAAACAAAACTTGGTTCTTCCTTAAACAATAGAGGTCTGGATGGCAAAGACAAAGTTGGTAGATGTCCAACTGAAAATGACATGGATGGAGATTCCTTCTTTGATGATCCTATTCCTAAGCCAGAAAAAAGTTTTGGTTGGTGAGTGAATTTTTCTTGACATACAGATTGAAATACCTCTTGATGATTTCAAAATATGCCTTCCTAAATACTTAGTTTTATGGTGTAAGGTAGTTCATTAACTATTTTCAGTTTGGTAGACTTAATTCATAATAACATCTTAGACATTTAGAAAATAGCTTTTAGTAGAGGGAAAATGTCTATATGTAAAAATTAAATTTTTGCATTATTTTTAAGGGGAAAAAAGAAAAAAAATTGCTTACCTCTTGCAGCTGTGAAAAATAGACTCAGGCCATTAAAAGCTGACTTAGTGATAGTCACAAAAGTAAAAGAAAAGTTAAGAAAAGTAGACGGATTGAGGATATTTTGTTGTGGTCAACCAATTAATATGTAAGGGGGAAAGGGAGTTTATTTTTAAAAGAATTAGACTGGATTATTTAAGAGTGTGGTTGCCAGGAATTTAATTTATTCCACAGAAATTTATTTACAATTTATTTACAAAATGTAGAAAGCGTGAAGTAAGAAAATCAGAGAGAGGATAGGGTAAGATATCTAGCTTAAACCCTAAGTAATTTATTCCTGACCCTGGGCAGGGACAATTATTCCTTCAGCCTCGGCAAAGCAGTTAAGAGTCATCTTTTTCACTCACCACCCGTCAGTTCAAAGGAATAGATTTTAGAACAGCCTCACCAGGGTCTTGGGTCCAGTCAGCACATTCTTTACCAGCCTCCACTTCAAAGAATGAGGAACTGCCAGTAGAATTCAACTCAGGAAGTTGTCACTCCCTTTTAAAGACACTTTCTCTTGTGTTAACTTCCTGTGCCTTCCCCTAATTCTGCATCTACCAATCACAGTTGAAGCCCTGCTTTAGGACTGCCCAAGAGGCAGTCAGTCAATTCTGATTTGTCACCCACTATCGCACATGTGGGTCACAGACCTCTCCTACTCAAGTGTGAATGGGGTAATTACACCTTTGGTGATTAGTTCTAAATTTAGGCAGGGGTTACAATTTTAATCTTCACAATCAGGGGAGAGTTAATTTTAATCTTCACCATACTAAGCATATACTTTGCTCTTTAGCATAATTCCTCATTTTCATATGTTCTTTAACTCTCCTGTACTCTTACTAGTAATGGCTTCAAAACTTATACTCTCTGGCCACAGAACAAATCTAGTGTATAATAAATGTTAATCCTTTAAAAATATTATTGACAAGGGGCACCTGGGTGGCTCAGTGGATTGAGAGCCAGGCCTAGAGACGGGAGGTCCCAATTTCAAATCTGGCCTCAGACACTTCCCAGCTGTGTGACCTTGGGCAAGTCATTTAACCCCTATTGCCTAGCCCTTACCACTCTTCTGCTTTGGAGCCAATACACAGTATTGACTCCAAGACGGAAGGTAAAGTGGGTTTTTTTTTTAAATTATTGACAGAATACCCCTTCCATATCTGTTTTGGTACTAGAATTTTGACCATTCTTTCCTTATTTCTTTTTGTACATTTAAAATCATAAATGGACAATGTCAAATTTTCAGGCCTTATCAGAACTTGACACCCAATACATATGGACACTCTAACTTTTTCACACTGTGTAGAGAAGTGGTGCATTATTATCACCCTATTACTCCATAATGGAGCTGAGGAGCTGGGTAAATAGGATATTATACTTTCCCATTTACTATTAAAGGACCACTAAACTATAAGAGTTGCCTACATTGTCACCTTTTTTTGTTTAAAAAAATACTGTGTGATAAAATGACTGTTCCTAATAGCTATGAGAAATTAGAGCCCTCCAACCTGAAATGACTTTTTTCAGAGATTGCTTACTGCTGCTAAATAATGCTTTTTATAGTTTGTTTTGACATGACATTGGAAAGGCTGAACTCTTGTATTCAGTTTTTGTAGGTAGTATAACATGTAGTGAATAATAGATAATAATTCAAAATATTTTTTTCTTTGTCTAGACTCTGGGTGGGGCATGATGATAAACACTTGAGCTTTCTATCAGTATAAAAAAATGCTTTTCTTTTTTACTTAACATTTGACTTTTAGGCAGATAGAGCAATTATAATGCAGCCAGAGGACAAATGACATGTTTTTCACTGACCTTTTTATTAAGTATAATATCACAGAAAAAAGGCATTTGTGTGTTTCATGCTAAGGATGACACTTAGAAGCAAAAATTCCAAAAAAAACAATTCTTATGAGTTAGAGAAAAATATATTATACTACTTTCCCCATGCTTAATTCATTCTTCACTATCTCTTGTTTGTTAGTTTTTAGGCAGTGCTACTGACTTTATTCTGTAAGCCATTTGCCAGTAGGTACCCTTATTCATGTGTAAATCTTTTTTTCCTGGCTGCCATTTCTTAATATGGGGTGAAAAAGGGCTTCTGATAAAAACAGTGACACTGAAGATGATATAGAAGATTTGTTTGATTTAACAGATGTCAAACAAAACTCTAAAAAGAGGTGAGGAGGTAATTTTTTATTAAATATCTTATTGCATGAATTTGTGATTGTTGTTTTTTTCTTCCTGTTTTCCTAGTAGGCATACCAAACACTTTTGAGTCTGTGATTTGCATAGTAAAGTCAATATTTTCTGTATATAAACATGAGTCGAGTAGCTTAGGATTCAAATGATGAAAGAAAGAATATATTGTAAACTATAAGTTATGTCTTTGTTTTTTCAATTAGGAAAAGTGAATCAAGCAAACAAGTAGGAAGCCTTGCATCACTTTCTGATGCACCTCCCTTAAAAAGTGGACTTAGCTCCCTTACTGGAACACGTTTATTAAAAGAATCTGAAAGTAAGTACCCATAAAGTTAACACATTTCTTATAATGTGGCTTTAGTTTGGTATGATAGTGAAAGGAGTGTTAGATTTGGAGTCAGAAAATCTGGGAGTCTCTTCCTGCCTCAAATATTGCACCCATGAGCAAGTGACAGAAACTGAATATCAGTTTGCTCATTTGTAATACAAGAATGAAAACATTCTCATTGCTTGCCTCACTTGGATATTGTGAAGATCAAATGAGGTAATGTTTGTAAAGCCATTTGAAAACTTTAAATGCTTTAGGTTGTTATCATTGTCATTATTTGGAGGTATTATTTTTTGTATTTTTTTCTATTGTGATTAAGTCCGTGTTAAGTTTAGATTTCATATGCAATTTCAGGGTTTGTGGAGTCTATATGATCCTAGTTACTAATCAGTATAAGAAGATTATTAGTACCTAGCATTTAAAAAATTTTTTAAGTATATTCAAAGCATTTTTCAAATATCTCATTTGACCATCACAACTTCCTTGAAAGGTACAATTGTTTCCCATTTTACAGATAAGGACGCTAAGGTTTACACAGCTACCATATAAGCCTTCTAGGAGTTGGATTTGAGGACAAATGATTGTACAAAATGCATTAATATATTGTTCATACACAAATGATAATTGTTGAGAAAATACATGTATTTATTGAGAGTGCATGGTATATTTTCTAAATATTCTCCATATGTAAGAATAGAGATAGAGAATGAACCTGCAATTTCACTAGTATAGGAAACTGATGGATGAGGAAACATTCTCTGTCAATGCAGCTTCAAGTTTTAGAGAAGTTGCCTAGAAATGTCAGATTCATGTCTTGGAGACAAAACTCACTATTGCACAGAACTATATTAAAATGTAATTGATATGAATAAACAAAAACATAATGCATCATTGATAATGTTCATTTATGTTTTCTTAAGTTAATGTATAGGCCTCAGGGATATGATTCTATTTGAGTTTGACACCACTGGCCTAGAGTACTAAAAACTTCAGTGACTTACTCAAGTTACAAATCTAGTTGATGTCAAAGGTGAGACGAACCTTGGTCATCTTCATAGCCAGAAATCCAGCTCTCTCTCCACTACATCATATTTCCTCAAGAATGAGAAAGAAAAAATACTTTAAGTAAAAATTATAAGTAATCTATTACAGTATTTCCTAACTTCTTGTCTATTACTCAACTATGAACCTAGTGGGCTCACTGTTAGGACTGTATGGCACATTCCGTTGTACAATGATCAAGCTGTGTCCTCATATTTTCTCTCCTATTTACATTCCCAATCATATGCTGTGTGCATGTACCAGCCTCCTAGCCCTTTCCCATCCTAATTATCATCGTGGCTCACTGATTTTGAAAGTAAAGGTCTCTTATACTATGGGAAAGAAATCAGAAGTACAAAGAGAAGAAAATGGAGTGAATAGACTTTTTTAATGTTATAAGTTTTGTATCTAATAAAAAGTTGCTATGTTTTATAGATGAGAGTAATATAGTTGATATAGTGAGGACAAAATATTTCAATGCATTTGATAAGGAATGTCATAATCAGATTATTGATAAATCAGAGCCTATTGATTTTTGACTAGTCATTTTTATGCCATTATGGTTCTATCATATAAAGCAAGCATCATGCAGTTTTTAAAAGAGAAATTTTAAAGGATCACCTTCTAGTAGTAGTATTACCAAAAAAAATTGTGATTGCTAGTTGTGTTTTTATTTTCCTCAGATTCGAGGGGAAGCTCGGTATTGAGAGATCTGAAGATGGTCAGTGATAAAATTGGATCTCTTGGATTAGGTAACTAAATTCTTTGTTTTCATATAGTGTTAGTAATTTAGTAAATTACTATAATTATAAATAAGAATAAATTAGTAAATTATTTTTGGAATGGTTATTTTTAAACTTAGAATTGAAATTTATTATTGGTTTGCCACTAAATAGGAATTTGCCTTTCGGGATAGATTAATTTGATGTAGGGCTCAATAACCTTTAAAAGGCTGTGTGCCAAATTTGAATTTATTGTTTCTGGCATCTGAGCAGAGAGAATATTCACCATTTATTAAGTTAATACCTTGTGCAGAGTACTATACTATGTAGTAGGAAATGAAATAAGTACATTTGACCACTGCTAAATGTAACTAGGTTTAGTTTAAGGTTTGGACCAGTGCTGAACCCAATAGTAGGTGACCACAGGCTGTAGGCTCAGATGTTGGGCCACACCAGCAATCTGACAGGTTAACACAAAATCTGATTGCTTTCTCCATGTTATAAACAGTAACTTGATTTATTTCTCAAACACAGGATGGGCTAGTGGACCAGGATGAAGGTGTCCCTAGATCTACCAATATATTTCTCCACCAATCAGTCTGATCCATAAAGGTCTCTTTGGTCCCTAGCAGAGTTGGGGCTACACTAACTACAGTATCTTATTCCTTAAAGAAAATCTAGCTACCTGAATCCTGACTAGCTGGCCCACTAATGAATAGAAACAGAATACAGTTTGTCAGGTAAAGATGGCTAGAGGCCAGAGGCTTGAGCCAAGTGGTCAGGCTTGTCTTTAGGATAGGGTTGCTAGATCTTCAATGCTCACACACACAGAGAAATTGTCAGGATGGGAAAAGATGCTACAGCTCCCGGGATCACAGAAGTTTCTTGCTCTCAGGAATCTCCAAGATTTTATCAGCAAACCTCAGCTACCTTCTTTAGCCAGATAGAAAATGGCCACAGGAAGTAACCCTCTGCTCTCGTCCATGTCCTGTAATAAATGAACCCTCAATGGTCTCTATGTGTCACCTTTTAAGCAGTCCTCCCATTCCAGAATGGGGTCCATAGAGTTCTGTGCATGTGCCAGGCTCTGCAAAGTCACACACAGGCCCTTGCAAATCTCTCATCTGTCTCTATTCTTCAGAAAACACTGTGATACTTTAAGAATCTGTTATTTCATTAGTACGATTGTCCTGTTTCTTTCCCCCTTTCATCTACTCTGACTACAATTCTTCTGTTGCTTTATCAGATAGTCTTTGAGAATTTCTCTGGCAAAAAAATACCAAAAATCATCATGTACCCAGGCAAGGGATGAGCCTCTCTGAAATTAGTTGGGCATTATCAACATGCATAGCTAGAATCCATTCCTGAACTGTCTTAATGCCTTTTCAGTTTAATAGGACCTACTGGAGCTTGTGTGCTACTTGAATAGCCTTTGGGAATCCAGGATAATCTACATATCATCTAGAGTGGTCCAAATGTCAAATAAGATAAACTCTGTTTTTTCATGGTGATGATAATTTAGAGGAGAATCAAACACATCCAAAAGTAATTAACATAGTATAATGTATGATAAATAATTTATAGAAATCAAAACAAAGTACCATGTGACAAAGGGATCAAGAGAGGCTTTTGGGGAAGTATGCCTTAAAGGTCAGGGAGGATAAGAGCTGTCAGTACTTACTGCAAACTCCAGACCAATGGCAATCGGCAATCTACCTTATATTACCCAAGGCAGAGATGTTGTAGTTGTTCAAAAATTAATTCCTTGAGACTAAGGCTTTTATTTTTGCTTTATTGGCAAAGATAATGGAGTGGTTGCCAATTCCCTCTCTAGCTCATCTTACAGATGAGAAAATGGAGACAAACAGGGATAAGTTACTTACTTAGGACCATATAGCTAATAAGTTTCTGAAGTTAGATTTGATCTCAGGAAGATGAATCTTTTTAATCCAGACCTGGTGTTTCATCAGCAGTGCCACCTAGCTTCCCCAGTATTTGGTAACATGCCTGACATTTAGAAAGCATTTTGATTAGTCCATATTTATGCAGACTTCAAATCACAATTTTTCAAAAATGGAAAATAGAAAAAAGATGACTTATATTATGGCTAATATAGCATATATAGTATAAATACAAACTCTACTAATGGATATTTTGAATTCTTAATTAACAGTAAATTGGCATACACATGTAGAGATTCATCCTGAATAAGGCTATAGTTTCTTATAGCAAAATGATGTAGCTATGTGTGCTGCAAATGGCACTGTATTTTAGCCAGTAGTTTCTGAAACTTGCATCTAAGAGCAGTAGGGGTGGGGGATAGGGTAAGGAACATTTAGTTATCACTTTGAGACCATTTGAATCTAAATTGCATTTACAATAGCTTTCAAGATGGTCATTGTGTTTAAGAGGGCAAAATATGGCTAGCTACCTCTCACTGTCCATTTGAAGGCTTGCCATCTCAGTTATCCACATTATTATGGCTATGACAGCTATTGTTTCCTTTATATGTCTGTATAGTACCTTATTCAATGTCTTTTTGAAGCCCTGGTAGCAAGATTATATCTGTTAGTTTGTAGAGAAAACCTGGCTTATATTTGACTGTGATGTGGTCGGGAATGTGGCCCTGTCTTGTAGCAACAGCTGAAACTTTTATTAAGACACTTATTTAATATAGACCCTGATCCTTGGGCCCTTGAGGCAGCAAGATTTGGTTGTGGATATAACGTGAAATCATACAGAATTTGCTTATTCCATCTCAACTGGATGTATTTTTAATTTAAACTTTTCAGTAATTTATAATCTTACCAATAATTCTTTATCAGTAGAAGTTTTATTATGACTTTATTGACAAATTATCTTATTTATTCTTTCCTGATATGGGAATGTGTTTAGAGTTGATAAGGAATTTACTTATTTTTGGATGTTATTCTGAGATTTAAAAGTTGTTTTTTTTTCCTTGCAGTGTGAAGTACTAGCTAACATTAACTTGCTTTTCATGGTATCATTTTTAGTATTGGAATGACTGGTTTCATCAAATGATTCTATAAAAATCCAATATTTTAAAGGGACTATAAACTTTAGAAAAATGTAGCCCTGGCTAAAGAATTGTTTGGATATGAATATGTCTCTATGTGTGTGTGTGTGTGTATATATATGTATATATATATATATATATATATATATATAAATGTTTATTTTTTTAAATTCAGGAACTGGAGATGAAGAGGAGTACATGGATGATTTTAATAGGTAAGAAAGGCATTTTCCAAGTGAATTGAATATATTCTAATGAACATAAATAATTTCTGAAGGCATTTTCAGAAAGGGAAAGAGACACAATTTAGAATTTATAAATTCTACCAGGGGAGATGCCAATAGGGGAATAGCTAATCCAAAAGTTACTTATATTTGACTTTATAGAATGTTCCTAGATTTATACCATGTGAAGTTAATAGTGGTAATAATAGAAACTCACTAAAATAGAGTAAAGTGAGACAGTAGTTACTATGAAGACCTAACATATGAATAAACTCTAAAGCAATAAATACACAAAAGGGTTAAGCCAGCAACTTTTTTATTTCTTTTTTATTACTTCCTTCATTCAGTAATCTGCTGCCTTAGTGCCAACCCAGGCAGAAAGATACTTGTCTGTGGACCCTTGGGCCATGTCATTTGCCTTGCAGTTGAACACTTATATGGGTGTCCTTTCCCAACTAGAAATTGAGCTCTTTGATAGCAAAGACTACCTCCTTTTTTCTTCTTATAGTCCCAACATTTATCATAGTACTTTGACACATAGTGCTTTAGAAATGTTTTTCCATTTCTTTCTAGTAACAGCTCTCTCAAACCTTCCCTAATGAGAGTATAATTAATTTTTGGAATTTCTGAAGGCTTTTCTCAAATGTAAAGGATATAACATATTAGCATGGTTGACATGTTAAAGAACCATCCCAAACTTGAAAGCAAAATTTATTACAAATAAATTTAGTCTTATTTCTTTTATATATTGATCATGTAATCCATATATTTTAATTAAAATATCATCTAGATAAGCTATTATAGAAACTTAACTAGTTGAAAAGTATCTTTTTTTTAATGAGAAAGTACATTTTAAAGAAAATACATGAAAAATTTTGGGCTCTTGACCTATCCTCAATATATATGAACAGTTGAATTTTTTGGTTTGATTTCTTTGGTGTAGAGAACTACATGATGAGTTAACTCCCACTACTAATATAAGTTAGCAAATCTCTTACAATTTATAGTTTTAGAGGGGTACATCCCTGAGAAAAGTGCTTTATCCAAGGTCCTTTTCTGTATATCAGAAGTGAGACTTACACCAAGGTTATCAATAGTTTTTTACTATTAGCCTTTTGTCCATTATGCCACACTCCTTCTAAAAGGATACTTAGTATCTTTAATTCAGCATTCCTCTGCATTATTCTGACATTTGGCTTAAGTGGTTAAAATGTTTTTAAATGAAAATTTTATATAGGATAATTATCTATTACAAATGATTTATTATCCCCACAATTCTTTTGTCTTTTTTCTTTTCTAAAAATAGTACCATAAGTCATCGCTCAGAGAAAAGTGAAATAAGTATTGGTGAAGAAATAGAAGAAGACATTTCTGTGGAACTAGATGACATCAATATCAATGATAAAGTATGCTTTTATGTATTCATTATTTTTATTGAATTGTCTGCTTTTTCAAGTAACTTATTTAATGGACTTGTAAACTAGGGAAGCTTTATGTAGGCACACATTTATATTTGAAGTTTTTAATTTGTACTCATGGGGTTACAGTCAGTCTGAAGGAACAGAAAGATGAGGAAAGAAAAACTGAATTTGGTCTGGCATGTACCCTAAATTTTGAGAAAAAATTAAGATTATGAGAAATACAGGTAGGATCCCATGGCTTAAAATGCTTCAGGGGAAGTCAGCCTTGGGTACATCATAGGTTCTAGAATGAAATTCTGATGACACAAAACAGTTTCAATAAGGAGGATAAAATAGATGTTTCCTTTTTTTTTCTAGTGTTTTTAATAGGAATGAGTTGTATTTTTCAAAGGTTTTTTTTTTCCCGCATCTATTGAGATAATCATGTGATTTGTGTTAGTTTGGATACTGATATGATCAGTTATGCTGATAGTTTTCCTTATATTAAACTAGCCCTGCATTTCTGGTATAAATCCCACCTAGTCTTTTTTTTTTCCCATTTGAATTAGTTTATTTAGTCACTTTAGAACATTATTCCTTGGTTACAATAATCACATTGTTTCCCTCCCTCCCCTCCACCCCCCTTCCCATAGCCAACGCGCAATTTCATTGGGTATTACTTGTGTCCTTGATCAGAACCCACTTCCATGTTGTTGTTTGCACTAGGATATTCATTTAGAGTCTACACCCTCAAACACATCCCTTCGACCCATGTATTCAAACAGTTGTTTTTCTTCCGTTTTTTTACTCCCACAGTTTTTCCTCTGAATGTGGATAGTGGTTTTTCTAGTAGATTCCTCCAGGTTGTTCGGGGTCATTGCATTGCCACTAATGGAGAAGTCCATTACATTCGATTGTTCCACAGTGTATCAATCTGTAAAATAGATTTTTCTAAAGAGATTGCTGTGGTTTTATAGCAAAAACACCAGTCAGCTTAAGAGTTTTAGAAAGAACTGTACAGAAGATGAAAGCAAGAACAGAGAATCCGTTTAAGAGTTAAAAATCTTGTAAATACAGTATTGGAATGCCAAAGCCCATGAGCTGAAGTCAGCAAGGGAAGCTAAGGACAACTAAAAGGGATTTTTTACTTAATAATAGGGGGGAAAAAGGAGGATAAAAGATGGGATCAGATCCCTAGACTTGATGTAGATGAGATAACAGCTAACAGAGAAGGCATAGGGTTTTAAATTTTTTTTTTCCTTTGCAAAGGAAGATAACCTTTATACTGGAAATGAAAGAACAAAAATGGCTAACAATTGAAAGCCAATATAAATAAGGAGATAATAAGAGAGTACTCTAGCTTCCATCCTTCTTAGGAGAACTATTTCAACTGGTCCTGAAGGAACTATTATTTGTGATTGCTGAGCCACTGTCATTGATAATGGGAAGATCATCAAAAATTTGGCAGCAAGATTGAAAAGGTTGAAAGCATCAATTTTCAAAAAAGGGAAAAGAATTGAGTCTTTAAGCCAGTGAACTTGACTTTGAGTTTTTTTTTTACTTTATTTTTATTTAAACCCATACCTTCTGTCTTGGAGCCAATGCTGTGTATTGGCTCCAAGACAGAAGAGTGGTAAGGGCTAGGCAATAGGGGTTAAGTGACTTGCCCAGGGTCACACAGCCAGGAAGTATCTGAGGCCAGATTTTAACTTAGGACCTCCTGTCTCTAGGCCTGGCTCTCAATCCACTGAGCTACCCAGCTGCCCCCTTGACTTTGAGTTTTGAAAATTCCAGAAGTGCTTATTAAAGAGATAAGATATCTAGATAGAAGCAGATATCTAGAATGGAAAGTATTGATTACAGGGAGCAACATAGTTTCAAAAAGAAGTCATGCCTGTTAACCTCATTTTCCATTTTTGACAAGATTACTAAACTAATAGATGAGGGAAATGCTGTGAATGTAGTTTGCCAAGAATTTAATAAAGCTTTAAAGTAGCTTAAACTCATTTTTTTGTGGAAAAGATGGAAAGATAAGCATTAGACATATGGTCAGATGGATTCAGAAGGGTTTGGATAACTGAATTCAAAATTAATGGTTCAGTGTTAATATGACAGGACATCTATATTGGAGTTAGCTATCTATTCTTTACGCTGTGCTGTTTAACAATATTTTTATCAATGATTTGCATTAGGTAGAGAATCAGATACTAATACAATTTTCTGATGATACAGAGGAAATGATAGCAAACATATGGGTTGACTGAAATGATCTCTAGAAGCTAAAGCATTGGGCTAAATCTAATAAAATGAAGTTCAATAGGGGCAAATGTAAAATCTTACATTAGAACAAAAAATTAATTCCACTATACAACGGAAGAGGAATTAGTAGACAACTGTTTTGATGAGGATCAAGAGACTTCACTAGACTACAAGCTCAATTTGAGCCAGCAGTATGAGTTGACAACTAAAAAATCTGATAGTCTTTGACTTCATTAGCAAGGGTCAAAGCTTTCATGAATTGAGATATGATAGTTCACTAAATTCTAAACTAAATCTAACCACCTAAAGTATGGGATTTAGTTCTGGGCATAGTGGTTTAGGAATGATGTTTAGTGTTTGTAGAAAGGTAGCTGTAATGAATTGTGTCATATTAAGACTATTTGAAGGAACTGGGCATGTTTTTAACCTGTAGAAAAGAAAAATTAGAGGGGACAGCAATTTATGGACTATTACATGGAGGAAAAAGTTAGTCTTGTTCTATTTGGCCCCAAAGGCCAGAGCCAAGAAAAATTCATTGAAGTTGTCAGGAGACCAATTTTTAGGCTTGATGTCAGGAAAAACACTGAAATTTAGAACTGTTCAAAAGTAGAATGGAAATTCTTTTTAGCGTATATATATTAGGTGGCCGATGAAATCCCTTCCTACTTTCTGATTCTATGTTTTTGTCTTGACAAATAATAGAGAAATCTTATTTCAAGTAATTTGAATTTCAGGCATTAAAGTACCATTTTAAGAGTCTACTTTAGTAAATTTTAGCATATCATATTCCCCTCCCCTTCAAATAAGTGCTACTTGAGGTTTTCTCTTTCACTGGCCTTTTCCCAGTCCTCATCCTTCTTGACCTTGACCTCTTAAGCATTGTAGACCAGTGATGTCAAACTTAAATGGGAAGGAATCAATCCCAATATGGAACTCATATTGACTTAGTTGTAAAATGCACTGTCTTTTTAAATTTTATTTTTATTGTATTAAATGTTTTCCACTTATATTTTAATCTAATTTGGGCCACACTCAAGGATGTTGTCTGAGTTCACCTAGGAAGAGTTTATAGGCAGTGTGATTTGGAAATGGGGGAAGTAGAGTTATAGTTCAACTAGACTACACATGTGTTTATTTCATGACATTGGACTTAACTTGATTTTTACTGTGTTTAACATTACTAAAGAGTTTCAAAAGATACCTTAGGTTTGATTTTTGCTTCAGTTCCTCCCTCATTGGAGGTCTTTCCCACAGTCTAGATGCCCACTGACTATATTACATAGAGGGGATTCTTGTTAAGTTATGGATTGAACCATTTCACAAAGTAGACACTTAATTTTTATCGACTGACTAGATAACTTTTTAATTCTGAGATTTCTTCATTAAAGATTATTAAAATGATCTTTAAAAAAATCATTGGGAGAATTTTTAAATGCCCATTTTCTCCTGATTTTAATGAATTTCAGTAAAATGTAGTATATAGATAGAAATTCAGAGAGATGTACAATAGTTATAAATAAGGTGAATAATGACATTTTTGGACCATTTTCTTTGAATATTATTGGTCTTATTGAAGTTAAGCCTAGCCACATTTCCCTAAATTTTTTGCTTATAGCTTATTTGAGTTTCTGATTAACAAAAAGAGGATGAGACTTAAAATGGGAAATTTGGAATTTTAATCTCAACTGTGCCTCTCCAGAACTGTATAAGCCCGAGTGAAGTCTCTTAAGTGTCAAATTTTCTCATCTATTAAATGGCTAATACAACTCTCATTGAATTTTTATAAAAAACAAATAAAATAATGGATTTTATGTGCTTTATTAAATAATTATGTGCTTTGTAAATTGTAATAATTTTACATTTATTATTATAATTGTTATTTTATAAAATTAATTTTTTTTCTTTTTCTTTTTTACAAAAAGCTTGAAGACCTCACACAGGACCTTACTGTTTCTCAACTTAGTGATGTTGCAGATTATCTAGAAGATGTTGCATAGATATGAAAGAAGGAGGTATTCTAATAAAATGGACTAAGGACTCTGAACAGTTACATTTCTTTCAGACAATCACTCTTTGGAATGTCTGCTTCCTGTTTGTGCCTTGTGTTTCAAAAAGACTGCAGATAAAAAACAAAACAAAACAAAAAACTGATCATTTCACAGCATATACTAAATGAAATAGTTCCAATTAGAGCCTGTGTGGAGGATTTACTATTCTTCATTTGGTTAAAATATGCCTTTCACTCTGGAAGTTGGATTTTCTCAGCATTTGTCCATTGCAGGCAATGGACACATGGAATTACCAGTGTTATGGAAAGTATAGTAGAAGTCAACAAAACTATACCTTTACACAAAATTGTGTATGAGTGAGTGTGTGTGGCATTATGATACTTTTCAAATAATGGTTTTAGGCCTCAAAAGTAAGGACATCTGGAGTTAAGGCTTATCCACTCAATTATACTTTGTTATAGGTGAAGTCATTCTGGATTAGTTAAGAGTTATATGGTAAATCTTTAGTACTGAGAAATATCAGTATAAGTTAAGTTTGGTATATCAGCTTTAACTTTGTATTTCCTTCCTTTTGGAAGGTTTGTTAGACCATTAAGGTTATCTTAAATTACTCTTCTGTCTGCTAATAATTTTTATTTCATGGACATCTAATAGTGGTTGAGGCTTTTGAGTTTCTAGAGATGGACAGTATCACAGTCAAATTACTGTTGATGAGTCCGTGTCAGTGAGAGAATCTTTAATTTACAAACAGAAAAACTCATTACAATTACATTTTTTTTAATTTGCCTTCTAAGATACCCAGACAAGTCTGAAACCACTAAACAACTCTTTTTTTGCTTCAGACCTGTAAGTTGACATCTAAGTTTAAATCCAAATTGGAAAACAAAATTAGTGATGGCCTAAGACCACATGAATACTCAGTTTCAGACAGAAGCTTATATACTGTGCATGTTTTCATTATAACTCTATAAAAACAGGGTCAATAATGGAAATGCTGACAGCTTCATTTATACTGTCATGCATAATGCTGCTATTTATAGGTCATTGACATTTGTAATACTAAAATCTTTTAAATTGCACTTGAGCATTGTTAATAATTGGAAATGATAAATGCAGGTGAATATAAGCAGCTACATTTGTGTTAAATTTTTATACTTTTTTATTTCAATTAAATTATGATTATTTTTTTGTCACCTTAATAGAAGCAGCATGCTAAACCAAATACATTATGTAATGAAGAGAGGAGATTATACATAGTTTACAAAAAGCCAACTGGTACTCTCACATTTGCCCAAATATTTTAATGTAATAATTGTTGGGTTTTTAGTATAAAAGGTGATAGCTACTTAAGGACTTTTCATTTCATGGTAATTAAAATATTAAAATCTGGAATTAACTTTTTGTTTACTGACAATAAATCCAAGGATATCAAGAAGAAATTAAAAAGGAAAAAAAAAACATTTACAAAGCATTATGTCAAAGTAGTTAAGGCCTTTTATATTTTTGTGTATTTAAATCCTTTCAAGAGGACCTTTAAATGGTAAACATCATCTTATATGAGGAAGTATCTACTGCAAAAAAACTGTCCAAATTATTAAAAAAAAAAACCTTTCATGCTTTGTGTAATATCTATGAAACAATGTGAAATTCAAATGGCTGTTGTAAATTAAAATATTTTTGTTCTTCTCACCTGTGAATTGTAACAAATGTATTTTTAAAAAATCTTTATTGAAGATATGAGATTTCAATGAAATGTTCTGAAACTTTGTTGAAAGATGTGGCCTTTACATAACCAGATATACATTGTTGAATAGTAGCATCTGACATGTGGCATTTTCCTACTCATTAGAGAATCTGAATTTCATATAGAATTTGGGAAAATGTGGGAGAAAAAATACCAAATATGAGATCATTCTATGATGCTAGTACTGTATGCATTTTGAGTAACTTTTAGTAACTTAAAATTCAGCTATAAAATAAAGGTTATGGTGCTAGATGGATTCCTTTACCTTGTTTGAAATAGATTTACCTATCTGAATAATGATTAAGCTTTAAGGTTTAGAATGGTAGAAGGCCAGAAGATTTTGAGTGTGAAGGGGTTTTTTAGACACATGTATATGAAAATATCCCAGGTAACATACTTTTTGGAATATATTTTTATGCAGTGAAACAGTATTCTGCAGTGGAAGTTTTCTTATTTCAGGTCCTTCATTAATTGACAAAAAAATAAAAGTGCTTTTTCCTTTTTTTATGTTCTCTCATCTTTATAATACTTCACTGTTATTGTCAGTAATTGGGTATTTAAAGCATATTAAAAATACTATCAGGAAAAGGTAGATAATGCATACAGTATACCTGCCCTTTATATTAAACAATTTTGAAATAACTGAGTTAAAGAACCTATTTCACATATTCTTCCCATTTCCTGAACACTTAACACTCCAAAATTTTCTGCATCCCGTTGGACCTATCCTTGTTCTGATCAGATTCATGTAAAGCCAGACAAAAAATTTAACTACACTAGACAAAGTACATGATTCCTTCCATTTATAGTAGTTGTTTATATGTGTTAGATTTTTCCTGCCATGCTGCCATACCTCATTTTGCTTTTGGAATAAAGAAAAAGAAACATTCTATGTCTTTTCTTTCTGCCAGTTCTTCAGCATTTTTTATGTAAAGCATTCTACTGGGTCCAGTGTTGGATTCCAGAAAGTAGCATTATTGTCCTTATTTTGTGTGTTCATATCCTTCCATCATAGGAACCTTAGGTGGAGAGCTGGAAAGGAACCTTACAGATCAATCAGTCCAATCTCACTTTACATTTGAGGAAACTGAGTCGGGGGGAAAAAAGTATTTCTGACTCCTCAGCATGTTTTCCTATATATCCCGTTGTCCATCCTCCCAGTGTACCTTCCCTTCATCTTCTTACCCCATTCTATTTTTCTTCTAGAACTGCAGATTTCAGAAAGAAGTATATTAAACATTGTCCTTTTTGTTATTTCCTAATCATGGCTTCCTTGTTATTAATTGATTTCTTGTTCCTGGGGCAAGTCCCAGTGCAAGTTGATATTAACCATTCCATTAGACAGGCTGCCATATTTTGTCCTTTAATGTCTGAGGATCTAATAAATGCTGATGCCAACAAGAATAGCAAAGAGACTATTGCTGTTGCCTGGGAAAAGGCATGGAGGCTTAGAGGTCTGGCCACCAATGGAATAGTACCAGATACTACTGGTACCCCCGTCCCTTTCCAGGGAGTGGCATTATGTTGCATTCCCAGTGATGGTATCCTTAAATGACTCTGTTTCTTTTTCTTTGTCACTACCATCAGCAATAAGAGCACTACACCAGAATTATGATAAGATCTGCCTCCACTCCATGTTTTGGTTTTCTTAGGAGCAAAAAGGACTCCACCTGAGAGAGATTGGAAATGGGGCTGGGAGATGATGAAAAAGAAGAATTGCTTGGAAGCCACAACCTCAGGGCTGGAGCATTTGGGAGGAAAGAAGACAGACCGAATCAGGTGCCCACATGCACAAAGATAACCCATACAAAAGATGTAACTGGTAGGTACCCCTGCCTGGCTCTAGCTAAAACTTTTGCCTTGTTAGTATTGTCTCATGCTACTTGGGCTATGGCATGTGTTCTGCCTTTCTACCACCCTTATGTTACATTTCCATTTGCAGTTGCTTATATTTTAAGGTGTTTTTTATTTGTAATCTAATCAGATAATTTGTATTTTATGAAATAATTTTCCTTGCAAATGCATAATTTTTAAATGTCCTTTTCATTTTCTAGTAATTTGAAGATATACTTCTGTTTCACAGGATTTAATTCTATAAGAGATCTTAGCTGTCATCTGCTCTAATATAAGAGGCAGCTAGTGATGCAGTAGGTGGGGCATCGTACCTGAAGTCATGAAGACTTGAGTTCATATCTGGTCTCAGACACTTTATTAGGATTCTGGGCAAGTTGAGTAACTTTTGTCTACCTTAGTTTCCATATCTGTAACATGGGGATAATAGCATCTACCTCCTGGGGTAGTGAGAATCAGATAAGATAATATTTTTAAAAAGCAGTTAGCCCCACTGCCTGGAACATAGGAAGTATTATATAAATATTTATTTCCTATCCTTCATTTTACAGATGAGGAAACAGACTCACAGAGATCACAGAATTTGAGAATCGGAAGGGACCTCATTGGCTAGATATATATCCATCCCATACCGTAAAGGAATTTCCATTATTACATAACTGTCTCTACTTGAGGGTCTTTGTGGAAAGAAAAACTCATCCCAAGGCAACTCATTCAACTTTTGGACATCTCTAATTTTTAGAAAGTTTTTTTCCTGATATCACAAGCCAAATTTCCCTCTTGTCCACTTCTACCCATTGCACCTGACTTTTCCCTCTGGCAATAAGTCTAAATATCTCCTCCACATGACAGACCTTTAAATGCTTGAAGACAGTTATCTTGATTTTTCTAAATTTTCTCCAAACTAAACATATCATTTAGTTGATCCTCCTCTGACATGGGTTTAAGCCCCTTCATCAATCTTATTGCCCTTTTCTGGACAATCTTAGCTTATCCAATGAAAAACCTTAAACCTTGATGCCCAGAACTGAACACTTAGTAAAGCATAAATAAATTAACAGGATTTGAAAGATTCAGATCACAATGTAGGAATCCAACAGGAATTTCTACTCTCACGACTAATCTTAGGAATTTAGGCTGATAGGTATCTATAACCTGGGTCTGGTTAGAAAAGGTTTTTAACTTCTTCTAAAACATGCAAATGCCATCTAATTACTAATTTAAAGAAATAATGCAAGTCATGTATGAAGATACTGTATTAGTGTCAAAATCAAACTCAAAATTTGTATTCCTGAAAATTGTATATTTATAGTAATTAGAGTTCCTATAAAATGGAAAATTTGATGGTGGCACTCATTTATACACTTATCTTTCCATCTGGATAATAACTCTCTGCCTCACTTGCCTATCAGTCTTGTTATATCTCATATGTGTTTTGTGTTTGTTTCTGCTTAAAGCTCCTATAGCCACACTCCTTCCATTACCCTACAGAAATCCTACCTTTAATATCTATAACCCTTTAAGAATCATGTTCCTGAAAGCTCAGTGGATAAAGTGCTGGGCCTGCAATCAGGAATTTGAGTTCAAATGGAACATCAAGACACTTACTAGCTATGTCCCTTGGTGAGTCTCCTAATTTCTCTGTCTGTTTCCTCAACTGTAAAGTAGTGAAAGAGCACCTACCCACATGGTTGTTATGAGGATTAAATGAAATAATATTTGTAAAAGGTACTTAGCACAGGACCTGGTGAATAGCCACTGTATAAATGCTTATTCTCTCCCTTTTCTGTCCTGACCCTAAAGTCCTTTTTATTGTATTTCCCCAGTGGCCCTCATATAGTACTTTATTGGCACATCTCTTAATTTAGAAATTTAAAAATAATTTTGTAGATTTGACTATTCTCTTAGTGGCAGATCATAACCTTTTATTTTGCAGATTGTTATCAAGAATTGCTGTGGTAGAAATATTTATCATCCTTTAGCCAAACTGCAGAATTAGTTTTTATATAGTATAGTTATTTGTATATGTGTCATGATTCCTTCCCAATTAGAACAGAGAAAATGCTATCTGAACTTTCTGTACTTCCTCATTTTCCCTTTGTATCTGGAACATATTTCATTTTCACTCTGACTTTCATCTCTTGCATTGACTCATTCTCCTTTCAAGAAGTTTTTTCAGATTATCCTCACCCTTTTTCTCCATGCCAGGTCTCTAGAGAATAAATAGAAGGAACTCCATTGCCAAAGGATGAAGAAGTAGCCTGTTTTGGAAATCTAACTATATAGGATGCAATCTCACTTTAGGGCATTACTTGTATAGGAGATTGGGGAGATGATGTATATGTTTATTTATTTGTATTTTGTTTCTATCTGTTTGAGTTATCTTTTACTGCCACCTCTTTCTCAAGCTACTTAAAGATGGTGGTGCTGCATCTAACAATTTGATCTCATTTGCATCTAACTCAAATCATCCAATGACAAGTGTATCAATTAATTTTATTTTTTAAAATAAGTTTTTTTAATGTCTTATATTTTTATGTCATCTTAATTGTCCCAGTATTCATTCCTTCCCCAGAGAACCATCCTATGTAAAAAATAGTATTTTTTTAAAATATAGGGAAAAAAGTTTGAAAATGCAAAGTGTAACACTTGTAGACCTCTTATCTCTGAAAGAAGAGGTTAGAAGTGCCCTTCACCTTTTTTTTTTTAAATTAATACTCATTTTAAAAAATCTGAATTCCAAATTCTGCCCAGTTCCCCTGCCCCACTGAGAAGGCAAGTAATATGATAACTATTATATATGTGAAATCATTTTCTTACATATAGTTATTTTCAGATTGGCCATATTGTGAAAATGAAAAAATAATGCCCTTCAATTTGCACCTAGAGTTTATCAGTTCTTCCTCTGGAAGTGAATAGCATTTTTCATCATGAGACCTTTGAATTTTTTTTATCATTGTGTTTATCAGAATAGCTAAGTTTTCATTATTGTTAATAATGTTATGTACAGTATTTTCCATACTTTACTTTGCATCAGTTTGTACAAGTCTTCCCAGGGTTTTTTGAAACTATCCCCTACTCATTTCTTTATAACATAGTAGCTAGCATTCATTACAATTATATACCCCAACTGATTGTTTTTCCTCAATTTCTAGTTCTTTGCCACCATAAAGACCTTTTCTTTTTTCTTTGATCTCTTTGGGATACAAATGTAGTACGGATATTGCTGGGTCAAAGGATATGCCCAATTTTTATAACCCTTTGGCATAATTCCAAATTGATTTCCAGAATGGTTAGATCATTTCACAACTTTTACCAACAATGCATTAGGGTTCCTACTTTTCCATATCCCCTCCAGCATTTGTCATTTTCCTTTTCTTTCATATTGGCCAATCTGATAGGTATGAGGTGGTACATCAGAATTGTTTTAATTTTCATTTTTCTTACATAATATGATCTAAAGCATTTTTTCCTTTTGAGTATTGATAGCTTTGATTTCTTTTTTCTGAAAATTGCCATAGATATCCTTTGACCATTTATTGATTGAGGAATGGCAATTTTCATAAATTTTCATTAATTCCCTAATGTATTTGAGAAATGAATCCTTTATCAGGAAAATTTGCTATAAATTTTGTTTTCCTCTTTTTGTTTTTCTTCTAATTTTGGCTGCATTGGTTGTGTGTGTGTGTGTGTGTGTGTGAGAAACCTTTTTCATTTACTGTAATCAAAACTATCCATTTTATTTCCCATGATCCTCTCTCTTGTTTGGTCATAAACTCTTCACTTATCCATAGATCTAACAGGTAAATTTTTCCATCCTCCCATAATTATATCACCCTTTATGTCTAAATCATGTACCCGTTTTTGACCTTATTTTGTTTTGTATATGGTGGGAGATGTTGGTCTGTACCTAGTTTCTACCAAATTACCTTCTAGTTTTCAAAGCAGTTTTTGTCAAACGGTGATTTCTTGCCCCCAAACTTGGTTCTTTATCATATGCTAAAATAACTTTGGCCATTTACTACTGTATATTTTATATATATATAATATATATATATATTGTATACTTAATCTATTTACATAGATCTCCTCTTTTCTTAGCCTGTATCAGATCGTTTTGATGATTGCCACTTTGTAATAACAAAGTTTGAAATCTGGTACTGCAAGGCCAAAAGACACTTTTGCTTCAAAATTTTTTCCATAGATTCCATACATCTGTAAGTTTATTGGCCAAATTCTAGTTTCTAATTCATGGAGAACATATTCCAAGCACCAGGGAAAAGGGTATAATGTACCAAAACACCATTGTCAAGATCTAATAAAAATATGTGGTGATTACTGGAAAAGAAAGTTTGGAATCAGATCAAAAGACAGGTAGAAATGCAGAAGAAGGGAACCCACAACCAAGAGTAATCTGCACTGTTGAACATAAAACCTCTAGTTTAAAGAAGGGATTTTCACTAGAATTAGTGACTTACAAATCTTACTGAGAAAATCAAAGTTAGGTGAATTGTCTGAAATGCAAATACTACATATGTGACACCTTGACAGGTAAACACATTTGAGAAACTTAAGACCTAAATATGTTCAAGTGCTTATAACCTAAAAGGAGTTAAGAGAGATAATCTTTGTCCTTTAAGCTTTATGCCATCTTCATAAGTCAGAAAGGTAATTTAAAAAGACAGAATCAGGTCTCATATGTGTTTAAAGAGAAAATCAAAGGTGGAGGGTAAGGAATTACCCCTAGGGAAAGAATGAAGGACTCCTTGAGTAGAGAAGATAGTGGAATAGAGAAGCACTCAGGCAAGCTCTCCCAGTATTTCCCTCCAAACAATTTTAAACTAATCCCTCAAACTGAATTCAAGAATGAGAGTTGACAAAAGGTCAAAGTGAGATATTCTTCCAGCCCAAGACAACTTGAGAGGTCTGAGAGATATGACATGTTGGTGGAGGCTACTCTGGTGCCCACATAGATGTAACATCATTGATGTGATGGAACTAAGTGTGGTGACAGAAGCAGTGGCAGCAGCTTCAGGAGATCTGATTAGACAGTAAGGCCACCTGGAAACTGTTCAGGAAGAGATTTCAGGGTACTTCTGTGCATGCACTAGACTATTGTTTGGTAATTTAACCTATATCCATTTCCGGGTCATAGTTCTAGGATAGTGAGTAGCACTTTTGGTCAGGAGGAATTGAGAGCTCTAAGGGATAATATCACTTCTGGCTCTAAGGGATCAGGGACCCCAAGGAACCATATTTTTTTTTGGCCCAAAGGTTGAAGGTCCTTGGGGAACAGTATTGATTGTAATCCCAAGGGATGGGGGACCCTCCCTGGCAAGGTAAAAAATACAGATCAAGACAGCAGTGACCATGCATATCCTCTAGATCATCATTTCTGAAGCACTGAAAACATTTGTCCAATTTCTAGAACTCTCAGAAAACAGTAGTGTAAAAAAGCCTAAATGCTTGAGATAGTGCTCTTCCCACCCCTCACATGAGACTTCATGCTGGGAGCAGAGAATACCATTCACAAAAAATTTCAAATCAAGAAATAGGATGGGGAAAATGATAAAAAACAAAAAAAGAGCCTGACTATAAAAGTTACCATGTTGAGAAGGAAGATTAAGACACAAACTTAGAAAACAATGAAATCAACACAGCTAAAAGCAGTGACTCAAAGGAAAAAAAATTGAAATTAGATAGAAGCCCAACAAGAATTCCTGGAAGAGGTAAAATGATTTTAAGGATCAAGAATGGTAGAGGAAAAATTGGGCAAAGAAATGAAAGCAAGTTAGAAAATTTTGAAAAGACAATAGCTTAGTAAAAGAGGCACCAAAAAAAAAAAGTACTGAAGAAATTGACACCTTAAAAAAAACAAAAAAAAACAATTTGCCAAATAAAAAAGGAGACACAATAGAATCTTTAAAAAGAGACCTGGAGAAAACTGAATGGAATAGAAAGGAGTATACTTTTCTTAGCTGTATGTGTGGCATCTTCAGAAAAATCAGCCATATATTAGGGCATAAACAACTTTTAACTAAATGCAGAAAAGCAGAAATGTTAAATGCACCCTTTTCAGACCCTAATGCAACAAAAACTACATTTAATAAAGGAGCATGGAAGTTTAAAAACTAATTGTAAACTAAATCTGTTCATAAAGAATGAATATGCAAGGGAACTTTTATATCTAAGTGTATACAATAATAAAAGAAATAGCACATCAATGAATTGGGCATGCAACTAAAAAAAACTAGAAAAAAGCACAAATTTTAAATGCTCAAGTAAACACCAAAATGGAAATCCCGAAAAAGGACACATTAATAAAATTGTAAGTAAAGGATCCATTGAACTAATAAGGGTCAGAGCTGGCTTTTTAAAAAATAAAATAAAAAAGCCATTGGTTTATTTGATTAAAAAAGAAAAAAATTATCAAAATGTACCAAAAATGAAAACAGGTATAAGTACCACCAATAAAGAGGAATTTAAATCACAAAGTAGTTACTTTGCCTGATTACAATGCCAATAAAACTGATGATCTAAATGAAATGGAGGAATATTTCCAAAAATATTAACTGCTCAGATTAACAGAAGAGGAAATAAAATACTTAAATAACTCTATCTTAGAAAAAAGAAATTAAATAAGCAATCAATGAACTCTTCACTCCTTAAGAAAAAATCTTAAAGACTAGATGGAATTGCAAGTGAAATCTACCAGACATTTAAGGAATAATTAATAACAATACTATATAAGCTATTTGAAATAATAGAGTCCAGATTCCTTCTCTGAAACAAATGTGATTTTTATACCTAAACCAAAGAAAGCAAAAAGAGAAAGAAAACCAAAGGCCAGTTTCCTTAATGAAAATCCATGCAAAATTTTAAAACACTAGCCAAGGAGGTTACAGAATATATCACAAAGATCATACACTATGGCCACATAGGATTTATAGATTTATACCAGGACTGTATGGCAGGTTCCATATCAAGAAGCTATCAGCACAATTGCCCATGTCAATATTATTGTTATTGCTCTAACAACAAAAATCATATGAATATCTCAATAGGTTCTGTATCTCAATAGCCTCTGAAAAATACAACACTCATTCCTATTAAAAACCAACCACAGAAGCATAAGAATCAATGGAGTCTTTCTTAAAATGTTAAGTGTCTATCTAAAACAAAGAGCAAGCGTTGTATGTTATGAGGATAAACTTGAAACCTTCCCAATATGATCAGGAGTGAAGCAAGGATGGCCATTATCACCACTATTATTGAATATTGTACTAGAAATGCTAGCTATAGCAATAAAAATAAAGGAAACAAAATTACCACTGCAAATGATTTGATGATATACTTTGGGAATCCTAGAGAATTAACTAAAAGGCTAGCCTGAAACAACAATTTAAGCAAAATTGAAGGATACACAATCAATACACATAAGTCACGAGCATTTCTATATAGTATCAACAAAATCCAGCAGCAGAATGTAAAAAGAGAGATTCCTTTTAAAATAACTGCAGATGATGTAAAATACTCGATAGTCTACACGTCTACGTGCCCAGATAAACCTAGGGATTAAATGAACCAGGGAAAGCTAGCAGACCTAATGGATAGAGAGCCAGGCCTAGATACAGGAGGTCCTGGGTTCAAATGTGGACTCAGATACTTCCTAGCTATGTGACCCTGGGCAAGTCATTTAATCCTGGTTGCCTAGTCCTTATCACTTTACTGGCTTGCAACTGATGCCTATTATCGATTCTAAGACAGAAGGCAAGGTATTTTTTTTTTTTATGTAAAAAATAATTATCAACACAATTACAAAATACTTCACATAAAGATATCTAAAGAATTAGAGAAATATCAAATTGTCCATGGGTAGGTGCAATCAACATAAGAAAAGTATCAATTCTACTTAATTTACTTATTCAGTGCCATACCAATTGAACTACTCAGGAATTAAAGAGCTAGAAAAAAACAATCTAGAACAAAAGGTCAGTAATATCATTGGAATCAATGGGGAAACATGTTAATAAGGAAGGTAGATTAGCAGTTCTGTTTCAGACTATATTATAGAGTGATAATCATCAAAGCAGTAGTACTTTCTAAGAAATAGTGATGAATTAGTGGAATAGATCAGCTACACTACACAATAGTAAAAGACCATTGTAATCTATTGTTTGCTAAATCCAAAGATCTAAGTTTTGCAGGCTAAGAACTGGACATCTTGACAAAAATTGACGTTAAACTAGAAAACAATTTAGCAGAAATTAGACATAGCATATCCAACATCTTATACCATATACCAAGATAAAGTTAAAATAGATGAATTGATCTAGACATAAAGGGAAGTATCATAAGTTATCATAAGTAAATTAGTGAATGGAAAAATGTACCTATCAGATCTATAAATAAACAATTTATGACCAAATGAGATAGAATAATGGGAAATAGTTTTGATTACATGAAATTAAAAAGCTTTTGTACAAACAAAACATAGTTAAAATTGGAAGGAAAATGAGGAAATTTTTGGCAGCAAGTTTCTCTGATAATGGCCCCTTTTCTCAAATATATAGGTAACTGAGGCAAAGTTATAAAAATAAAAACCGTCTCCAGTTGATAAATGGTCAAAGGATATGAACAGGCAGTTTTTAAACAAAAAACAAACAAACAAAGCTATCAACAGTTATATTTAAAAAATGCTTTAAGTCACTACTGATTAGAGAAATGCAAAGTAAAATACTGGCTTACCACCTCACACTTACCAGATTGATTAACATGATGGAAAAGGAAAATGACAGATGCTGGAGGGTATGTGGAAAAATAGGGACATTAATAAACTATTGATGGATTTGTGAACTAGTCCAACCATTTTGGAGAAGAATTTGGAATTATACCAATGGGATTGCACATACCCTGTGTCCCAAAGAGATCAAAGAAAAGGGAAAAGGTTTGGTCAGGGGTAAGACCTAGTATGAGTTGGGTGAAGAGTAGAATGGGAAAGGATTGGATTAGATATTTCAAATTCTAGATTACTAGCATTGATTTAATTTCCTTACATTTTTTTCATTATAGGAGAAGCAGTTACAGGGTGATCATAATATAATGTAAAGGAAAAATAACTGAGGTACTTCATAACAATGGTTAATGAAATGACTCAGTTATAATTTGGTAGAGGTGCAGAAAACATGGCCAATGTGTCAATTTGATTTGCCTAATTATAATTATTTATTACAACTCAAGTCTTTTTTAGATAGTTGTATGAGTTAGTGGGTAGAGACAATGGTGTAAAACAAAAAATGGAAAAGAGAATCATTAAGACATTTAAAAAAATACACAAAATTCAGAAGTGGCAAAATAGCAATCTTGTTAAATTTTAAAATTGATTGTGTTTTTATAAAACATTTAACAAAATTTCATGTTTTCTTAAATCTCTTACTTTAATATTCTTCTGCCCTAATTCCCCTAAAAGTGGAAAATATTCCCACTTACCTGATTCTGAGCCTGGCTTTTAGAATTTTTGTCACTACAATTGGCTATCTTTATGACTCTTGGCATCAGTTCAGGAGACCATTATCCATTTTCAATAGCCAAGTTGCCCTTTTCATAGCAACTCTGATCATCCAGAAAGTGATCAAATATATAAACATAAATCCTTATCTAACATCTAATCTACTAGTGTTTAAGATCATGACTATCCAACCTGGACCCACCTAGATTGATGAATATTTGACCTTGGTCCTTCAGATATCTCAATGTTGCATAATAATAGATAATTAGACAATGATCTGGGAAGATATAGAACCAGAATCTGATTCTACTACTTAATAAACCTTTATCAGAAACATTTTCTGTTCTGTGTTAAAAGAATTTTGTGCCATTATTTACTTTGAGAAAAATGATTTATGGTCTATCATCCATTATCTTTTTGTGACCTCTATTGTACTTAAAATTTGTTATTGTGACACACTTGTGTATAGAATATATTCTGTAATGAAGCAGCAGATTACACAAGGGTTTGGAAGAAGATCTAAAAATAGTCTATGTAGATGTTTAGTTTATTTGAGCGTGGTTGGTACCTGGATATTGATAATTTGTTATTAATAAGATGTAGAATCATTTGCATTGCTTTTTTTTAAAAAAGAAACAAATCTCATCCCAAGTCTATTGTAGTAATAAAAGGGTAAAAAACACCTTTTGGGTAACTTCACTTATATAGCCATGAAGCTTAGGCACAGAAGCCACATGTTTCCAAAAAGTGCTGTCATCTATAGTTCACATCTATTAGGATATGATCCATAACAAAATTGCATCCTACTAAGGGAAGATTGAGAAGACTAAAGTGAACAACTTTAAATAATAAGTAATAATAATTAAAAGTAATTAAGGAGAATAAGTAATTGAAATGAAAGATGATAAGATTATATATGTCAAAAATAATTGATTCTAATGGGATAAGAGGCATTGAGCATAATCTAACACTAAGTTGTAGAAATCGAATATATATCAAATTTTTTTTTTAATTTTTAAACATTATTTTATTTGGTCGTTTTCATACATTATTCACTGGAAACAAAGATCATTTTCTTTTCCTCCCCTCCCCCACCCCGCCTTTCCCTCTCCCATAGCCAACGCATGATTCCACTGGTTATCACATGTGTTCTTGACTCGAACCCATTTCCCTGTTGTTGGAATTTGCATTATAGTGTTCATTTAGAGTCTCTCCTCAGTCTTATCTCCTCCAACCCTGTAGTCAAGCAGTTGCTTTTCATCGGTGTTTTTACTCCCACAGTTTATCCTCTGCTTGTGGGTAGTATTTTTTAGATCCCTGCAGATTGTTCAGGGACATTGCATTGATACTAATGGAGAAGTCCATCACCTTCGATTGCACCACAATGTATCAGTCTCTGTGTATAATGTTTTCCTGGTTCTGCTCCTCTCGCTCTGCATCACTTCCTAGAGGTTGTTCCAGTCTCCATGGAATTCCTTCACTTTATTATTCCTTTTGGCACAATAGTATTTCATCACCAACATATACCACAATTTGTTCAGCCATTCCCCAATTGAAGGGCATCCCCTCATTTTCCAATTTTTGGCGACCACAAAGAGCGCAGCTATGAATATTCTTGTACAAGTCTTTTTGTCCATTATCTCTTTGGGGTACAGACCCAGCAGTGCTATGGATGGATCAAAGGGCAGACAGTCTTTTAGTGCCCTTTGGGCATAGTTCCAAATTGCCCTCCAGAATGGTTGGATCAATTCACATTCCACCAGCAATGAATTAATGTCCCCACTTTGCCACATCCCCTCCAGCATTCATTACTTTGCATAGCTGTCATGTTAGCCAATCTGCTAGGTGTGAGGTGATACCTCAGAGTTGTTTTGATTTGCATCTCTCTGATTATAAGAGATGTAGAACACTTTTTCATGTGCTTATTAATAGTTTTGATTTCTTTGGCTGAAAACAGCCTGTTCATGTCCCTTGCCCATTTGTCAATTGGAGAATGGCTTGATTTTTTGTACAATTGATTTAGTTCTTTATAAATTTTGGTAATTAAACCTTTGTCAGAGGTTTTTATGAAGATTGTTTCCCAATTTGTTGCTACCCTTCTGATTTTGGTTACATTGGTTTTGTTTGTACAAAACCTTTTTAATTTGATGTAATCCAGATTATTTTGCATTTTGTAACTCTTTCTAATTCTTGCTTGGTTTTGAAGTATTTCCCTTCCCAAAGGTCTGACATGTATACTATTCTGTGTTCACCTAATTTTCTTATAGTTTCCTTCTTTATGTTCAATTCATTCACCCATTTTGAATTTATCTTGGTGTAGGGTGTGAGGTGTTGATCTAAGCCTAATCTTTCCCACACTGTCCTCCAATTTTCCCAGCAGTTTTTATGAAATAGTGGATTTTTGTCCCAAAAGCTAGGATCTTTGGGTTTGTCATATACTGTCTTGCTGAGGTTGCTTGCCCCCAGTCTATTCCACTGATCCTCCTTTCTGTCTCTTAGCCAGTACCAAATTGTTTTGATGACCTCTGCTTTGTAATATAGTCTGAGATCTGGGACTGCAAGACCCCCTTCCTTTGTATTTTTTTTTTCATTATTTCCCTGGATATCCTTGATCTTTTGTTCTTCCAAATGAACTTTGTTATGGTTTTTTCTAAATCAGTAAAAAAAATTTTGGAAGTTCCATGGGTATGGCACTAAATAGATAGATGAGTCTGGGTAGGATGGTCATTTTTATTATATTGGCTCGTCCTACCCATGAGCAGTTAATGTTCTTCCAATTGTTCAAGTCTACTTTTAGTTGTGTGGAAAGTGTTTTGTAGTTGTGTTCATATAGATCCTGTGTTTGTCTCGGGAGATAGATTCCTAAGTATTTTATTTTGTCTAAGGTAATTTTGAATGGGATTTCTCTTTCTAGTTCTTGCTGCTGAGCTGTGTTGGAATTATATAGAAATGCTGATGACTTATGTGGGTTTATTTTGTATCCTGCAACTTTGCTAAAGTTGTTGATTATTTTGATTAGCTTTTTGGTTGAATCTCTAGGATTCTTTAAGTAGACCATCATGTCATCTGCAAAGAGTGATAATTTGGTCTCCTCCTTGCCTATTTTAATGCCTTCAATTTCTTTTTCTTCTCTAATTGCTACTGCTAGTGTTTCTAATACAATGTCAAATAATAGAGGTGATAATGGGCATCCTTGTTTCACTCCTGATCTTAATGGGAATGGATTTAGTTTATCCCCATTGCAGATGATATTAGCTGATGGTTTTAGATATATACTGTTTATTATTTTTAGGAATGACCCTTCTATTCTTATGCTTTCTAGTGTTTTTAGTAGGAATGGGTGTTGTATTTTATCAAAGGCTTTTTCTGCATCTATTGAGATAATCATGTGGTTCTTGTTGGTTTGCTTGTTGATGTGGTCAATTATGTGGATAGTTTTCCTAATGTTGAACCAGCCCTGCATCCCTGGTATAAATCCTACTTGATCATGGTGGATGATCCTTCTGATCACTTGCTGGAGTCTTTTTGCTAGTATCCTATTTAAGATTTTTGCATCTATATTCATTAGAGATTGGTCTATAATTTTCTTTCTCTGTTTTTGGCCTGCCTGGCTTTGGAATTAGTACCATGTTTGTGTCATAAAAAGAGTTTGGTAGAACTCCCTCTTTGCTTATTATGTCAAATAGTTTGTATAGTATTGGGATTAACTGTTCTCTGAATGTTTGATAGAATTCACTGGTGAATCCATCAGGCCCTGGAGATTTTTTCTTAGGAAGTTCTTTGATGGCCTGTTGGATTTCTTTTTCTGATATGGGATTATTTAAGAAAACTATTTCTTCTTCTGTTAGTCTAGGCAATTTATATTTTTGTAAATATTCATCCATATCACCTAGGTTGGTATATTTATTGCCATATAGTTGGGCAAAGTAGTTTTTAATGATTGCCTTAATTTCCTCTTCATTGGAGGTGAGATCCCCCTTTTCATCCTTGATGCTGTTAATTTGCCTTTCTTCTTTCCTTTTTTAAATTAGATTAACCAGTACTTTGTCTATTTTGTCTGTTTTTTCAAAGTACCAGCTTCTAGTCTTGTTTATTAGCTTAATAGTTCTGTCACTTTCTATTTTATTAATTTCTCCCTTAATTTTTAGGATCTCTAGTATGGTTTTCTTCTGGGGGTTTTTAATTTGTTCATTCTCAAGTTTTTTGATTTGCATTTCCAATTCCTTGATCTCTGTCCTCCCTAATTTGTTAATATATGCACTCAGGGATATGAATTTTCCTCTAAGTACTGCCTTGGCTGCATCCCATAAGGTTTGAAAGGATGTTTCGCCGTTGTCATTTTCTTCAAAGAAATTGTTAATTGTTTCTATGATTTCTTCTATAACTATCCGATTTTGGAGTATCATGTTATTTAATTTCTAATTAATTTTTCATTTGGGTCTCCATGTACCCTTGCCGATCAATATTTTTATTGCCTTGTGATCTGAAATGGCTGCAGTTATTATTTCTGCTTTTCTGCATTTGAGTGCCATGTTTCTGTGACTTAGTGTATGATCTATTTTTGTGAATGTGCCATGTGGTGCTGAAAAGAAGGTGTATTCTTTTTTGTCCCTATTTATTTTTCTCCATATGTCTATTAACTCTAATTTTTCTAAGATTTCATTCACCTCTTTTACCTCTTTCTTGTTTATTTTTTTATTTGATTTATCTAAATTTGATAGTGGTTGGTTCAAGTCTCCTACTAATATGGTTTTACTGTCTATTTCCTCCTTCAATTCTCCTAGTTTCTCTATTAAAAATTTGAATGCTATACCATTTGGTGCATACATGTTGATTAGTGATATTTCCTCATTGTCTATACTCCCTTTTAGCAGAATATATTTACCTTCCCTATCCCTTTTGATCAGGTCTATTTGTTCTTTGGCTTTGTCAGATATCATGATTGCAACTCCTGCCTTCTTTCTATCAGTTGAGGCCCAAAAGGTCTTACTCCAACCTTTGATTCTAACCTTGTGAGTGTCAACCCATCTCATATGTGTTTCTTGAAGACAACATATGGTAGGGTTTTGGGTTCTAATCCAATCTGCTATTTGTCTACGTTTTATGGGTGAGTTCATCCCATTCACGTTCAAAGTTATGATTGTTATTTGTGGATTCGCTGGCATTTTGATAACTTCCCCTAGTTCTGACCTTTCTTCTTTAGCTGTCTCCTTTTGAACCGGTGATTTACTTTAGGTCAGTCCCCCTAGTCCCCTCCCTTGAGATGCTTCCCTTTCTAGCCCCTCCCTTTTTATGTTCCCTTCCCCTCCCCTTCCCTCCCTTTTTATACTCCCTCCCCCCTCCCCCTCCTTAGTTTTCCTTTCTTTCTTGCCCTAATGGATAAGATAGAATTCAGGATCCCACTGGATCTCAAATTTTTAAACTACAAAAATCAAACATTAGATCTTCATAGTCTTTTGAATTTCCTTTCAGTTTGTTATTGGCAGTTTTCAAAGCAAATACTTGATTCAGGTAGCACTAAAGAGCAGAAGTTCATGATTGCATATCCTTTATATTAATAAGATTAAAATCACAAGCTCTCACTGTATGAACTAGCTATTGGCAATGCAAAACTTTAGTGGCTATGTTGAATTCCATTAAGATCTATTTTTCAAGCAGTTTTAGAGCAAGATGTTTCCAGTGACCTGGATTGGGAAAAACATCTGCCAAAGAAGCTTTTCCGAAGACCAGCAGGAATCCAAAAGTCCTAAGAAGAGGAAGGTGACAGCAACAAAAGATGTCTCCAAATTCAAAACATCTGCAGCATGAGGCTTTGAGTCCTTGGATATAATGGATAGGACAGTGGGGGTTAGGTGACCAGTCCCTTTCATGTCTCTCCATGCACCATTATCTTGTTCATAAGAAGACCCTTGTGCCAGAAGGGTAATGGCCATGCATCTCAATCTTTTTAACATCATGTTAAGAAATATCCAAGCATCATAGTTAGACTTCCTGAAATTTATAAACATATGGTGATTTATTGGGGGAAATTGAAGCAGCTGGGATTAAGAGATTTGTTTTTAATATATACTGAATTATTCCTATATCCGAGTTATAAATTGGAGACTCTAGTTCTTGGATTTTTGTACTCATTTCTTTGTTCTTAGGAACTCCAAGGAATGTTTCCCCTTTATAAAACCTAGTTAAGGAGATGATGCTTTTCCTACTAGTCTATGGGACACTTCACCATTCCCCAAATGTCATGGGTTGTCTAACAGAGAGGCTAAATAATGAACTCCCAAATTGTATTTATAGACCTGCATGAAGGAACTTCCTTGTCTTTGACTTTCAAGAGGCTCATAGGCCTCTAATTTATTGATTAATTCTAGCTTAATAAATTGATATTCTTACCCAGAAATCAGTCTCTTGAAATTTTTAATTGTCACAGTAGAAAGTCTCTAGTTGTGGAAGATTGTATATATTTTTGTATCTTTTTAACATTGATCAATTTTACTGATTTTTAAAGTCTTCCTCTTATTTTTTCCTTCAAAAATATTCATTGTTATATAGCAGTGATGGCTGATGGTGAAACTATACCATGGATGCCAGAGACTTCATGCAGAGTACTCTGCTTACATATCCACTGGGCCTTCTAACCCCACCCCCAAGAGTTCTTTTCTAGAAAGCTAGAGGGACTCTGGCAGAGCTGCTCCCCTCCCCTCTGACAGGGCCTAATGACATTTTTCACATCCCCTTCCCCCACCTTTGCCCAATAGTCCAGTAGTAGGGGGCAGGGTTAAGGTGGTCAGTTCCTAGGCAACCAGGTTGGAGGGGAGCAGATCTCTGGGGCCATTCTCTTTCCCTCTCTGTGCTCCCCGAGGGCATTACTCATTTCACCCACCACTCTGCCCAATGGGAGCACTTCCTCCCTCCCTTGGGGGGGCTGGGAATGCCTAGCCCTCAGTGTCCGGGAGGGGCACAGCACTCTGTCTGGGGGTGCGGTGGGGGAGCCCAGCACTGTTTCTAAAAGGTTTGTCGTCACTCTCAGAGGAGGGAGGTGGAATACTAAAACATGTAAGCAATATAAAAGCAAAAAAATCAAAATTTAACATTTTTATTAAGTTTAGTTAAATTTTTTAAAAGACTGATTTTTAATATAAAATTGCATAGCACTAAAGGTTTTAGAAGAGGCTTTAAAATGTAAAGTCAAATGTTCTTTTCCTATACTATCTTTCATAACCAAGACATTTGTTAAAACATAAGTTTTCATTTGTTTTCCTTTCCTTATTAAATCTTACACTCAGAATCAAAAGCAGCTAAGTGGAGCTTAGCTCATACTCACTGTTAAATAGCAAAAGAGTACAGCAGGCAGAATGCCTGGCCCTTAGTCAGGAAGACCCAACTTATTCACCTCAGTTATTTCCTGGCTCGGTGACCCTGAGCAGGTCATTTAACCCTGTTTGTCTCAGCTCCTCATCTGTCAAATGAGCTGGAGAAAAATGACAAACCGCTCCAGTATCTGCCAAGAAAACCCAAAAAAGGGTAAAGAGTCGGATGTGACTGAAAAATGACTAAAGGGCAAGGAGCGAATGAATGTGAAACAACTACTTTACTCGCCTTTTAACCACGTTGATGAATAAGACACAAATTGATTGTCCATGGTGAAGGGCTGCTGGAGAGCAAGGGCGAGAACACTGAAACCTTGCCCTCAGCACTGTGACAGCGCCTGCCGCGGGGAATTCTTTACAGGCGGCCGCTCATTGGTCGCATTGCCCTCCTGAGCTACAAAGCCCACGTGACCCACATCAAGTGGTGTCCAAGGTCCCGAAGTCGTGGTGGTCTCGGGCGTCCCCACCGTGGCCATTCTAGGCCCAAATCCTCACGTCCTCTCTGCTCAGCACTTTAGAGACGAGTCAGAGCCACGTGTTTCCAAAGACAAGAAAGCGGCGCTTTGAGATGGCGAGGATGGACACGAAAAGACCGGTGACTGCCAAGCCCCAGCTGTGTGTGTCTGCGGCCGGTAAGGGTGCGATTAGATCGGGAACTGGAGGAGCTGAAAGAGCAGATACCGTGGGCCGCCGAGGGGAAGAAGATGACACGATGAATGCTGTTGGGGTAGCTACATGCAGGACTCACGACGGAGCCAGGCTTTGTTGTAAAACTCACTGAGGTCCGAACTGAGTGGCTTGTGTGGGAGCTCCCTGCCTCCTTCCATGGGCGCTGGGTATAGGGCACATGCTCGTCTCTCAGAGCCCACAGGGAGAGCTTGGAGGCAGGGAGATCAAAGGAGGAGCAGCCCGGACTGACAAGAAGCCTGGCGAACCCTCACATCCCGGGATCTCTCCGTTTGTAGCCTCACATACAACTGTGTAGCCAGGACATTACAAGCCATGCTACATTAAAAACTTGAAGACTTAGGACCCTGAAATTTCTCTTATCAAGAAGATTCTCCCCAAATTCCAAATACTACTTGTAGAAATCTGATTTTCTAAAATCAATTGGAATGACTTCTGTAGTCACACAGAACTTGACACAAACATCTTTTAAATTACTGGTTTTTTTTTTAGTGCATTTAAAACAACAAAAATGATTTTTAAAACCCCATCTTATAGCTTTAGGAATATTTTGTCTAAAGCAATATATGTAGTTTTTATTTTTTTTTAAAAGACGGTAAAACATGTAGTGATCAGGTAGGTGGTTCACTGGTAGAATGCTAGGACTAAAGATAGGAAGACTCATTTTAGTCCAAAACTGACCCCTTTAGTACACTTAGTACACTTAGACACAGTAGCTGTGTGACTGTGGTGGGCAAGTCACTTACCTGTTAGCCTCAGTTTTTTCATTTGTAAAATGAGATGGAAAAAGCATTGTCAAATCACACTTTGTATATCTTTGTGGAGAAAACCTTAAACAATGGGGTCACAAAGAGTCAGAATTGAGACTGACTAATAAAAACAACAAAAAATCATACGTGACAAGTTACAAACTTTTATTCAAAAAATATCATTCATTGTTTTCTTGGGTAAAAGCTTAATTTTTATTTTATTTTATTCAAATATTTTATTTTACCAATTATATGTAATAATTTTCAATATATATTTTCTGAAATTTAAGATCCAAATTGCCTCCCTCCCTCCCTCTTTCCTGTCCCCTCTCTTGCAGATGGTAAACTATTTGATCTGTATATCGTGCAAAACATACTTCCACGTTGGTCGTTGTTCATGAATAAACTAATGTGAAAGATAGTATGCTTTGGTCTGCATCTTTTCCCAACAGTTCTTTCTCTGGAGGTAAATAGCATCCTTTGTCATAAATCCTTCAAAATTTCCCTGGATCATTGTATTGCTGAGAGAAGCTAATTTTTTCACAGTTGATGATCTTACAATATTGCTATTAGTATATACAATGTTCTCCTGGTCCTATTTATTTCGAACTGCATCAGTTCATGTAGATAATCCTTGAATTGTTTCTATGCCTCCTATCTTCAAGATAAATGTTTTTCTTGTATAGTGCTCATATTTTCTTTTAATTTCATTGCTTTTTGCTCCTATTCTTACATACTAACTTTCACTCCCCTAGTTATTCTTTCCATTTTTTTCTCTGTTGAGAATTGCCATAATGAATATAAGTTTTTCTATACTTCTAATTTTTTCTCTTGGGCAAATCATAAAGTCTGGTTTCACAATTATTATTTCTCTCTTGAACTATATAGTATTACATTGCTATGTTTTGTGAATCTTAAAATTTCTCAGCTCTACCTTGGAACATTTGGTTAAGACTATTCCCCATTTTAAACAATGAAGGGACTTGGTCAGGAATGTATTGGGAACTTTAAAATTACTCCACCCATACTTAGGCATACTTTAGGGAAAGATAAAGTTGTAAAACTCCTTAGTGAACAATGAAGGTACTTAAGTCATACTTATAGGGAGGCCAAAAGCCCTTAAGCTAGGTCTATTTTTAGATCTAATACAAAAGGGGTGCTAAGTACCTATGAAGGTCAAATTAATCACTAAAAGGACAGGCAACTTGCAAGGGGCAAGCTTAGCAAAGAGGTGTGAAATACTCAGAAGATATAATCTACCTAGAGAATGTGAGAACTAAAAACTAAGAATGGGCTGTTGTAATATTTATTGGGAAAGGAAATGGGATTGGAAAAATGGGGATAAATGGGAAGTTTGTAGCAGGGTGCAGGGTATGGAGGAGTTAAGGGGAGAGAGGGTATATTGCTTGGTGAGGCAAGGGAGGGAGATGCCCCCTGCTGAGAGGAAAACAGCAGGGGTCTAATGAGGTCTGTTTGTCTTTGAATGACTGAAACTGAAGTTCAGCTCCCTCTATGACCAGAAAAGATAGTCCACTTATCTTGACTGTGAATTCAAATAATATAAAGTTTAATGACTAGTTGGGATTGGAGTTTTCCTCAGCTTCAGACCTGAGGCCCGGCCCCAGAGGCTGGTGGAGAGTTTGTCCCACTCCCGTCTACTCTCGTTGTTCTAATTCAAAATCTTAGCTGTACACAGAAAGCAACAAGGTCTGACCTTCAGAGATGAATGGACCTGAATCTTTGGGCTGAACCAAGAAGAGGCGGCACACCACACCAGACCGGGCTGAACAAGCTCCTTCCTCCTCCAACACCCAGAAGCAAGTTCCACACGGCAGGAAGGCAGTGCTAGTCACAAGACCCAACTGCCCCTCCCAGTAGGGAGGAAGTGCTAGTCACAAGACCCAACTGCCACTCCCAGTTGGCCCCTTCTCCCACAAACTGTCAGTCTTGTTTCCTTTCCACACTGTCCTAGGAAAAGTGTCTACTGTGATTGGTAGATGTGAAAAATTAGGGGAGGTAACACAAGAGAAATTTCTCTTTAAAAGAAGCTGTCTAAACCAGTTCAAGTTAGTTCGAATGAATTCAGCTTTGGTAGCTGAATTGGAGGTCAGGAGTCAGAGGAGGCTGCTAGGTCCCTGAACACTAGAGTTTTGCTTGGAAAGATCTTGTGGTGAGTGAGACTGACTAGTCTCTCTTAAGGCTTAGGCCTAGGATAGCCTAGGCCTTTTCCTACTATTTCCTCTTACTCTGTCTCTTTCCCTTTCCTCAATTCCTTCATTTGTATTAATTAAAATCTCCATAAAAACCCAGCTGACTTGGGTATTTCATATTTGGGAATTTTTCCCATGGCAACCACTTATTTTTTATATAAAATCAAGACGCTAAAAATTATCTTTACCAGTGTGGCCAAAACCTTACAGTTTGACCATTTACACATTTTCGAGGTCACAGTTTTTATGTGCCCTTGAGAATCTATAGGGTCCCCTGCCTCATCAGTTGTTATTTTCCCTTTTTCTTACAATATTTATATGTAGATAGCTAGACTTTTACCTGATAATGGCACTCATTTTATTAATATATACCTGTTTGTTTTTTTTTGCTTAATTTTTATTTTATTCATTCTGAATTCTTTGGTAATTCCAGTCTTCTTTTCCCCTTCTTTTAATCCCTATTACTCAATTTCTTTCTCTTTTCCCTTTGAGTATAATTACCTTAGAGAGGTTGGACCTCAGAGTTGTATCAGCCCCCTCCCATTCATAGTTCTCCAGACTCAATCTCTGCCTCAAGTGAGTTCCTAGGGGATACAACTGGTATCAGCTATGCCATCTGGGTTCTTTCCTCTAAGCTTAGGAGAGTGCAATGCAACCGCAATATGTTTTGCCCTTTGTTCCTGAATTTTCTGCTGTAGTTCTTGTCACAAAAATGTTTTCCTACTTTTGTTGTCACAAAAATGTTTTCCTACTTTTGTTGTGGCCTGAATAAGCTTCTGCCTTTTGGATTTCTGTGGCACTGAAAGAAGGAGTGGGATGTAGAGTGGAGTTCTGTTGTAAGCACATAAGTTGGCTTCTACAATCCGAATGCCAGGAGCATGGTATACTATGGACAATAGGGGAAGGAGATGCTAAATCAGTGTATTAGAGGTTAGGGATTTTTAGACTTCTCTGTGGCTTGTTCGATTTTTTCTTTTTTTTTTACCTCTTTTTTGTGGCTTAGGCAATGGAGACAACTTAAATAGCTTAATTTCTCATACATAATTCTTATTGTAAAGATATTTGAGAGGTTGTAAAGATCAGAGAAAAATATCTAGTCCTCTAGCTTATTGGTCTCATGATCCAAAAATCTGAAACTTCTAAAAGCTAAAAACAAAAAAAACAAACGATAAGAAAAAACTCAGAACAACCCCTGTCCTCGTGGAAATGATATTCTATGGTAGAGACTTCCTATTGAACTTTGAGGAAAGCCCAAGAGATCATTGAAAAGAGGAATGAATTGTAGGCATGACGGAAAGCCTTTGCCAATTCATGGAGGAAGGAGAACAAATGGCAAGTTTCCTAGCATCAAACTGACCAGTTTGGTGGAAGGTAGATAAGGGAAGAGTAATTTGAAATAAATGATGAAGGGTAGATTGGATCTGAGAATGGGAATGGCTTTAGATGTCACTTGAAGGAGTTTGTATTTCATCATAGAGAAAATAGAGAACCACTGAATATTTTTCACCAGGGCATGACATGGTCTGATCTGTACTTTAGAAAAATTATTTTGTCAACTACACAGAGGACGAAATAGAGAGCACAGTGAGAAAACAGAAACATGAAGACCGGTTACGTGAGTGTCAAACCAATCAAGTTAAAAATTAAGGGTTAAATGAGGGTTGTAGCCGTGTGGATGAAGAGAAGAAAATGCAAAGAATTTAAGATTATGGATATGGTGGACTAAGGAAGAGGGTAAAATAAAGGGTTGACTCCAAGGTTGTGAATATCAAACTGGAAAAATTGTGGCACCTTCAACAAAAATATAAAATTTTGAAGGATTGGTGTTTTGAAAGAGGAAAAATCATGAACTCTGTTTTTTAACATGATTTTGAGAAGAAGAAATCCAGGAGGCAACTGGTGGTGTGGGGCTAGTTTTCAGGTGAGGTTTAGATATAGAGATCTGCATATAAGTGATTGAACTGATGATGATACAAACCTAATGAAAGTAAGCAAGAGTTGGCCATGAACTCAAAGCTTTTACTGCAGTTTCCCTTATTTTAGTAAGTCTTTTTAACATCCTTCTGAAAATATAAAGCATGGTTTCCCCCATGTGGTCTAACCAGAACAGAATACAACAGCACTATTACTTCCTTAAAAATAGATGTAATGCCTTTCTTAATGTAGCCAAAGATCACATTAATTTCCTTGGCTGCCCTAATCACACTGTTGCCTCTTATTGAGCATTTGTTCAGCTAAAATCCTCAGATTTCTGCCATCTTGTGTTTGTGAAATTGGATTTTTAAGTTCAAGTCTTTACTTTTCACCTTTTAAAATTTCTTATTTATTTATTTAACTAAGGCCATGTTTTCTAGTCTAGAGGTAACAAATTCGTGGCCTTCAGGACTTTTTTGTCAATAGTAAAACTTCTCCTTCACCCTGTTGTTCATGCTGGTTGCTAGACTTTTAATTGTGTGTGTGTGTGTGTGTTTTGTTTTTTGTTTTGTTTTTTTTGCCTTTCTGCTCATTGATACTCCTTGATACTCTTTAGATTTTCATATTATTCATCCTTGGTTTTTTTCTTATTGCTCCTTTTCAGTCTCCTTTTGTTGGATTTTCATCCAGGTCATGCCTATTGACCTCATAGGGCTCTCTCCTTGGTCCTGGCCTTTTTTCCCTCCATACTAGATAGTAGTAAAATGTAGACCAAATCCAGCCTGCCTTCTAGTTTTGTATGGCCCATGAGCTAAGAATGGTATACAAAAAAACAAAAAAAAATTTTTTTTTATGTGTGTGTGTATATATATCTTCAGTCTAGTTCAAATGAAAGTGGAATTCATGTGACATTCACTTCCTTCACCCTTTTTTATATCTTTACATTTTTTCATGTACCCTAATTATGGGAAATTAAGTTCTACTCTATCTATCCCCTTTTATTGAATTTCTTTCCCTCACCCTTTCTGTTAGCCTCTCAATATTACCAGACAGGGGAGAGGGAAATCATCACACATCTCCTCTTTTTGTCTTGTTTAAATCCTTCTATGACCCTCGGAGAGAGTTAGAATTGTGAGCTAGGAACATTTGTTTCCTTTATTAAAATACATACATTTCATCATTGCATAGCTTTCTAATTGCTCATACATCTACCTTTCTCGGTGTCTCTGTTTTCATTTCAAAGATACTATTCAGCTTGACTTTTTTTTTTATCAGAATTGGCAGATATCAAAACTGCATAATTTTTTAAACCCTTACTTTTTACCTTAGAATCAATACCATGTATTGATCCCAAGGCAGAATATCGATGAGGGCTAGGCAATGGGGATTAAGTGACTTGCCCAGGGTCACATAGTTAGGAAGTGTCTGAGGTCATATTGGAACCCAGGACATTCCATCTCTAGGTCTGGTTCAATCTACTGAGCTACCCAGCTGCCCCCAAAACTGCATTTTTCAATGTAGGATTACACTGTTGTTACTTTATATTACATTCTGTAGGATCATGCCTTCCACCTTCCTTACAAACCTATAAATTAATGTATCAAATGACTTAATATTTATAAAATGCTTATCATAGTACCTGGTAAGTCCTTAATAACATTCTTGCTTCCTTTCCCTCATCTCTTATACGAACCCACTTGTAAAAATTAAAATTAATCTATAATAATTTAAATTTTATATTTTAAGAGACTTATTAATAATCATTAGAAGTAAAGGAATAAAAAGGTAACAAAATAAAACCATGTGCCCATGGCTGATCTACCTATTCAAAAACCCCGCTCCACCACAGTTGTCAATAGGAAGCAAAGAGCCCCAGACAAGGAACCCCACCCAATATATCCCCCTGTCTGCATCAGCACATGACAGGAAGTCAGTGGGCTCCTGGGAAATGCAGTTTTTAGGGTAACAGATTTCCAATTACACACACTCCACCACCACATATCAGCCAAGGGTAGGGAAGTAGTCCTTTCATGTGCTGTCTTGGGTTTTTTGAAGATGCTTAAAGGTCACTTATGCACTGAATATATGTCTCACATTTACTTCTGTTCCATTAGTTAAAAGGGCTCTGAACTTCTGTTCTTTGTAAAGAACTCTGTCAAGAACTTTATAAAGACCTCTCGCTCTTTACTTTGTTGCTAAAGATTGGTCTGCATTAATCTTCATTTGGACAAAACCTAAGCAGCATTCCCCACTATTTAATTGAGTACATTGGGACTTTCCATTCTAATTCACTTCATCGCTCCAGACATCTGATCTAAGAATCTTCTATAAATACAGGCCTTGTGGTTCCATAAACATTTAAACTTCCTTATATTATAACATCAACTTGTTCTTTACCCTGAGTGATGCTTCTTCCAAACCACATATTCTGGATTTCAACTGATATTTCTATTTAACTTAACTTTTTCATATTGGTTTTCAGGTTTATTGAAATAGTAGGTAAAGTCATAGTTGAGCTACCATTTTCAAGCTAGATCCTTAGAATTTTATCCAGAAATATCAAACAGCTTAAAAAAATGCTTACCTTCCATCTTAGAATCAATGCCATGTATTGGTTCCAAGGCAGAATAATGGTAAGGACTAGGCAATAGGGGTTAAGTGACTTGCCCAAGGTCACATAGCTGGGAAGTCTCTGAGGCCATATTTGAAACTAGGATCTCCTATCTGTAGGTCTGTCTCTCAACCCATGGAGCTACCTCACTGCCCTCCAAATACCTTTTGAGTCTACCCCAGTCCAATTACTCAACTGATGATTCTCTTGTCTTCCAAGGTTATTCCCAAGCCCTTTCACTAAAATCTCTCTCTGGTGCTTTGTGATAGTGCAGAAGTGGCCCTGAGCTTTGCTGTGCCATTTTGGTAACATGTGGCAGCCTAATTACACCTACCAAGAAATTCTTAAAAGTGGGAACTCTATTTAATCAGATTCCCATCCTATTGCCACAAGCTTTTGTGAAATTCCCAGATTAAAATGTAATTGAGAAATGTTTAATTAAATTGATAAAAATATAACATAACATGGATAATGCTAATTTGTGACTTTCTAAGTAAATGTGTTCTGCTGGGTTCTATTTGTATTTGAATTTGATTTTACTGATCTACACCAGTCTGTTTCTGTATACACTAAAAGAATACAGGAGTTATAACATATTTTTTAAATTTTATTTAAGGGATTTTTGAAAGCATTGCATGATTTTCCAAATGCGATCTAGCCTACTCATCGATTCTGTTATGGAATTGGCTTACAGTCCATCAACAGAGCTTGCCACACACACACACACACACACACATGTGCTGGTGAATTAATTCAGCAGGTCATTCACCTTTCTTTATAGCATAATTTATGAATATGATGGAATTCAATAATGTGACTAATAAAACAGGGGTGCTTAGCTTGTCATCTATGATTATTTTTATTTTTTATATTTTTATTTAAAAATTATCACAGTAACTACATTTAAGTATAATTATTTCCCTTTATAATAATTTTATTTTATATTATATATATGTATATATATATATATATATAAGCATTATATTCTGGGAAAAGGATTCACAGGTTTCCCAGGATTGCCAAAGACATGAAAAAATTAAAAATTCCCATTCTAGATGGTTATCTGTGAAAGAGAGACAAGATTTAGGATGACAGCTTGAAGGGGATGCGAGTGAGGGTCAAGAAAGAGGGTTTTATTTTATTTTGTTATATTTTTTAAAGGATGGAGGTTCCCATAGTGTTTGTAGGCAGCAGGGAATGAATCAATAGATAGGGAGAGATTGAAGATTAGAGAGAAAGGGTATGATTTTGGATACAATCTGGTGGAGAAGATAAGAAGGAATAGGAATAAAGGATATAGATGCAGAGGGATTAATCTTGATGATAAGCACCACTCATCACGAGAGACTATAATAAAAGTAAATAAAGAGGGAAATAATACAAAGGAGTTTTAAGATGAAGAGAAGATGAGAAAAAGGAGGGGATTTACATGGAATAGCCTTCATTTCCCCACTTACATATAAGGCAAGGTCCTTTGCTTAGAAAAGTGAGGGGAAAGGGAACAGTATAGAAAGTTTGAGAAGAAAAGCATCCTTCCAGTCTTGAAAGAGTCTAAATTTGATTTTTTTTCAATTGATATTCTTAAAAAAAAAAAGATGCTCCTGGAAATGACAAGGACCACTTATATGTGGCCTGATCTAGGATGTAAAAATACTAGGTGGTAAAGTTGATGGAGTGCCAAGTCTGGCCTTATACACTAAGCTGTTTGACTGGGCAAGTCACAACTCCATTTGCTTCAGTTTCCTCATCTGTAAAAGGAGCTTGCAGAATGAAAGGGCAAACCACTCCAGTATTTTTGCCAAAAAAATTCCAAATAGGGACTGAATAGCAAATTAAATTATACAGCTTTGTAATCAGTTCAGTCTTTTTTTTTTAATTAAACCTTACCTTCCGTCTTGGAGTCAATACTGTGTATTGGCTCCAAGGCAGAAGAGCGCAGTAAGGGCTAGGCAATGGGGGTTAAGTGACTTGCCCAGGGTCACACAGCTGGGAAGTGGCTGAGGCCAGATTTGAACCTAGGACCTCCCATCTCTAGACCTGGCTCTCAATCCACTGAGCTACCCAGCTGCCCCCCAGTTCAGTCTTTAAAATGAACAAGATGCTTAAAATTAAGTTCTGAATGAAATGATATGGTTTCTTTTTTTTTCTTTTTGTAATAGTAAGAGCTAAGAATTAACTGATCTTGGATCAATAGTATTTGAATTCAAATTCTGACTGCCACTTGACTTTCTTTTTGATCTGGAACAAAGCAATTGCCTTCTCCAGAGCCTCAGTTTTTCCATCTGTAAATTTAAGGTGATTGACTAAGTGGCTTCTAATGCCTTTTCCAACTCTAGATCTATGATCCAATGATTGAGAGGGATAATATTTTGCGAATAATGAGCTCTTTATGAATGACTTGAATATACTTATCTGGGTGCCAATAGAAGTAACACAAGAGTAGTGGACCCTGAATCAGGGGATTTAGATTCTAGTTCTAACTCTTACATTAACTAGTTATGGGATTTCATAGTTATTTTCCTGAGTTTCCTGCCCCCCAACACACACACCTAAAATACAAGAGGTTTGGGTTAGATAATATTTAAGGTGCCTTTTTACTTGGGTTTAATTGACTCATTCAGGCTACTCTTTTTTTCAGAGCTTTCCTGCCTTGAAAGAACCTTCTTTAAATGATTAAACCAGCTTATTTTGTTACTTCGAAATGCAATGTGTAAGTTAAGGGTAGTGAACCTTCCAAGCTGACCACTTAAATGCCCCCAAGAAAGCATCAGTTCCTGAAATTTTAGGGCAAAGGGTCTAGGGAAACAGGAAGGCAAGCAAACAGTTGTTGGGGGTACAGGCAGTCACTTTTCAAGAAGCTACTAAAAATTCAGAGCTATGATTCTTCAAAGTTTAGAAACTGCAAAATCCTTAAAAACTGATTTCTGATTGAAACAATGGTGGCTTCTTTGATTTTTAAAAAAATTCATTTAGCAATTTGATTAACAACATTTCCTTATAAAGAATATGCTAGAGAGATAGCAACAGATGAAATTAGGTCATTTGCTCATTTCAGCTTCTCAAAAGCGGTACCCCAGCAATAATGGGGACAGTTTATCTGCTGCTGTTGCCACTTAAAACAAAAATAACACTCCCATTGCTTTGGGTTTTTAAAATATTGATATTGTATCTTTGGAGATAAAAGTAGGGAATTTTTTTCTAACAAAAACCATTGTGATATAGACACACAAAAATGCCAGTTGTGAGATATGGTCAAGGAAATACAAAAGTTTTAAAGAAAAAATAGTTGCATTTTTTTAAAAAAAAGAATGGGCCATAAAATTTTATTTAAGAAATATAATAGCAACAAAAAATACATAGACTATATTATCCTTTGATAGAAAAAAGAAAAAGGGTGAGAGAAGGGAAGGAGACCTTAGAGGAAAGTGAAAGACAGAAAATTGGAAGAGAAAAGTGAGATCAGAAAAGAAGAAAGAGGAGAGGAGAGGAGAGGAACAGGTATGATGAGTTCTGGAATGAATGTGTAAATCAAGATTTAGAACTAAATAGTTACACAGAGAGGGAGGGAGAGAGAAAGAAGAATTGAATGTGATTGAAGCTGTACCTCTGCTCTCCTGATCTGTTGACTGAAATTTCCAATTTGCTCTTTAGTAAATAACCACGCAATGCCCAGCTCTTTAATCACTTTTACTCTAAGGGAAACCTCAAGGTCTGCTTTAGCATGCACAGTGGTTCTTCCCAGAGAAGAAATTATTTCTGGAGCTTCAGTGCTATGGTCAGATAAGCATCCCTGGGGAATGAGAATGGGATGGAGGTGGGTGTAGATGGAGCGCTTACAGTCAATTTCCTATTGGTACTGTAAGAAACAACATAGGGCAGCTAGGAGACTCAGAGGATAGAGATCCAGGCCTGAAGATGGGAAGTCCTGGGTTCAAAGGTGACCTTAGACATTTCCTAGCTGTGTGTCCTTGGGAACATCTCATAACTCTGATTGCCTATCACTCCTCTCGTCTGCCTTGAAACTGATATTTAGTATTGGTTCTAAAACAGAAGGTAAGGGTTAAAAAATAATATAATTGATATGCAAACTTAAAAAAAAAAAACTTACTTTTTAAAATCTTTACTTTTGGTTTTGTAACAACTCCAAGGCAGAAGGGCAAAGACTAGGCAAAGTTCAGTGACTTTCCCAGAGTCACACAGCTAGAAAGTGTCTGAGGTCAGTTTTGAACCCAGTTCTACCTATCTCCAGGCTAGTACTTTTTCTACTGTGCCACCCAGCTGCCCCCTTGTAAACTTTTAATTGTTTTTCAGGTGATTTTTCCATGCTCTTAAGTAATTCTCATAAATGGCATATACTAGAGTATTTTTTTCTTCCTTTTTTAATTTTAATTTTTTTTTTACCAATTAGATGTAATAACAAATTTCCACATGGGTTTCCCAAAGTTATATGGTTGAACTTGTCACCCTCCTTTCTCTTCCCTCTCCCAGAACTAGCAAGCAATTCAATCTGGGTTATTCATGTATTATCATGCAAAATATATTTCCATTTTGTTCATTTTTATAAGTGAATAATCCTATATATATATATATATATACATATGTATTCTTAATGAATATCTACAAATTTAAAAAATAATAAAATCATAGAATGCCTTCCCACATCTAAAGTCCTACAGCATCATCTCATTATAGTGAAGTAGCAGTAAACCATACTTTATTTTTTAATTTAATTTTTCTCCTCAATTACATGTAAAAACAGTTTTGAACATTTTTCAAAGAATAGTGAGTCTTGAATTCTCTCTCTCCCCCCCCCCCAACTTTTCACTTCCCTCTTGAGATGGTAAGCAGTCTCATATAGATTTTACATGTTCAATCAAGTAAATCAAGTAAAACATTTCCCCTTTTGTGGAAGGAAATTCAAATAGAAAAAAAGAAACACTTAAGAAAGTGAAAAGCATTTGCTTTGGTCTGGATTCAGAATTAGCTCTTTTTCTCTGGAAGTAGATGGCCTAAACCGTGAGTTCTTAAAGGGCATACTGACAGATGACAAGGTGATGATAGGTCCTACCACACTGGAGAGACTTCAGCTATGGCACCAACATTGAAGAGTTGGATCTAACATCAGAAGATCTATCTAGCCAAGTTCTAAGAGTTCTGTTGCTTGGGAAATTCCCATTATTATTAAGGAATGTGAATTTGAAGAAAGAATGAAATGTAGATGAGATCAAAAAGTACCCTTTATAATTGGCAGAATATCTACAATGGTCTCTACATAAGAAAGCCAAAGTCTTAAGTAGAGAGTAATAGACCCACAATTCAAATTTAGAATCTTACTCTAGAGGACATTTCTACTATACATCATCACCAATATTCTTCACTGCCTCATTTATTCCTTCTTTTTTTTCTTACAAATGATGCTAGCCTACTTTTGTCTGAAGAATGAGCTTCTCTTTCATAACTTCAGGCCTTAAAAAAGTATTACAAATATAGGACACTTGAGCATGCATAGCAGAATAGGAAACCTTGCAGAATATTATCTTACCAATTCTCTCCCTAGTAGCTGAATTTTCCACTGTGGTTTGTTAGTTGTGGTTTTAGAAATAACGTGTATCCTGATAGAGGATGAAGTTATGTAATTTTGAGTACTTCTCTTCCTATATGTTTGTCTTGTGTCTTGTCACTTTTCCATCAGACCAAACTAAAGAGTAAAATTTCAGCTAGCCAGAACACTTGAACAGTGGGATTTTTGAGTAATTTATTTTTCTTCGTATATGATGGTTCTGAAAAATAGCTTTTTTTTTTTTACTTCAACCCCTCATTTCTTTAATATCTCATGTTCTTGTGTTCTTCAGCACTATATACTCATATAATGTTTCATAATTCTTAGAATTAATTACTGTGCCATGTTATAGATATAGAAAGCATAGGAAATTGGACTGAAGATACAAAGATTTTAAACAAATACTGGAAATTGCTTTTTTTTACTCAATTCCTAAGAGTTATTTTCTTCTTGTTTTCTTCTCAGGTGAAGTACAAAAAAAAATATGGTGAGCTGATCTGGGTTCTAGTTAGCCAGTTTCAAATAAATCATAATTTTATTGTAACTTAAGGAATAAAAACTGCACACTGTAGGAGTGTAAAAATTAAATCTCTAGTAAAAATATTTTATCTTAAGAGATTTATGAAATGATTATTAGAAATCAAGGAATAAAGAGAATACAAAAGAAAAACTACATGCCCATGACTGATCAGCCAGTTCAAACACTGGCCTTACCCCCACCAAGCTCGGGATGAGAAGTAAAGAGGTGGGACCTTCCATGTCCCTGCCTAATATCCCCTATCTATAGGAAGTATGTAATGACAGGAAGTCAGTGGGCTCCTGGGAAATGTAGTTCTTTTTTTAGGGTAACAGATTTTCAATTATACAGGAGAATGATAAGAATAATCATGGATTCTTCTCATTTCTACACTATATGGTTCTCAGCAACAAACACTGCTACCTTTAATGCTCTTACCCACTGTGGTTTCTCCTGAGAGTCTAAGCTTCTCTTATCTCTTTGCCCTGTAGCTGCAGTCAGGAACTCTGTTCTCCCAAGATTTACTCACTTGTGTGTATTTGCTCTGTCACTTCTATAGACACAGTCTGATAAAATGTCTTGTTAGTCCATGCTGGCCTCCCAGGCTTCTCCCAGTCAGCTACCCAACCCCAATATGGTCAATTGGTTGAAGGTTCTAAAGTTGAAGCTTCTACGCACTCAGCTGCCTTGAGGTCTTGTCTTCTGTTTATTTGGTTATCAGATGGCCACCCAGAGCCTTTCCAGCTTCTTTCCAAATGTCTTACTTTGAACTTACTCTGTTTCTTTCTGACTCTCAACTATTTTTGTTGCTTTAAAGTCCTCTCAGATGCACTATTTTTAATGATTTGTGGGGGAATTTGGAGAGTGAAGTAATCTGTCCTGTTCTGCTATCTTTCCATAATGTTCCTCAAATAATCTCTATCCATTCAGGATGGAAAAGTGGATAACTTATAAGGAGATAGGAAGGATGAGGGATAAAGATGAAGAGAAGGAATCTTAGAAGAGTTTATAGATTAAGAAAAAGGGGGCAAGGCGATAGGTGAGGGAGGGAAGAAAAGAGGTCATTTACATTGAGAAATAAGAAGTAGGGGGTAGCTTGGTGGCTCAGTGTATTGATAATCAGGCCTAGAGATGGAGGTTCTGGGTTTAAATCTGGTCAGACACTTCCTAGCTGTGTGACCCTGAGCAAATCACTTAACCCCCATTGCTCAGTACTTGCTGCTCTTTTGCCTTGGAATCAGGAAGGTAAGGGTTAAAAAAAAAAAGAAATAAGAGGGAAAGAGGTATAAGAGAAAGATCCTTAGAAGTGTAAATAGATGAACTAGGTGGGTAAGGAAAAGAGACAAGGGAAAGAACAGTAGGACAAAGGAGAAAATAAGCTTAGGAGGAACTGAAAAAGGGGTGGGTTTTGGGGGAGCTAGTGGTTAGAAGAAAATACCCTTCCATGGAAGAATAAAATAATGAGAGTCAAAAAAAGAACAACAATAGGGAAAAATAGAATACGGGGACATACACATCTAATCATTTTAACTGTGAATGTTAATGGGATGAATTCACATATAAAACAGAAACAGCAAAAGGGATTAAAAACTAAAACCCAACAATATGTTGTTTACTAAAACACATTTAAAAATGAGGGACACTCATAGAGTAAAAATAGAAGGATGGATTAAAATATATTATGCTTCAGCTGACAAATAAAAGTAGGGGTAGAAAATATGATTCCAGAAAAAGTTAAAACTAAAATTAATTTAAAGAGATATAAAGGGAAACCATTTTATGCTAAATAATGAAGCATTATCAGTATTAAACCTATATGTTCCAATGTGCATATAGCTTCTAAAGTTTTAAAGGAAAACCTGAAGGAGATACAAGTGGAAATAAATAGATAACAGATTCCTAATAATGGGGCATTTTAACTTTTCCTCTCTAAGAACCAGATACACCTAACTAAAAAATAAATAAGAAAGAAGTAAAAAATAAATAAAATCTTAGATAAGTTAAATATATGTATCTGGAGAGAAATAAATGGGAATAAAAAAGAATATACCTTTCTCTACATGGCTTATGGTACCTTTAAAAATTGACAATATAATAAGACACAAAACTTTATATTTAAATGTAGTAATGCAGTAAAATAGAAATATCAAATCTATCCTTTTCAGATCATAATGCAATTAAAATAAGATTTAGTAAGGGACCATGGAAATAAAGAATAAAAATTAATTAGAGATGAAATAATATATTCTTAAAAGAATGATTGGGTTAAAGTTAAAAAAAGAAACAAATAATTTTATTAAAGGCAATGATAATGATGAGAAAATGCTAAAACTTTGAGGTATAGCAAAAGCAGTAATTAGAGGAAAATTAATTTATATCTCTAAATGATTATATCAAAAAATAGAGAAAGAATTGATCAATGTATTAGGTATACAATTAAAAGAACCTGGAAAAGGAAGAAATTAAAGGTCTCTAATTAAATTCCAAATTGGAAATCCTAAAAATTAAAGGTGAGATTAACAAAACTGAATGTATAAAAATTGAATTAGTAAATAAAACTGAATTGATTTTATGAAAACCCCCCACCAAAATAGATCATCATTTTGTTAATATGATTAGTAAAAAAGTAAAAAGAAAACCAAATCACTAGCATCAAAAATGAAAAGGATAAATTTACCACTAAGGAAAATGAAATTAAAACAATTATTAAGGGTTATCTTGCCCAATTATATCCAACGAGCAATAATTTGAGTGAGAGATGAATATTTTAAAAAATATAAATTGCCTAGACTAATAGAGGAAGAAATGGGATATTTAAATAAATCTATTTGAGAAAAATAAATTGAATAGGCCATAAGTGAACTTCCTAAGGAAAAAGCATCAGATGCAGGTGGATTTACAAATGAATTTACCAAACATTTAAAGATCATCTAATTCAGATATTAAATTATTTAGAATAATTGGTAAAGAAGGAGTACTGCCAAATTCTTTTTATGAAACAAATATGTTGCTAATACCTATAGCAAGAAGAATAAAAACAGAAAGAAAATTATAGGTCAATTTCATTAATGAGTATAGCTGCAAAAATCCTAAATAAAATAAAATATTAATTAGGAGATTGAGAAACAAGGCTACCAATTGTTACCAATATTACTATATTCTTGTAGAGATACTAGCAATTACAACATGAGAAAAAAGAGAAATAAATGTAAGGAATCTTAACAGGCAAAGAGAGAATAAAACTCTCTCTTTTCACAAATGATATGATAATATATATGCACAGAAAATCCAAGAGATTCAACTAAAAAGTTAGTTGAAACTATTAACAATTTTAGCAAAGTAGCAAGATATAAAATAAACTCACTTAAGTAATTAGCATTTCTATATTTCACCAACAAATGTCTTGAAAAAAGAGATAGTAAAAGATAACCCACTTAAAATAACCATAGATAGGATAAAATACATAGGAGTATATCTGCCAAAACAAAGAGATAGGGAAGGCAATTATATCCTGATGTAAGGCAGTATAGACAATGAGGAAATATCAGTACTCAACATGTGTGCACCAAATGGCATAGCATCCAGATTTCTAAAGGAGAAACTAGTGGAGCTCAAGGAAGAAAAGGATAGAAAAACTATACTAGTGGGCTACCTGAAACTTCCTCTATCAGAACTAGATAAATCAAACCAAAAAATAAATAAGAAAGAGGTAAGAGAAGTGAATGAAATCTTAGAAAAATCAGAGTTAGCAGATATGTGGAGAAAAATAAATAAGGACAAAAAGGAATATACCTTCTTTTCAGCAGCACATGGTACATTCACAAAGATTGACCATGTACAAGAGCATTAAAGCATTGCAAACAAGTACAAAAGAACAGAAATAATAAATGCAACCTTCTCAGATCACAATGCAATGAAAATAATAATTAGTAAGTGTACATGGAGAGGCAAATCAAAAATTAATTGGAAATTAAATAATAGAATTTTCCAAAATTAAAGAACAAATCATAGAAACAATAATTTCATTGAAGAAAATGACAATGATGAGAAATTCTTTAAAAATCTATGGGATGCAGCCAAAGCAATACTCAGGGGGAAATTTATATCCTTAAGTTCATATATTAACAAATTAGAGAGGGCAGAGGTCAATGAATTGGGCATACAAATTAAAAAATTAGAAAGTGAACAAATTAAAAATCCTCAGATGAAGACTAAATTAGAGATCCTAAAAATCAAAGGAAAAATTAATAAAATTGAAATTCAAAGAACTATTCATTTAATAAATAATACTAGAAGCTGGTACTTTGAACAAACAAATAAAATAGACAAAGTACTGGTCAATCTAATTTAAAAATAGGAAAGAAGAAAACCAAATTGACAGTATCCAAGATGAAAATGGAGACCTCACCTGTAATGAAGAGGAAATTAAGGCATCATTAAAAACTACTATGCCCAATTATATGGGAATAAATATGGCAATCTAAGTGATATGGATGACTATTTACAAAAATATAAATTGCCTAGACTAACAGAGGAAGAAATAGACTAACTAAGCAACCCCATATCAGATAAAGAAATTGAACAAGCCATCAAAGAACTTCCTAAGAAAAAATCCCCAGGTCCAAATGGATTCACAAGTGAATTCTATCAAACATTTAAAGAACAACTAATCCCAATATTATACAAACTTTTTGACAGAATAAGCAAAGAAGGGGTTCTGCCAAATTCCTTTTATGACACAAATATGGTACTGATTCCAAAGCCAGGCAGGTCAAAAACAGAGAAAGAAAACTACAGACCAATCTCCTTAATTAATATAGATTCAAAAATCTTAAATAGGATACTAGCAAAAAGACTCCAGCAAATGATCACGAGGGTTATTCACTATGATCAGGTAGGATTCATCACCAGGAATGCAAGGATATTTCAATATTAGGAAAACCATCCACATAATTAATCATATTAACAAGCAAACTGACAAAAATCACATGATTATCTCAATAGATGCAGAAAAAGCCTTTGACAAAATCCAATACTCATTCCTATTGAAAACACTAGAAAACATAGGAATAGAAGGGCCTTTCCTAAAAATGATGAACAGTATATATCTAAAACTATCAGCAAATATCATCTGCAATGGGGATAAACTAGAAACCTTCCCAATAAAATCAGTAGTGAAACAAGGATGCCCATTATCACCTTTATTATTTAACATTGTACTAGAAACACTAGCAGTAGTGATTAGAGAAGAAAAAGAAATTGAAGGTATCAAAATAGGCAATGAGGAGACCAAGCTATCACTCTTTGCAGATGATATAATGGTCTACTTAAAGAACCCCAGAGAATCAACCAAAAAGCTAGTCAAAATAATCAACAACTTTAGCAAAGTTGCAGGATACAAAATAAACCCACAGAAGTCATCAGTATTTCTATATATTTCCAACATATCTCAGCAGCAAGAATTAGAAAGAGAAATTCCATTTAAAATCACCCTAGACAATATAAAACACAGGAACTATATGAACACAACTACAAAACACTCTCCACACAATTAAAACTAGATCTAAACAATTGGAAAAACATGGATTGCTCATGGGTAGGACAAGCTAACATAATAAAAATTATAATCCTACCTAAATTAATTAATTTATTTAGTGCCATACCCATTGAACTACCAAAAAACATTTTGACTGAATTAGAAAAAAACATAACAAAGTTCATTTGGAAGGAAAAAGATCAAGGCTATCTAGGGAAATCATGAAAAAAAAAATGCGAATGAAGGAGGACTTGCTGTCCCAGATCTCAAACTACACTATAAAGCAGTGGTTATCAAAACAATTTGGTACTGGCTAAGAGGCAGAAAGGAGGATCAGTGGAATAGACTAGGAGTAAGTGACCTCAGCAAGACAGTCTATGAGAAGCCGAAAGATTCCAGCTTTTAGCAGCAAAATCCACTATGATAAAAAAAACTGCTGAGAAAATTGGTAGACAGTATGGGAGAGATTAGGTTTGAATCAACATCTCACACCCTACACCAAGAAAACTCAGAATGGGTGAATGGCTTGAATATAAAGAAGGAAAGTATAAGCAAATTAGGTGAACACAGATTAGTATACATGTTAGATCTTTGGGAAAGGGAAGATTTTAAAACCAAGCAAGAGCTAGAAAAAATCACAAAATGTAAAATCAATAATTTTGTTTACATCACATTAAAAAGGTTTTGTACAAACAAAACCAATGTAACCAAAATTAGAAGGGAAGCAACAAATTGGGAAACAATCTTCATAACAAAAACCTCTGACAAAGGTTTAATTACTCAAATTCATGAAGAGCTAAATCAATTGTACAAAAAATCAAACCATTCTCCAATTGATAAATGGGCAAGGGACATGAATAGGCAGTTTTCAGTTAAAGAAATCAAAACTATTAATAAGCACATGAAAAAATGTTCTAAATCTCCTATAATTAGAGAGATACAAATCAAAACAACTCTGAGGTATCACCTCACACCTAGCAGATTGGCTAACATGGCAGCAAAGGAAAGTAATGAATGCTGGAGGGGATGTGGCAAAATTGGGATATTAATGCATTGCTGGTGGAGTTGTAAATTGATCCAACCATTCTGGAGGGCAATTTGGAACTATGCCCAAAGGGTGCTAAAAGACTGTCTGCCCTTTGATCCAGCCATAGCACTGCTGGGTTTGTACCCCAAATAGGTAAGGGAAAAGACTTGTACAAGAATATTTATAGCTGAGCTCTTTGTGGTGGCAAAAAATTGGAAAATGAGGGGATGCCTTTCAATTGGGGAATGGCTGAACAAATTGTGGTGTATGTTGGTGATGGAATACTATTGTGCTAAAAGGAATAATAAAGTGGAGGAATTCCATGGAGACTGGAACGACCTTCGGGAATTGATGCAGAGTGAGAAGAGCAGAACCAGGAGAACATTGTACACAGAGATTGATACACTGTGGTACAATCGAATGTAATGGACTCCTCCATAAATGGCAATGCAGTGATCCTGAACAACTTGGAGGGATCTATGAGAAAAACCACTATCCACATTCAGAGGAAACACCCTGGGAGTAGAAACACAGAAGAAAAACAACTGCTTGAATACATGGGTTGAAGGCATATTGTTGGGGATGTAGACTCTAAATGATCATCCTAATGCAAACAACAACATGGAAATAGGTCCTGATCAAGGACACAAGTAATACCCAGTGGAATTGCACATCAGCTACGGGAAGGGTTGGGGGGGGGGAGGGAGGGAGGGAAATAATATGATTCTTGTAACCAAGGAATAATGTTCTAAATTGACTAAATAAATTAATTTAAAAAGCTATTATTTGAAGAATGACTTGTATATGTCTACCTCCAGAGAAAGAACTAATAAATAAAAATAAGTAAGATAGTTTTATGTATCTTTTTGTCAAGTGATGTTTTCTCTAATGTGGATGGGGAGGAAGAAAAAAGGGAGATAGTTAACTGGGTATTTTAATTTATTTTTTAAACCCTTATCTTCCATCTTGAAATCAATACTGTGTATTGGTTCCAAGGCAGAAGAGTGGTAAGAGCTAAGCAATGGGGGTCAAGTGACTTGCCTAGGGTCACACAGCTGGGAAGTATCTGAGGCCAGATTTGAACTTAGGACCTCCCATCTTTAGGCCTGGCTCTCAATCCACTAAGCCACCCAGTTGTCCCCTTAACTGGGTATTTTAATGTAAACATACACATAAAATTAAAAAAATAAAAAAGTGGTCTTGCTTACAAATAAAAAAGAATCATCATGGCGTGGAATAATAAAATTAAAAGAACTGTAATTTTCTATCAAAAGTAATATTGTACCAATACTATTCCTATATCAATTTAATGCTTCCTCTGAGACCATAGCTCTGAGAACCTAAATGATTCCATTTTGAAAGAGAGAACCCTTTATGGAAGGAAGCCTGTTATTATCAGCCAAATCAGAAGCCAGTAAGAGTAGCAGCAAATCATTCCTTTACCTCCTTCATAGTGTCTGACCTTATTAGTAGATATCACTGGATTGCCAATCTTTTTATTAGATTTACTTCCAAGGGCTCAGGGAGTGAGGAGTCTTGTGAATCACCTTTGCATGTTGTGAAGATCTTCAAGCAAAAAAGAATAGGAAATCAGACTGAGTTGTGATGAGACAAAAAGCAAACATTCCATGATTATATGAATAACTGAACACTAAAAACATGACCAATGGAGTTTCCATCTATGAAGATCAGAGGATCGTAGATTTAGCACACAAAGGAACATTAATTGGGATTCAAATCCAGCTCATGACTCAAGAGTTACCTTTCCACACCATACTGACTTGTCAAACATTGTTGAAACAACTCCGTTGTATAGTTTAGGTCTTCATGAAATCAGCTGGATATACAATAGTGATTATTTGAAGTCTCTCTATTTTCTAGGCTATCTTTTGGAATACTGTGAATTGGAACCATTGGGGAAATTGCAGAGTTCTTGTGCATATAACTATGCTACATGCAGAGCTCTAAACTAATATTTGGTGGCAACAGTGACAAATTGGGCTATAAACCTACTATGAATTTTATAGGTAGCTGTGAAATCTATCCTTAGCTTTCCTTTTGTTAAAAAACAAAACAGGGGGCAGCTGGGTAGCTCAGTGGATTGAGAGCCAGCCCTAGAGATGGGACGTCCTAGGTTCAAATCTGGCCTCAGCCACTTCCAGCTGTGTGACCCTGGGCAAGTCACTTGACCCCCATTGCCTAGCCCTTACCACTCTTCTGCCTTGGAGTCAATACACAGTATTGACTCCAAGACAGAAGGTAAGGGTTTAAAAAAAAAAAAACACAAAACAAAACCCAAATTCCTAGAGCTCTCCAAAAGCAAAATAGATTGCTCTCGGGGATAGTGGTTTCCTTCTTTCTAGAGGTCTTCAAGCTATGACTGGGTGACTTGTAAGAATGTTTTATAGTTGTTTCTTTTTTAGATATATGCTAGATTAGATAACCTTTAAGGTCATTTCCACCTCTGATATTCTATGATTAATAAATAAATAAGGAAAATTAAGACAGAAAATATACTATAATTTTCCTTCTGATTTCTTTTTTAAGCTTTTTTTAATAGGACCTGCTAGAGATTCCTTCATTCTAGTTTCTTCAAATCCTTTAAAAATACAAATGATAAAATTTCCACAAAATATTGGTTTAACAAATAAAAAATAATAAAATTAATAATAAATAATAATAAAATAATAAAAATAAATAATAAAATAATAAGATGTGACACATTATTCAACAAAATTATAAAACTTACCTTTTAAGTCATGAGAAACAATAGTCATGAAGAGTTTGTCACGATTGGCTAACCATATTTCATTTTTGATAGGCTTATTAAAATGGTATATGAGGAAAATGAAGTAGATATCACTTAGCTACACTTTAGTGAAATATTCAATAAAAGTCCTCATGCTGTTCTTGTGGGAAAAGTTGGGACTACCTTTTGGAAGAATCAGAATAATTTAGAATTGACTGTCAAAGGGTGGCCGTTAATGGATCAATCAATTGCAACTGCTCTCCAAAGTTACTAATGATGTCTTAATTGGTAAATCTAATGAACTTTTTCAAATTCAGTTTTATTTTCAGTTCTGAATTCTCTTCCTATGTCTTCTCCCTTCCCCCATGCATTTAGAAGGCAAGAAAAGCAAAACCTATTACAAATATAAATGGTCATAGAAAATAAATTCCTATAGTAGCCAGGTTAAAAAAAGAAAGTAAAAGAAAGAAAATGTGCTGTAATTTGCACTCTGAGTCTATCAACTATATAGCTATCTGGAAGTAAACAGTATGTTTTATCATGAATTGTATCCCTTTGAATTGTAGCTGGTCATTGTGTTGATCAGAGTTATTAAACCTTTCAAAATTGATAATCTTTTTAAAATATTGCTGTTATTACATATTGTATAACTGTTCTTGGAGGCAACTAGGTAGACAGTGGATAGGGTCCTGGGCTTGGAGTCAGGAAAACCTGAATTGAAATCCAGCTTCAGAAACTGACCAACTGTGTGACCATGAACAAGTCACTTACCACTATTTGCCTCAGTTTCCTCATCCATAAAATGAACTGAAGAAGGAAATGATGAACCACAGCAGTATCTTTGCCAAAAAAACCCAAATCTTCAAATGGGGTAATGAAGAGTCAGACTAGAGAAACAAGTAAACAAATAAATTGTTCTGGTCACTTCACTTTGTACCAACTCATATGTCTTCCCAGATTTTTCTGGAAGCATCTCTTTCATCATTTCTCTTAGCATAATAATGTTCCATCACATCATATAACTTGCTCAGTCACTCCCCAATTGATAGTGATCCTTTGAGTCGCCAGTTCTTTGACAACCACAAAAAGAGCTGGTCTAAATATTGTTGTATTATTTGGATTTTTCTCAGCCCTCATCCTTTTGACTTCTTTTCACCATATTCACCTTGTAGATACATACTGTTTCCTCTCAGGATTTTCATGACATGGATCTTTTTTTTTGGTCTCCTTATACCTATTTGACCCCCTCTTCCCTCCAGTTTTCTTTGCTGGAGAGTAATTATGCCATTTCCATAAAGTGTAGATGCCCTCTGAATTTATGTCCTGGGTCCTCTTTTCTTTTTATATCTTTTTCACAATTAAAGCTTGATATATTTTGATTCCATTGCCTTTTAGAGAAAAACTAGTTTAGCCTTGCCTGGGGGTAAATATTGTTCCTACCCTATAAGAATGAATCAAATCACAGTGGATTTTGAACTGATAGGCACAGAATTTGGATACGTTATCATGTCTTTCTTGAGGAGCTCCGATATTATTGCTAATGGCAATTAGTTTGTTTTGAGATGATCTTGATAATGGTAATAATGATAAACCTCCAATCAACGAAGAGCAATTTTTTTCATTTTTACATTTGAAGTGTTAATTTATTTCTTTTTGTTAGTCTCTATATTGAGAGATCTACGTTTTACAATTTAATGGATGCTGCATTTCCCTCATTCCCTAAATATCTATTATTTCCTTGTGTTGTGGTCTAGGGGTAACACTTAGGGGTTTGAAAGTGTTTGAACAGAGATTGGAGAGAGAATAACAAGAGGGAACTACTGTCCTGGACCTGACACTGACCAGTGAGAAGGGGCTAGTTGCTAAAGTAGGAACTATGGGAATTTGGGGGAAAAGAGATAAGCTCATCTTAGAATTCATGCCAGAGGAGATAAAAGTAAGACTTAAAATCTGATACAGCTCTTAGATTTTAAGAGAGCATTCCAAAGGGTGCAGAGAAAAGGATCCCGTGACCCAAAATTCTAGATGGAAAGTCAGTTTAAGCGGTATACAAAGCTCTCAAGAATGAAATTCTGAAGACCCAAATAAGGGCAATTTATTGAGAGCCAGGTCTAGAGATGAGAGGTTCTGGGCTCAAATTTGACCTCAGACACTTCCTAGCTGTGTGACCCTGGGCAAGTCACTTAACCCCCATTTTCTAGCCCTTGCCACTCTTCAGCCTTGGAAACAATACTTACTATTGATTTCAAGATGGAATGTAAGGTTTAAAAAACAAACAATTTATCAGAGATGTGAATTGAACCCAAATCCTCTTATTCCAGAGTGATGGTGCCTTCCACTATATCACATTACTTCTCACCCTACTTCCTGGGATGAGTCCAAGTGATTGGAGCACACCAATCACCCATTGGATCAACAAGCATTTATTAAGTGTCTACTATTTATTAAGTGCATACTATTTATTGTGAGGCATTGTGTTGGGCTTCAGAGATGCAAATACAAAATTGAGAAAGTCTCTATCCTTAAAAAGCTTAGAGCCCAATAGGAAGAGACAACAAATTCTATTCATAAATAAGGAAATATGAGATACAAAATAAATTCACAGTTGATACATGTATGACTCTAACACTGGGGAAATCAGGAATGACTTTTTAAAAAAGGAGGCACTTGAACTAACTCTAGAAGGAAGTCAGGAATTCTAACTACAGGTATGAAATAGTTTGTGCAAAGGGACAGAGGTGGGAGATGGAATTTTTTGTACAAAAAACAATAATTTGGCCAGAAGCAAGGACACTTTCTTAGACTCAATACTGTGTATTGGTTCCAAGGCAAAAGAATGGTAAGAGTTAGGCAATGGGGGTTACATGACTTGCCCAGGAGCACACAACTAGGAAGTCTGAGGTCAGGACCTTCCATCACTCAGACTGACTCTCCATTGAGCAATCTGATTGTCCAAAATAAGAATACTTTTTAACAAAAGTGGGTCTTCCTCCTATAGCAAGGGTGACAGTAAATGCTAAATCTCAGAATGAGGAATATTCCCATGAATGCTAATTGGGACAGAGAGAAAGTACTTTTTAAAGCTATGCTGACAATAAGAGAATTCAGGAAGGTACAGATCATGGCTCAGAATGGATTTATAACAACTGACAAGGAGAAGGAACAACTACTTTATTTTCTGTCAAGGAGAACAATCTAATTGCAATAAATGATTTTTTTTGTCAAAGGGAACAATCCTTTTAATTTTAATAAATAATTTTATTTTTCTGTCAAATAGAAACATAAATAATAAATTTTTTCCATCAATAAAAACAATCCCTTTAATTTCAATAATGTTCAATGCAACTCTGGGAAGAATTGAATAAAAATGGTCAATAGGAAGTTGAAGAAAAGAGTTTGAAGATCATAGAAGTAGAGCTGGAAGGGACTCAGAGGTCACCTAATCCAATATCCTTATTTTATAGAGGAGGAAATTGAAGCCTAATAAGAAGTGAAATATTATTCCCAAGAGCTTTAATACAAACCTGAACCTTCTGAGGCCACTGCTACAATTCTTTCTACTTCATCACCTTGTTTCCTTTGGTGAATTTGAGTCCCAGGCATCTGGAAAACATATAAAGAACTCCTTCTCCCACAAAAAAAACAAAAACAAAAACAAAAAAAACCCTTTCAGATGTGATTGAGAAGACCATTCATGGTCTTTGAAAGATTGCAGAGAAAGGGAAGGATATGAGTACAAGGCAAAAGTAACAGTGCTCCAAAAAGGGAAGAGAGTGGGGTCTGCCAACTATAGGTTAATGAGCTTAAATTATATTCCTTACAAATTTTAAGAATGTGGGATATAAACAAGTGTCATATTCCTTCTGCTTGGACATTGGATAGATTAGATTGAATGATATTAATTTTTAAAATATATATGTAGCCTTTAGGTACTATGTTCCACTTTTTTGAAATCTTAAAGACATAGACCTATATCTATTAGTATCAAGAAGTGTGGTAGCTCTTCATATGTAGCGAAGTATTTTCTTCAAGGCTCTTGTTATTATTAACCTGGGCCATTTAATCCTGGATGGATCCCTATGGACTTGTACCTAGAGTAATGCATCTGTATATCTTTGATAAGTGTTTGCTTATATTTTTGTGTGTGCTTGTTTACATTTTCTTATTTTTTTAAAAAATTCTACCTTCCATCTTAGAAACCATACTAAGTATTATTTCTAAGGCAGAAGGGTGGTAAGGATTAGACTTGGTCAGGGTCACACAATAGGAAGTGTCTGAAGCCAGTTTTGACTCTAGAATCTCCCTTCACTCTGAATAACTCTCTATCCACTGAACCACCTAGATGTCCCAGCATGTTTCTATTTAACAAAAGGTCTTTTAAAAATTATTAGTTGCTTCATTGACTCAGTCTTTCCATATTATAAACTAGAATTTGAGGTCATCATGTACCTGGTCTTAGATAATAAGTACAACATATTACCCCCACTGACGTGTATACAAGGATTGGCATAATATATATTAAAAAGAAAATAACTGATTGGAAAAGGAGATGGGTCTACCATATAGAGAGATCAAGAAATGAAAGCATAGCCTGAGTGGTGCAGTGGCACCCATGTCATGCTAAGATCTACACCAGGAATTCTTAGCCTGGAGTGTATGAACTAATTTAAAAATATATTTTGATAACTGTATTTTAATATAATTATCTTCCATTGGAATTCTATATATTTTTTATGCATTAAAAGCTCATTCTGAGAAGAACGTTATAGGGTTTCATGACACAAAACATGCTAAGATCCCTTGACCTAGAGGAAGACCTCAAACATATTAGTTAGTTCTTTTATGGAAGATTGATGGAGGAAACATAGTTAAAAATAGTATGTCAGTCAATCATCATTTATTAAGTACCTATTATATGCCAGTCTCTGTGCTAAATTCTAGAGATTCAATGAAAGGCAAAAGGTAGTGCCTGTTCTCAAGGAACTTATGTCATCAGATAAGAATCTGTGGATGGACTGCAAGCTGTACCAGTGGAGGGAGTTACACACATTACCAATTTCACAAACTCAATAAGTATGCCATACTGTTGGTTTATACAAAGTTTATAGGTTTATAGTTGTATGGAGTATTCAGGGAAGACTAGTACTCTTGTGAGGGCTTGCCATACTCTTTCCAGTGCTACTTTCCTCCTCTAGAGTCCAACTACCATGGGATTGTGTCATGCCCAGTGGTTACACCCTGGTAAAACCCATCTTGGCTAAACCAGCTTAAGGATAACCCATAGACTTCAAGCAGATTGATGATTGGGGTATCTACCCTAGGCATGCAAAGGCTTTCCCTTAGTGGAATGGGTGGATGAGAACAATTTGTTCCAGTGGTCACGAAGGCAGTGGAACCTAGTTCTGTGAAGTACTTTAGAGCTTTGTTAGACATGGAAGAAGCCAAGATCATTCACTGCATCCCATTGCATCACCAGTCATTTTGACTTTTGTTTTGCTATTGGATTTCGATCCTTTACTGTGCAACTCTACCTTACGTAAATCCAGTTCATGTGTGAGTCAAGATATCATTGGTCCTCTTTGAAAATGGGGAATTTATAACAGCAATACTTCTCTAAAACCTTCAGGTCTTTTTCACATCAAGTATTGTGTAGGACTTTGCCCATATGCTGATTAAATTTTATCATCTTCGGTTTGGACCATCTTCTAACTTGTTGAGATGATTTTAGATCCTGATTATATTTATTGTCCAATATATTAATTGTATTTCTCAGATTTGTGTCAGCCCTAGATTTATTAAGCATACCATTTATATTGTTCAAGTCCTTGATTAAAATGTTGAACAGAATGAGATATTCACTCGATGTTGCTTCCCAGCTTGATGTTAATCGTTAATTACTAGAATTTGGGTCTGAACATTCCATTAATTTGAAGAAGGAAATGGCAAATCACTCCAGTATCTTTGCTAAGAAAACTCCAAATGAGGTCATGAAGTCAGGTCTGAAAAACACAAGAAATTCAGTTAACTTCAAATCCACCTGATTATATTTTCCACCATGATTTTATGGGGCACTTCATCAAATATCTTGCTACAGTTCAAAGTCCTTGTCATCCCTTGCTCTTTCTGTTTATTGCCTTAGCACAGAAAGTCTCTCCCTCCAGCAATGTAGATCATAGTGCTTATACATTTGCGGATCATTGTAATGAGTTGATTGAAGTTCAGAGTGTCTTAACCATTGCCACACAGCTAATAAGTGCCAGAGGCAGGATTGTTAACCCACACCTTCCTGATTCCCAAGACCAGCACTAGCCATTGCCCCTCATTGTACATTTTCATTGGTGGAATTACTGTCAGAAGACAAAATGGAAAACTCTTGCCATTTCTTTTCTCTGTTGTCATTACTGGTCAGACACTTGGACTTACTTCTTTGTGGTGCTGCTGCCTTCTGTGAATAGAAGGTTTGGAGAAAACTTCAAAAAGATTAGCAGATGGTGTAAAGGACATGGAAAAATTCTGCTGTCTGCTAGATATTTTTTAAGGGGACAGAAACAAGCAATAGAACTAAGCATAAGAAAAATCAAATTCTAATGTTTAACAAGTTATTTAGCACAAATATGACTATTCACCAATGTTGGAAAGAGGGAATCCATAAAAGCAGGCATCCAGCAGTTATTTCCATTTTGATTTTGTATGGTTGTTACTTTTCTAAATGTATGTGTGTCTGGAAACACAGGGAAATACCAGTCTTCCTCTAGCCAGCAAGATCCAAAGGTCAGACTTTCATGTCATTTTGAGTTGTTGCATCTTTTTAGTCAACTCAAAGTTTCCAACTGTGGGCCCTCATTTCTGTAGATGTCGCCTTACAGAGAATGTTTCCTGGAGAGACATCTCCTCTTATAAGACGCTAGGGCACCAACATCCTTCCAGTCACCCGAGCTCTCAACCTCGGCTCACAACCATTTGAACTCAATCCTCACTCCATGAAGGAAAGGTATCATTGTGTAGTATCTCTCCCAAGCCACAGAAATGCCACTTGACTTTGGAAACTTTTGAAGAACATGGAATTTAACATGTATTAATGTTTTACTGGTATGATGCTTTACTGGTAAGAAACTAAAAAAACTCCACATTTATTTGTGGGAACTTCTTTGCCTCTTTCTTTCAAGTTTTGTGGTCCCGATTTATCTATCTGCCCATAGAGCAACTGTCAAACCCAGACAAAAGGAAATAAAAATCTGACTATATGTAATCCCTTTTCTTTGAAAATATGTAACAAGTTCAATATGAAAAAAGATCATGAAAATAGAAACAAAAAGAAAAAGTAAAAAGTAAAACCATCCAATAACTTTAAAAAATTCCTTTTAATTAAAAACTTTAAGGTCATTAATTTACAAATGAAGACAGAGCCAGGATCCAAATAGAACTTTACAAGCTAGAATTGGACTGAATTTAATATCATGAAATCCAATAGGTATAAATATAAAATGCTATATTTAGGGATCAGCCTCACAATTGTAGGCTGGAGAAGGCATTGTAAGACCTTAGTTGGAGGCTCTGCAGGTTTTAGTGGCTGAAGGTTCAATGAATCACCAGTAGGGATTTGGAAATCAAGAAAGGTAGTGCTTTCTTAGTTTGCATTAAAAGAGGTGGATCTTCCAGGAAATGGGAAGTGATGAGCCTACTGTAGTGTGCCCCAGTTAGGCCTCCTCTTTGTCCTGAGCTTAAGTATACTGATAAGCTGGAGAATGTAAAATGAAGGGCAATTATATGGGTGGATGGCTTTGAGACCATGCCATATGAAGATTGTCTGAAGGGAATGAGCAGTTAGCCTGGAAGAAAGAAGACTTGGGGTAGGGATGGAAAAAGATAGTTTGTCTCTGTATTTAAAAGGCTGTTGTCAGGTTAAAAAAGGGATCAGACCCTTTCCATTTAGTTTCAGAGGAGAAAACCTAGAACTGTTTAAGTTGTAAAGACGGGGAATTGGGAGAGAATTGAATAAGCATTTAAACAAGTGCTAAACACTTTCCCAACCATCCTGTGAAGTAAATACTATTATTGTCCTCCATTTTACAGCTGGGGGAACTAAGCAAACAGTGGTCACATAGCTTGTGTCTGAGGCCAGATTTAAACTTAGGTCTTCTTGACTCCAGACCGGGTGTTCTATGTATTGAGCCCTTAGCTATCTTAAATCAAATGGTTTGACTCTTACCGTATTGGGTTCCCCAGTCCTGAGAAGTCACAAAGTAGAGGTTTGTTCAGTATAGTAGTAGCTGGACTAAGTGGTTGCTGAACTCTCTTCTTTCTATCCTTCAAATTCCATTACTCAGTAAATACGAACATTTCAATGTATAACAGAAAAGGGGATGGTATATTAAATCTGAGCTTTGTCACCTAGTATCTTTGTCTTAAATCTTATGATCATAGAAACATAATTTTCAAATAGTTGAAATCAATATACATTTCAGATTCAAATGCGGTCACTTTTCATTAATTTGGGTATGCTTTTCCATAGCTTCAAGGGAACTAGAAGACACAGTGTACAGAGTCAAGAAGAGTCATCTCCTTGGGTTTAAATCCAGCCTTAGATACTTCCTAGCTATGTGACTCTAGGCAAGTCACTTAAACCTGTTTACCTCAGTTTCTTCATCTGTAAAATGAATTGGAGGAGGAAATAGCAAACCATTCCAGTATCTTTGCCAAGAAAATCTTGAACAGAGTTGCAAAGAGTCAGGCATGACTGAAATGACTTAATAAGAATTTCACAGCTAACTTACTTGTCATTTTTAATGGCAATACAGTAACTGATGTAATATTTTGGGAGACCTACTCATAAAGGTATTCTGATGCTCTGACTCTGGGTTTTCTTCTATCTCTTTCTCCTTTGGTCAACCCACCTTCCCATAAGGACACTACTCAGAAGAACTCTGCCACTCTGAATATCTTACTTCTTCCAAGACTTTCTCACCCTTGTCCCCATGTGTTAAAATTTTGTGAAGCAAGGGGGCAGTTAAGTGGCTCAGTGGACAGAGCCAAGCCTGGATTTGGGAGGACCTGGGTTCAAATTTGGCCTCATAAACCTCTGTCATGTTGCTTAACCCTAATCCCCTAGCCCTTGCTGTTCTGTCTTAAAATTGATACTGACAGGAGGTAAGGGTTCAAAAAACTGGGAAGGGAAGTCCACAGATCTATTACCTATCTAACTTTGCTGATAAGACATAGAAAGGATGGTTTCCTCCACAAGCTACTGTACTCTCCCATTTTATCCATGGCCTCAATGATGAAGACTCACTTTTAAGGTGAATCCAGTCTTCCAGGGCTCTGTAACTAGGTAACTCCTAAAACTACTGAAGATTTTCATCCAATGGGTGCAATGGCCAACTATCTAGCAACCGATACTAGAAAAACATGCATATTGATACTGTCTGGCAGTTTCTAGGTACATTATTAACTAACCACATCTTTCTTCTCTGGAACTTTTACCTCTGTACACATTCTGTTCTCTTTACACTTTACCAAGAACGGGTTTCAGTACACCTATGCCATAATTATCAATGTGATAGTGGTGCAGGCTATATGTACACGTGATCAGAGTGTCCCAGGGGACACTTGAGGAGCTTCAGGGTGAGGAATAACTTGTGCCCTGACTACCGTACGTTCATAGGAAGGTAGGATGACATTTAACAATTAATTCATCAGAGAGGAAGTGCAATATACATTTTCTCACCAGGTGGGGATGTATTCAACTCACCAATTCAATGGCTCCATTTTTTTTTGTCACATTAGCAAAAGAATTTGTGTGCATTGTTGTGTTTACTAACCCTTACTAGATTATTGGTATAGTGTTTTTACCAATAATTTATCCTATATGGATAGGCTGTAAAGTTATGACTGCTGAGACAAGAGGGTTCTCAGAACAGTCTCAAGAATTCCCACTTAGCCAGGAGTATAAAAAATATATATATTTATTATGATAAAACAAAGGACTAAAGAAAAGGGATAGGAAAAGGAAATAAGTGGAGAAGAAATTCTTATAATATATTAAGCCTAAGCTGATAAATTTTATCTAACCACCCAAATAAATCTGACTGGCAAGAATTTCTTCAGTCTCCAACAAGGTTGGGGCTCCGCTTTCTTCCTATCTCTCTATTTTCCCCAAAACCCTAATCTATTTATCCTAAACTTGATTCTTATTTTACACACACATACACAAAAGCAAGTTGGGTTTTTCTTCTTAGCTGTATAGTTGAAAAAAACTGCTCAGAATCTCCAAGGTCTTCCTCCACACTCACAGCAAACCAGTTGGGCTTGAAATGACAATTCACCCAGCGATCTCCTTCGCTCATTTTGGTCTGCTAGGTGAAATTTTTATGTAGGAAGCAATTGAGATTTTCCCCACTCTAGCCGAGTCTCTCTCAGGATCTCCTATCTGCACAGGATCAACCCCAAGAGGGTAACTGTAACTCAAGGCATTCTGGGAAAATTCTCTTACCCACAATCCATCTCTGAGATTCCATTTAAAGAAACCTAACTTACTTATGCATTGTTAACTTGAAAATTATCACAGAACTACTAAAGTAGTAAGATAAACCTAAGTCTTTAATCAGGAATAGGGATGGGGTCCCATGTTCGGCTGCCACACAGAGTCCAGTGCCTGGACTTTTATTTATTATGGTAAAGTTTCCTCTCAGGGGCCATTGCCTTTGAGGTGTTAGCCCTAGGTGATACCCCTGAGGCTGACCTCAAAGAGGTTTGAACCTGTCTGTAGTTTTTCTCCCCTGACTTGCTGTAGCAGTTTCTCCAGAGGGCATAAGAGACCCTCCAAGTTCCTTCTCTCTTTGGCATTGGCAATTAGCACGATATTTTCTGGCTGGGCAGAGTTGGCATCAGAGCTGGCATTTAATGTGGTGCCTTCTCCCTTGGATACAGTTCTCAGGGTCCCCAGAATGAAGGCCCTGTGCAGTATGTGGCACCTATGCAAAGGTTCCCAAACATCTCTAAAGTCCAGAATTCAACGCCAAAACAGGTGTGCCTGATAAAGGGGTTTCTCAAAAGGCAGCGGTAAACTGAGGCATCCAAATTTCATGTCGATAGCATTTATCCATAATTCATGCTATGTAACTATTTCCTAATGGACTCTTAATTAACTCTTAATTAACAAATATCCTACTTCAGTACACATATCTATGTGTATGTGCGAACTGCCTGCAACCCCTACCTGCATCATTTCAAAAGATCTGGATGGGAAAAAAATGTTCGCAGACTGGGTTTGGAACCCTGCGCCTGGGCTAATATTGAATGTTCTTCCCAGTCCCAAGAAAAGGAATGGTTATAGCTTCAGCGCCTTCATCCTCCACATCTAGGAAATCTGATTCATCTTGAACCTTTCTATTTGTGTTACACAAGCAATTTACTTTTCATAGACACAGAGCATATAAAACTTAGCTAAATTGCAAAGAAAATCTTTAATTTCTCCCCTTGCTTAGCATTTCCTTGTCTGCAAGACAAACTTCTTGCCAAGCATTCTGTCCTCGAGAGGGGTGCAGGAGCAATTTTTAGTCCACTCCCCCTTTTATCCTCTTTCCTCTTTCTCACCTCAGATCAGGGGAGAGCTGTAGGCATGGGATGGTGTTCTGAGTTCTGTGTGGTTCCCAGACTTAGGAAAAAAAGGAACTGGGGTGGACTGGGAGAGGTACTTTGGTCTATTTGTCTTCTCACAAGCCGGTGGTGTTTTCAGGGACCTGCTCTGGATAGGAGAGATGTGGGACCCTAGGTTTACTTGGCACCCCCAAATTGTAGAAGTGTTTCAGGCCAAACTGTAAGCAGGAAAATTCCTTTGCTTCCTTGCATTCTTGGTAAGGCTAAAGAAAGGGTCGGCCTGGACTTCAAAAGCTAATGATAAGAAAGACTCTTGAGAGAATTATCCTCCTTGGATTATCCCCCAGGTTTCAAGATGGACCGAGACATACTCTGCTCTGATGCCATCTGGTTGTATCTAAGACATCTATTTTTCTCCTAAACTATGAGGGTCACCCCCTATGTCTTCAGGCTGTCCCCTGTATAAATGGAGATTTTAAACCCTAGACTTCATTCCCCAGAAGTCCTTGGTATTTCCCAGAATTCCCTATAATCTCTCCTGAGTCTCCACATTGGTTAGATCATGTTTTTGGTATTTAGCTGGCAGTAACACCTCCCACATCCTCTCTTCTTGCATGATGCAACAAGTATGGTGGTAAGCTAAGTGTGGGGATTTTTATTTAAATGGGCTAATCAGCCAGGGGCATGTGGTTTTTATTTTGTATCCTCTTTATTCCTTGATTTCTAATGACCCTTAATAAACCTCATAAAATATAATAATTGGATTATTAGAAATTAGAAATATAAATTTAATTTTTCTACCCTGGCCAGATGACAAATCCCCCTCCCCCCTTGTGCCTGAGTGCATATCCTCCCAAATTCACTTATCACCTATTGTGAAGAGATAAAGAAGGGGTAACTGGGTAGCTCAGTGGATTGAGAACCAGGCCTAGAGATGGGAGGTCCTGGGTTCAAATATAACCGTAGTCACTTCCCAGCTGTGTGACCTTGGGCAAGTCACTTAACCCCCATTGCCTAGCCCTTACCCCTCTTCTGCCTTGGAACCAATACACACAGTACTGATTCTAAGACAGAAGGTAAGGTTTTTAAAATAAATAAAGACCTCAGAAGTGATATCAGCTTTCTGTCTATGCTCTTCTCCCAGCCAAATTCAACATGAATTCTAAATGAATACATTTCTCTTTTCATTTTTAAGCTGTTTTGTATTCTTGCAAAGGGTGCCCTAATTGTTGGCTATGGCTCTCTCGTTGGATCCCTTTTTAATCTCATCTCCCTTTGCTCCAACTCAGTTGTAATGCCTTAAAGAAATATCTTCAAGGGCAAAGAAAGGGAAAAATTGGAACTCTAAGAGCCCATAGCTTTAGCCAGTTCCCTGATATCTCACTCATGTCTCCCCCTGTTTGGAGCTTTCAGTGAGAAGGTGGGGAGGACAATCTGCAGAATATGCATCACCACTCAAGCCCTTTTCCAAAAATTATTACCACCCTAAGAATAGAATAATTATAACAATAAAGATAATCATACGAATGCTAAGAGAACAACGTATGTGCTGTGGTTATACCAGAGAAAGGAGAATGTCTCAATACCCCTTTTATACGAGAAGGCAATCAGTCACTCACTCCAAACAGCTGCCAACTCTCTTCAAATTAAACATGCCGCTGTGGCATCTTCAGAGACTAAGAACTATTGCCAGTTGAAGGTAGGGGATTCACTAGATGAAGACGGATTTGGGAAATGAGCAGCTGGTAAAGAAGATGGAATGTGATTTGGATCTGTGGTCCATGGGGTAAACGGTAGAAAAGAATAGCTTGGTAATTAGCAAGGAATTGATTGCATGAAGGCAAGTAAAACACATTTGCCTGGCTTTTTGCACATTGAACCAAAATATCTACTAATGAAAAAGTGAGGACTAGGCCAAAATCAACTAAATGTATCTGCCAAAGATACAGAAACAGTACTATGACATAAGAATTGAAATAGAGAGCCCCAATAATGAAAAGAAAGCAAGAACTAAAAAGGGAAGCAACAATAAAACCCCTGGCTTCAGTGGTATAGAAATATAAATATCCACATGTATGTATACATATGTATATATGCACACATGTATACTTTTGTGTATATATTATAGGTAATATATGCATATGTTCAAATGAATAAAGTATAGGTAATAAAGAGTTCCTAACACAAGGATGCAATTTGACTTCATAAATTGGTGAGCTGAAGATTGGTGCCAAGCTTCTGACCTGGAACATAGCATTATAAACATTGATATTCTGGAATCTGCTTGTATTCTCTCAAGAGGTGACTGTTAAATTTTCAACATGGGCATTTAAACCACCCAAATCAACAAAATCTGTACATTAGCACTTGATTTGTTGTTTTATTGATCACCTAGACTTAAGTGATAGAGAAAATAATAATAATATAGATTGTTTCAAAATGTGTACCATTTATCTTTTCCCATCCTAGAAAACTGGTTGTTAACTGTTAACCAGCATACCCTTGATTATACAAATATACTATATTCAACAAATTTGGAAGTAGGGAAGATTGTCATTGAATATTTAGAACAGATTCTCACAGAGTGAATATCAAAAAATAAAGGAGAATGGTAGAAGTATTTGAATGAAGATCACCTGAAAAATATTGTCATGGGAAAAGGCCACTGAGACAGAAGGAAGAAATAAATAAGTAGTTGGGGAAAATATCACAGAACTGCTATAGAGAGACTTGCTATATTACTTACAAGAGACTTCAATTACACAGAACACTGTTATAGTTTTCTTTCTGCCAAAAAACAGAGCAACTAAAAAGTTCTTGGTTGTCTTAATGATAATTTTCATTCTTCAAGACATGTCAAAGTAACAAGAGGGACTATAACTCTGCATTTGATTCTGACCAACTGGTCAGAGGAGAGACTCTGAAAAAAGAGGTTGCTGAAATAGAGGTTATGGGAGCCTAAGGAGGAAGTGAGCACTCATCTAAGGATATGTGACAGCTACCTTTTATGCATTCTACTTTGAGGAGAAGAATGAATTTCAAAGAATTCAGAAAGAAAAGTAAATAAGATCCCAAGACCTAAAACCATATTTGAGGGAGTCAGGTTAAGAAGAATAGGAAGCTCTCAAAATTGAAATTCTGAAAATATAAACAAAAACAATTCCATTGAGAAAAAAGGATAGTTCTCTAAAAGAGGAATGTGGATTCATAAGGAACTCCCAACTAACTTAGATTTTTAAAATTATTTTTTAACTTAGATTTTTGAAATGCAAATATGAAAGGCATGGAGAAACAAACAGGTAATAGGTTGAATAAAAAACAGTGCTAGAGTCCTATAAGAATAGTATAGGAATAATAAAACTCTAAATGAGCTGAGTTCAGGGAGACTAAAAAAAAATTTGGGAGAGGTAAAAGAGGGCTTGTTAGAGAAAGTATATGATTACTTCTTGAAGTGGAGATAAGGATAATGACAAATGACAGTGAAAAGGCAGAAACTATTCAACTAACTTTCTATCCCAAATAGAATCATCTTTTTTTTTTACTTAAAAATGTTTTTTTAATTAATTTAGAATATTTTCCCATGGTTACATGATTCATGTTCTTTCCCTCCCCTCCTCTCACCCCCCTCCTGTAGCCAACAAGCAATTCCACTGGTTTTTACATGTGTCATTGATCAAGACCTATTTCCATATTATTAATATTTGCATTAGGATGATCATTTAGAGTCTACATCCCTAATCATATCCCAAAGGACCTGTGATCAAGCAGTTGTTTTTCTTCTGTGTTTCTACTCCCACAGTTCTTCCTCTGGATGTGAATAGCGTTCTTTCTCATAAGTCCCTCAGAATTGTCCTGGATCATTGCATTGCTGCTGGTAGAGAAGTCCATTACATTGGATTGTACCACAGTGTATTAGTCTCTGTGTACAATGTTCTCCTGGTTCTGCTCCTTTTGCTCTGCATCACTTCCCGGAGGTTGTTCCAGTCCCCATGGGATTCCTCCATTTTATTATTCCTTTGAGCACAATAGTATTCTATCACCAACATATACCACATTTTGTTCAGCCATTCCCCAATTGAAGGGCATCCCCTCATTTTCCTGTTTTTGTTTTTGTTTTTGTTTTTTTTTGCCACCACAAAGAGTGGGGCTATAAATACCAGAGAGAATTATCTTTGAACTGGGACTGATCAGGATAAAACAAAAATGAAGAGTTGAAATTCATGATAAACAAGGAGAGAGCATCAAATTGCCTCCAATAAATTTGAGTAATTTGGGCACCCTCGGGGACTACAATAACCAACAAATATGATTACTCAGTTGCTGTTAATAATCTCTGAAGTGTCTTGGACAAAAGAAAAGGACATATGATTGTTCCATCCCCCCCCAACTTTTTAAAAAAAGAAAGCAATGTAGCTTGGAAACTTTGGGTTGGAGAGCTAGATTTTGTTTCCTGACACATTTCTAGAACAAATTATTCATAGGATGGTTTCTTTGACTTTCACTCTTCAACTCCTCCTGGCAATTTAGCTTCCAACATTATTACTCAAGTGAAACCTTTCTTCAAGGTTACCAGTACTGTTTTAGTTGCTGACCCCAGGGGACTTCTTTTTAGATCTCATCCTTCTTTTTTGAAAATTTATTCATTTAAAAAAATTAATTTATTTTTAAACCCTTACCTTTTCTCTTAGAATCAATACTATGTATTGGTCCCAAGGAAAAAGAGTGGTAAGGGCTAGGCAATGGGCATTAAGTGACTTGCCCAGGGTCACACAGATGGGAATTGTCTGAGGCCAGATTTGAACCTAGGACCTCCCATTTCTAGGTCTCACTCTCAATCCACTGACCCTCCCAACTTCCTTTGATCTCATCCTTCTTGATGCCCTTTAGAAACACTTATTTAATAATAACTTAGTCCAACTTATCCTTGAACTGGTCTCCTTTATAGAATCCCTGAAAAGTATTTATCCAGCTTTTGCTTGTAGACTTAGATCTCACTAACACCAGAGATCATCTATTCTACTTTGAGAGAGATTTAATTTTTCCAATTCTTTCAAGGAACCTGGGAAAAGCAATCTGTAGCCTCCTAGCCACATTGTATATAATTGGATATGGATACAACATATATACATGTTATAAATGTGTGTATACATACATATATACATATATACTGATAGACAACATTTATAGGTTGTCCTCTTAGCTCTGTGTTTTTCTCTGGGCAATATAAATTCTTCAAGTGCTTAAGTTATGAATCTTTTCCAGTGCTTTATTTAGTGCTCTAAAGCTTGAAGCAAGGAACATGATCTGATCCCCCAATTAGGAACATTTAGAGGATTTTATTCTTCAACTTGGACTCTGGATAGACCTAATTCATCACAATACCTTTGACAAGTTTTACATTTGAATACCTTTGGCAAGTGTACACTTATTTTTATTTATTCCTAATGCTTATGGACCATAGGGTTGTTGAGGAAATCCTAGTAAAATGGTTATAGAATAAGAGAAGGGACCTAGGGGTGTCCTGGATGAAGAACCAGAAAAGAAGACTAAGTTGTCAAGTCAACAATCAATTTCTACTATATTCTAGGCACTGTTCTCAGGGCTGAGAATACAAAGGAAGGTAGTAGAAGTACCAAGAGAAACAAGAACCTAGAGAGAAAAGAATACCCAAGGCAAGTGGATAGTGTCAAAGGCTTTAGAGAAGTATAAAATTAAGAAAAGGTCATTAAGTATGGTAATTAGGAAATTCTTGATAACTAATGCAGTTTCAGTTGAATGATAAGGTCAGACGTCTGACTTCAGAGAGTTGAGAAGAGAGTGAGAGGAATGGAAGTGGAAGCACTGATTGTAAATTGCTTTTTTCAGAGGGTTTTGCCATGGCAGGAATGAAAGATATAGGACAACACTAGCAGAGATGGATGGATCAAGAGTTTTTATTTTATTTTTAGGACGATGGAGGCATGGGCAGAGGTCAGGGAAAGATTAGTATCGAGTGGAGATGAGGGGGTGCAATCTGATGGATAAGATGGGATGGAATTGAACTTCTTGCGCACATGGAGAATTTTGCCTTTGCAAAGAGAAGGGTCACTTCTTCATGTAAGATGGTGTTAAATTTATGGTTGGACTAACTATATTTAATTGGTTGCCAGGGATTTAATTTACTAAATCCACAAAATTAATTACTAAAGTCACTCTTTACACTCACCATGTGTCAGTTTAATCAGCAGATTCTTTATCAGCCTCAACTCCATTGGAACTGCTTCTTAGAGGAGGGTCACTCCAAGTGTCTCTCTTCACTTCACATGACTCTCCTCATTCCAAGTGTGTCTGTGTGTGTGTCTCTGTTTCTACTTTTAAAGACCTTTTTCTCTTGTGTCACTTCCTGTAAATTTTTACATCTACCAATCACAGCCGATGCTCACTCCAGGACTGCCCACTCTTTCACAGGTGGGTCACAGACCTCCCACTCAATGTATGAAATGGGTGTTCATGCCTTTTTGTTATTAAAATCCAAAATGGGTAGATCTCCATACTCAACTACTTACTTACTGTGCTTACATTCTGGGGGATTAAAATCTAAAAATAGACAGGGGATTACAAATTAATCTTTACAATCAAGGAAGAGCTAAGTACCTTCATTGCTACAATCAGGGGAGAGCCAAATCTAATCTTCACAATGGATAATGGAGGAGATTATGGTGGAAGTCATCTGAATAATGTAAGATGAAGAGAAGGATTGAAGAGAGAGCTCTTGATGAATAAATTCATTTTTTTGGGTGCGAAATATGAGTCAATGTTCTCATCTGAGAAGGCAGGGGTGAAGGCTTAAAAAGGGATCATAGAGGAGGAGGAGAGAGAAGGGAAAGTCTTTATATAGCACCTACTATGTGTCAGGAACTTTGCTAAATGCTTTATAAATATTATTTCATTTGATCCTTACAACCCTATGAGGTAAGTGTCATTATTATCCTCATTTTACAGTGGACAAAATAGAGACAAATAGAATCTAAGTTGCCTAGCATTACATAGTAAGTTGTTTCCTAAGGTTTTGTCCTAGACCCTATTCTTTTCTTCCTCTACGTGTTCTGTTTGGTAATCTCATCTGTTCCCTTGGTTTTTCTCATCTCTATTCATGACTCCCAATCTGCTCTGCATCACCAATTGCTGATTGGACATTTGACCTGGATATCCCTAAGACATCTTTCAGTCAACATATCCAAAATGGAACTAATTATCTTTCTTCCTGAACTTTCCAACACTTCCAAATTTTACTACTTCTGTTAAAGGTACTATCTTTGTAACCTTTGCAAAACCTCAACTCTTCCCTCTCTGTCACCCAACACATTCACTCAAATGCCAGCTCTTGGCATTTCTACTTGCACATCTCTTGCATATGGTCTCTTCTCTGTGCTCATCCACCTACCACCTTAGTGTAGGCATTTTATCACCTTTAGCTTAGATTACTGCAATAGCAATTGATTTACCAGTCATCTCTCACTCTAGTTCATTCTACATGACATTTCCCAAGTAATTTTCCCTAAATGCATATCTGATTATGCATTTCCCAAACCCAGTGGCTTCCTATAGCTTCTAGGATAAAATACAAACTCTTCTGTTTAGCTGATAAAGCCTTTCACAACTTGGCCACAACGTATGTTCCTAGTCTCATTAGACATGACTTTACACCTACACTCTCTAATCCTGATAAATCAGTCTTCTCATTGTTCTACTTCCATGACAGTTCATCTCCTAACTTCCTATGCTATGCTATCCTAACCTATCCTATCCTATCCTATCCTATCCTATCCTATCCTATCCTATCCTATCCTATCCTATCCTACCCTAGACTACCCTAGCCTACCCTAGCCTACCCTAGCCTAGCCTATCCTACCCTATCCTATCCTATCCTATCCTATCCTATCCTATCCTATCCTACCCTAGCCTAGCCTAGCCTAGCCTAGCCTAGCCTAGCCTAGCCTAGACTCTGCACTGGGTATTCTACATGCCTGTAATGCATTATTTCCTTGCCTCTTTTTAATAAAAACCCTTGCCTTCTGTCTTAGAATCAATACTAAGTATTGGTTCCAAGGTAGAAGAGTGATAAGGACTAGGCAATTGGGATTAATTGGGGACTTGCCCAAGGACACACAACTAGGAAGTGTTTGAGGTCAGATTTGAAACGAGGACCTCTTATCTCCAGTCTTGGCTCTATCTACTGAGCTATCTAGCTGCCCTCCTTCCTCACCTCTTTCCCTCCTAGAGTTCCTTTCTTCCTTTAGGATGAGATTCAAGCATTATATTCGGCAGGATGCTTTCATAATCTCTTCCCCTCATTCTCAACCAATTTTTAGTGCCCCCCTCTAAAACTACCTTCATTTATATACTTTGCATATACTTATTCAAATATATACTTAGTGTATAATTACTCAAATGTATACTTTAAGTGTATATTCAAATGTATACTTATTCAAATGTTGATTGTTATTAAGATTTAGGATTTTTTTATACCTTAAGTATCTTGTCCTTCAATGTCCTCATCCATAGATTGTATCCATTTTTCTTGTTTGTTGTCCTACTTCCATTTTCATCCTTTGATGCCCTATGGATGATTTTGCTATGTTGAGTCTCTCCCCACAGCTTCTATAAACATATCTTTATCTTCCACTGCTTTTCTCCACTATATGAAAAGATATTGCTTACAATTTTCTATCTACTTTCTCAGTACAGTTTTACAAATGAGTTTACGTCCTAACCCATGTTAACTTTGGGTTGCCACCTCTCTCTGCTTGGCAGTTTCCTAGTGTTTCCTTATTGATAATTCTTTTTAATTTGGGAGGGGGGGAGAGGTGCAGAATTCTCCTTTTCTTGTAATAGCAGTTAATTTAAATCAATCAAATTTATCAATGGAATTATTATAGTTTCTGTTTATGTCTTTTTTAAATCCATTTTTTAATGGATAAAAACAAGTTTCAAAAACTTGTTTCAATAGGTCAGGATTGAATTGCTTTGATTGCACACAATTTTTCTCCTTTTTATTCTTTCTCCTTAGAAGACACATAAGGAAACCTACATATATGCTCTTGCTATCATTATCATCATTATCATCCTGCACTCTTTGGAGGAAGACAGGTTGTGCTTTCATATGTGTTTTGATTATATAGTAAATAAAAGAAATGTTGAAACCTATGAAGATGAGAAGCCACCTCTCTTTTTGTGGTTAATGTTTTGTTTTTTTCACTTTTTGTTTCTTGCCACCCAGAGCCCACATCCTCCTCCATTTAGAGATTCCTATATGTATAGTGTCTAAGATAAATGTGGATACATATTTATACACATTTCTATATGCATAGATCTATGACTAGACAAATATAAACATATGTGTGTGTGTAGATAAATATACTCCTAGATGTGTATGCTTGTGCAATTGAGGCAAATGTTACATATTTGTATATACTGAGAGGATGATGAATAGTTTTCCAAACAGTTGCCTTTGGCCCCTTTCTTAAGAACCAATTCCTGATCAGTTATCTCTTTGAGCGCATACAGAAAAATTAACCTTGCAATTAATTTTCATTGAAGCACAGATCCTAACTAGGACAATCACATTAGGAAAATGTCAGGAAGTAGCCGGTAAAGGAGGTTTCCCTCAGTCTGACACCTTTTACACTTTTGAAGGTTCTCTAGGCAAGGTAATTTACTAGAATTCAGATTCACTGAATTCACTAGAATTTACTAGAATTCAGATTTACTGAATCTATTTTAAGGGGAACTTAGAAAGAAAGGGACTTTGAGAGTTCACTACTTTTAAGGTATACCTCAGAGTTCTTTGTTAAATTAAGAGAAAAGAAGTTTGTTACGGTGTTAGGAACACTTGCCTTGGAATCAGGAAACCTGGATTCAAGTCCTAGTCACTAGCTGTGTGACCTTTGGCAACTCATATCACCCCAGGAAGAGGAAAAAAGAAATTATGTCTCAATTTCTTCATCTCTAAAATTAGAAAGCTGAACCAGTTGTTCTCTAGGGTCCCTTCCAGTGCTAAAGTACTCTTCTGACTATACCTTGCCTTCCCACGTTAGTCTTTTTCCCCCCTATATCTTTGCCTAGCTAACCTCTCCCCTTTTATACTTTTTGTCTTTACACATTCTTTTTTTTTTAAATTAATTTACACATTCTTGAGTATTACTTTTTAATATCTTATTGCTGGCCAGACTTTTACTTTTGGTTAATATGAACTTGAGCTTACCTAAATATATACTTTTGCTGACCAGGGGACCCTTGGTCTTCAGGCATTTCATTTTATTTGCTAATCAAATCAAGAGGCTGTTTTCTTCTCCAAACCAGAGATTTGGCTAATCACCGTATCTTTTAGCTAGATTTCAAACATACTCAGATGTGGTCTAGAATAAGGAGAAGTTTGAAAGGAAGTCACTTGGCTGTTAATAAAACTTCACATAAGTGTTCCTCTTAAAGAACCCTCTTGTTTTTCTTTTATTTCAAGTTGAAAACCTCTTCCCCTTTTCAAGTTTTCAGATGATAAGTCCCACAATTGGTTTGCCCCAGATAGCTGGCTTGCTGGTATCTGCTTACATCTATTCACCAACTAAAAACTGATATCTGAGATCAGTTCTGTGAATACATAAAACAAAAAGTCAAACAACATTTTAACCGTTTCCCTGCCCCATCAGATTTAATTTTCCTTGTTCATTTCTTTCATTAATAATAAATAATAATTTTAAATCCTCCATTCTGGGCATTCTTTGCTCTGTCTGAGTCTTTCAAAAGGAATGAAAATAAATTCTCAGAGAAGATGTATAAAGAGAGAGTTTCAGAGACACATATTATGATAATCAACATCCTTTCTTGGATTATTGTCATAAGGATTTTTAGGAAATCCAAGGCTAAACCTCACAGCTCTGTACCATGGTGACCTTGATAGATTTATTTTATAGTATGTGTGATTCCTCTCCATGCAGTGTGTAACAAATAAGGCTGACTCTTCATTGAGTTTATGGAGTTTGATTAGGCTTCTTTGTATTTATAAAAAAGCCAATCATTTTTCTTAGGAACAAGGCCCTTTGGAATTGGTATGCCTTGAGCACCATTTGAAAATTACATTCATGGAGAGTAGAATCTTCTGATATCAAAAGAATAGACATTTATCAAAGTTGTCTTTCAGGTGACTGCCTACTTTGCCTACTGGTTTAATTTCTGCCTATTAGTGTATAATCTTTTTTTTTTTTTAAGAACAATTATCCTTAGGCAAGAAAAAAAATTTTTTTTGAGTGAGATAAAAATGTAACAGCATAAACTCATAAGGAGGCTAAGAGCATTTAAAAGTCAAAGAATAGGGAGGGCTCCGCCATATCAGTGCTGGTAAATTACACACAATCTCAAAGTTCTGAATTCTACTATTAGTTCTGCCACTGACTCGTGTGATCTTAAACATTTTTGTAATACTTTCATTAAAGCCACTGACAAAAACTTAGAGCAAGACTTCTAGAGACTTTGCAACCTAGGTATTTTTTTCCCCATTTCTCACTCTTTTCTCCTGCTCGCTTGCCTTATCCAATTTGTTGCTATTATCTGTAGATTCTATCTTTTTAAAAAAGCATTTTTCACATCTGTTTCCTTTGATATCTTGCCACCACCCTGGCGGTGTAGGCTCTCTTTACCTCATTCTCAGACTATTGAAATAAGCTTTTGGTTGATCTCTCTCCCACAAGTCTCTGCCACTCTCATTCATCCCCCAGTTGACTATCAAAGTTATCTTATTAAAAGGCAAATCTGGGTCACCCCACCCTGCTCAGTGAACTCCAGTGGCTCCCCATCACCTGCAATATAAAGTATTTAGATGTAAATATACAATCCTGTTTGGTGGTCAAAGCCTTTCATAACATGATTTCCTCCATTTCTTTTCCAGTTCTCTTACATGTTATAATTGTACTGCCATCCCCATGCACTCTGACTTTGCTGTTCCTCAAACAAGATATTCCACCTACTGATGGATCATTTTCCCAGGCTGTTTTCCATAGCTGGAATCCTTTCCTTCTTCAGCTTCACTATCTGGCTTCCCTACCTTCTTTTTAGTCTCAGATAAAATCTCTCCTTGCACAGGAAGCCTTCTCTGATTTCCCTTCATATTAGTACTTTTTTCCTCTGTAGATCAGTTCCATTTAATCTTGTGTATTTCTTATTTGCACATAAATGTTTACATTTTGCCTCTCCCATTAAACTGTGAGTTCCTTGAGAGGGGTTGGGGGTGGGGATGGGGGTAGGGTGGGGGTGGGGTAGGTCGGGAGTGGGGTGGGGATGGGGATGGGGGTTGGGGGTGGGAGTGGGGAGTGGTGTCTATTGCCTTCTTTGAATCCCCAGAATTTAGCACAGTGCCTTGCAAGTTATATGTGCTTGATAATTATTTACCGACTAACACAGAGATCCATTAATGGTTACAAGTATACCTCCGAAATATTGTCATTAGGTTTTAGATCATGGCAATAAATCTGAGTGAATCACACAAAGTTTTTGGATTCCCAGTGCTTATAAAAGATATGTTCACACTATTTTGAAGGCTATTAAGATTATATTAATATGGGGGCAGCTGGGTAGCTCAGTGGATTGAGAGCCAGGCCTAGAGACAGGGAAGTCCTAGTTTCAAATCTGGCCTCAGGTACTTCCCAGCTGTGTGACCCTGGGGGGCAAATCGCTTGACCCCCATTGCCTAGCCCTTACCACTCTTCTGCCTTGGAAACAATACACAGTATTGATTCCAAGATGTAAGGTATTTAAAAAAAAAAGAGGATATTAGTATCATTTCTGTAAAATCTATAAAAAACAATGTATATACTTTATTAAAATTATTTAAATAAAATTAATTAAAATCATAACATATAACATATTAATTGATTTTATTTAATACAAAAATAAAAATTAAGTATAAATAATAAAAAATTAAAAATACTTTATTGCTAAAAAATATTAACCATCATCTGAGTCTTCAGAGAGATGCAAAAGAAGCAAAAAGATTTCTGGTAGAGGGCCTTATCTCAAAGTTGAAAGTTAATGCCTGATTAGGATGATGGCCTAGTATTTGGCCTATCTTGGCATTTGACATGCCTTTCTCACTCAGCTTAATCATTTCTAGGTTTTTGATTTAAAGTGAGAGACATAGAACAATTCATTTGAACATTTATTGGCCATTGTAGGGTTACAAATTGGCTTAATTTTAATATTGTTATGACTCAGAGAAAAGAGAGGCCTGTGGAAAGGGAAGAGAGACATGGGAATACTTGGTTGGTGGAGGGGTTACAACACATAAAACATTTATCAATTCAGTTCAACATATTATATGGCTGCGGTTCATGGTGCCCCCAAACAATTGCAATAGTAACATCAAAGACCACTAATCACAGATCATCATAATAAATATGTATATGAATATATATGTTTCTCTCTATATAAAAGTCTGAAATTTTGCAGGAATTACCAAATTGTGACAGAGAGACTTGATGTGAGCACATGCTATGGGAAAAATGGCGCCAATAGACTGGTTTGGTTTCAGGTTGCCAAAAACCTTCAATTTGTAAAAAAGGTTCAGTCTGCAAAGAACAATAAAGTGAAGTACAATAAAATCAAGTATCCTCTTTATGATTTCTACAGTTTAATTAGTTGTGAATTCACCTAATAATATTATTACCAGTCATCTTTTTGTATTTTATTTATTTAATAGGTATTTGTTAGACCTAATCCCTCCCATTTTTATATGTAATTACAATTTTAATAATTATTTTCTGACATTTTGAGATCCATATTCTCTCCATCCTTTCCAATCTTCCCTTCCAGAGATGGAAAATAATATTATAGGTTATAAATATATATATATATATAAATACATATTAAAGGCTGTACATGTGTTATCAAGGCATATTTTTGTGCTAATCATGTTGTGAAAGAAGATATATATCATTTATAATAGAGAAAAACTCATGAAGGAAAGAAAGTGAGGAACAGAATGCTGCAATCTGCATTCAGACTCTCATCATTTACTTCTATGGAAGTGGATAACCCTTTTCATCATGAAAACCTTGGGATTGTCTTGGATCCTTGCACTACTGATAATAGTTCAGTCATTAGACCTTATTTTCCCATCCAGCTTCACTTTCCATGATGCCTGACTAGAGTTCCTAGAACTGAAATCTTTAAAGACATATGTCTGCAAATAAGACATAAATAACATTACAAGATGCAAAATATATAACACTGACTATGTGAAATTAAAAGGCTTTTGCATAAACAAAAACAATGCAACCAAGATTAGAAGGGAAACAAAAAAACTGGGGAAAATGTTTTATAGCAAGTGTCTCTAACAAAGGCCTCATTTCTCAAATGTATAAAGAACTGAGCCAAATTGAAAAGATTACAAAGCATTCCCCAGATGAAGAAATTAAAGCTATCTTTAATCATATGAAAAAAATGCTCCAAATCACTATTAATTAGAGAAATGCAAATTTAAACAACTCTGAGGCACCATCTCACACCTATCAGACTGGCTAATGTGACAAAAAAGGAAAATATTAAATGCTGGAGGATATGTGGTAAAACTGAAACACTTTTGGTGAAGCTGTGAATGGATCAAACCATTCTGGAGAGCAATTTGGAGCCATGTCCTTGGACCCAGCAATACCACTAATAGTTTTAAATTCTAAAGAGAACAAAGATAAGGCAAGAGGACCTATTTGTGCAAAATATTTTCAGCAGTTCTTTTTTGTGGTGTCAAAGGATTGGAAACTGAATGGTTGTCCATTAATTGTGGAATGGTGGAACAAATTGTGGCATATGATTGTAATGGAATATTATTGTACCATAAAAAAATGACAAACAAGATGATCACAAAAACTCTCAAAAGACATATATAAAGTGATGCAAAATGATTAAAGATAGCTTTAATTTCTTCATCTGATAATTGCCTATTCATATCCTTTGACCATTATGAGTTCTAATTCTTGTACCACTCTCTTACCTCTGCTATCACACACTCCCGGTCACAAGGACTGAAGAGTACCCAGAAGGGATACAAAGAGTATTTTATGCAGAAATATAAAGATTAAGTAATTTAATTTAATGCTGTCATGCTTCTGGTAGTACTTTAGTAATTAAATGGCAAATACTCCTGTAACTGAGTTTATTAGTTAGAGGATTATGGGGAATAAGAATATTTGACCATACCAGTTTGCTAGTCAATAACTGTTTGATCTTTTGCCAGTCAAAGCTGACAGCAAAGTTATATATTTTAGATTGTGATTTTTCCTTCAGCTGAAGAGGGAAAAAATACAAAATGTCCTGAAAATTCACGACTGCAGTTTTGGGTAATATTTTTTAAAGTAAAGATTCTTCTATAGAATGAGAAGGGATTTTCTCAATTTTAAAAAGTATGGAAAAGCTGCGTGTAAAATGATTTTAATTAACCTGAGTGTTTCAAACTTGAAATGCCAGCCTCTCTTCCTAAATTTCCCCTGGTCTAGCCCTTGGCCAGCTTCCCATTGTCTAGCATTTGTCTTTCCTGGTAGGAGACCACACTATTATGACTAATTCTCTCATGGACCAAAAAAGAGAAAGTTAACTTGTACCAGCAAGCAATGTTGGAAGACAGTGTTAATGAAAGGGAATAGTACCACCCTTTAGATTTGGGCAAATAGGACTCCTCCCCTGGGCTCTAAGTCTCAGGGAAACCTAGACTTTGGAAGACACCTTGTATCATAGGCACAAAAATTATTTAAAAAATGTAAAATTAAAAAAAAATATGAATGAATTGGATGACCAAGCAAATATTTACTTTTTTTTGGAATATAGGAATGATAGTATCCTTAAAACAAGCTAATCAATTGTTCTGGATTAGAAGAGAGAGTTCCAAATTCTAATAGCCTTGGATCTTGGTTTGACAAAGAGTTTCAGAAAAAAATTTGCATTTGCCCAAAGTGATCCCCAGTGGTAATTCCTTTGCCCCACATTTTCGCTGAATTGCTTAAGCATTTGTATATTTAACACTCAACTGTCATGAGTTACTTGAAAGTACAATTTAAACTATTGACTGAATGCATCATCTTGGATGGTAAATTTAATAACAACATAAATGCACTCTAACATGCACAATGATATGTGTGCAAGAACATTGTTTACTTTTTTGGACCTTCAATTTTTTTGTTATTATTAACATTAATAAAAATAACCTTATTCCCTTTTAAACAATACTATGTTATAAAATACAATAATTGACACTATGTTAGCTATCAATTTGATATCAGAGGAAATTTGAAGTGTAAACAACATTGGAAATAATGTTTTGGTCTTCTGGCCTGAGGCAAATACCAAAATGTTGTTGTTTCATTTAAATATTTTCCTTTAATATCTTGTGTATGTTTCAGGATTTGACACAAAATGTGTTACATTTAATCTAAAGAAATTAATCTTAAAATGTTGATATCCGTAGCATACTCACCACGTTGTAAGCAGTTAATTACTTTTGATGTCTTAAAATTCCTTTTTGGAATTTCTAACATGTTCCATACTGGCTGCTTGGAAATTTTGGCTGTTGTACTTAAATTCTTAATAATTCACAAAATAAATCACTATTTCTTTAAGTTTTTTTTAATGTTGTTATACTAAAAGTAGCTTGGTGGTACACTGCTAGAGCGAGTCAGAAAGACCTGAACTGAAATTTGACTTTAGCTACTTAATATAGCTCTGTGACCTCAACAATCATTTAACTCTGTTTTCTCAGTTTCCTCACCTGTAGAATGGGGACAATACTTATACTTATATCCCAGGGATGTTATGAGGATCAAATGAGATAACAGTTGTAAAACACTTAGCACAGTGCCTGTCTCATAGTAAATAATATTTTAATGTTAGCTATTATTATTATTATTATTATTATTAATTCGATTATTGAAACTGTAATACACTTAAATTTAAAAATTCATCTAAAGGAGGAGTTACTGTCATCAGTGTTCATGTGCTAGTTCCTCACATTGTGAAGACCAATGTCTTCTGTAGTATAAGTGTTATATTAGAGACTGCATAGTCTGTACAAAGACCAGAATATTTTAAATTGGTATTTTTGATGTTTGGCATGTGCTTAAAGCTGTTACAAAATTATGCAAAAATAAAAGGATGTAGTATAATCTTTAATATGAAAATAGCTGATTTAAATTTGTTCCAATAATAAAAACATAAATCCCACTTGAGTTTACTTTATTAAATTATAATTTTGATGCATTTTGCATATTTAATGTAAAGTATTATTTTATTTTTGGATTTTAATTTTAATATTTAAATTTTGAGAGGATTATGTCTGAGGTTTAAGAACCAAGAGCTTTATGAAATATAAAGACAGTATCAATATTCCATTCTCTGGTTTATTTATGCTGTCAAAATAATAAATTACTATTAAAAATAGAAGTTTAACTTTAGCGTAAGGCACAACAAAAATTCTTTTTGATTATCTATTTCATGAGAATGAATATTATTGTCAAGGCCTTCTATGAAGTGTCTTTCCCACATGAAACACAAGAAAACAGAAGATCTAAATTAAAGTTATTATCTAAGATTATAAAGTAAAATTATAAAGTAAATTTATAATCTGAGATAAAGGTTTTAATATGTTTTGTTCTTTGACACATGCAGTTGTAAAAAAGGCAACATTTTATGTTTTTCTTAGAATCTGTATTATTGAGATGTGATAGCAGATTGAAGTATTCCAACTTCTGGAGACCTACTATAGAATGACACCCTTTCTGAAAATGAAGTTATTGATGTTTGTGGCATTTTGAGTAACAATGAGCAGTGAAGGGTGAGGTGAATCTTCACCGTGTAAATCTTTTCCCTGGAATAGCTAAATAATGTTGCTGTTACTATCGATGAGGGAAGATTAATTCTTTGACTTCATTGGCTGGCTCATGGTATAGAATGATAATGGAAGTACTATAATAATATAATAAAATATATTATAATAATTATTATAACATAATATCCCAATATAATAATATATTATTACATATAATATCCACATAATAATATCCTATAATATAATCCACATTTAATAATAATCCACATCTATACATTTCTTTCAGGTCTGCCCAGTTCAATATTTGTTTTTTAAACCCTTACCTTCCACCTTAGAATCAATACTGTGTATTGGTTCTAAGGTGAGTGGTGAGGGCTAGGCAATGGGGGTCAAGTGACTTACCCAGGGTCACACAGCTAGGAACTGTCTGAGGTCAGATTTGAACCTAGGACCTCCCTGTCTCTAGGCCTGACTCTCAATCCACTGAGCTACTCAGGTACCCCCAGTTCAATATTTTAAATCATAATTTGTTATTCTTGTTGACTCATTTTTCATTTGTGCCCAACTCTTTATGACCTTATTTAGGGTTTTCTTGGCAAAGATAATGGAGTTGTTTGCCATTTCTCTCCCTAGCTCATTTGCCAGATGAGAAAACTGAGGCAAACAGGGTTAAATGACTTGCCCAGAATCACACAAACTAGTAAGTATCTGAGGACAAAACTGAACCAATGAAAATGAATTACCTTCTTGTGTAAAGAACTGAGCAATAACAGTCTTACTATAATTTTCTTATGGTAGGAGATGTGAAATTAGCCAGGAACAGCACATTTGACAATAAAGAAGATGAAGAGAGAATCCTTCACATCCTAACTAGACAATTAACAATATAGAAGTTCCTCTTCAATCATTATGTTCTTCATAAGTAAATCAGAATACCACACATGGGTTCATGGGTATTGTAGAATATTTTAAAATCAAATTATTTAGATAGATAGAAGTTCCCCAGTCAAAAAAAAAAAAACAGTTGAGGTAGGGCATACCTAAAGTCATCCCTAGATGGGAATGATGCCAAAAATTAATTTATATTATAGCGGACCTTTTCACCGAAACAATTCATGGAAATATTTCTGATCAGTGGTCATTGTGTTGAAAATTGGAATATGGTGAACATCTTATAATTGAACCTTGATGTAAAACATCTTTGTCAACCTAACCTATTCAGACCTGGAAATATTCCATTACCTATACTAGACATTAAAATGAAGAAAATAATGTGAAACTTTTTTTTTCTGCTACTAATTTTTCATCACTAGTATAAATGAGAAGTATTTGTTTCCCAAGTTTTCTCTTCTCTCTCTCTCTCTCTCTCTCTCTCTCTCTCTCTCTCTCTCTCTCTCTCTCTCTCTCTCTCTCTCTCTCTCTCTCTCTCTCCCCCTCCCTCCCTCCATCTCTCTCTGTCTCTCCCCCATTCTCTCTCTCTCTCCCCCTCCCTCCCTCCATCTCTCTCTGTCTCTCTCTCCCCCATTCTCTCTCTCTCTCTCTCTCTCTCTCTCTCTCTCTCTCTCTCTCTCTCTCTCTCTCTCTCTCTCTCTCTCTCTCTCTCTGTCTCTCTGTCTGTCTGTCTCTCTCTCTGTCTGTCTTTGTCTCTATTTCTCTCAGAATTGACCTGCTACCACTGTTTCATAAAATCACACATTCAGAGCTAGACAAGACCTTAGATACCAATAAGTCCAATTCCTTTATTTTGCTGCTGAGCACAGTGTGGCCTCCAAGGGACAAGTGGTAGCCCAAATCCTACAGATTATATTGGAGACAAGATTTGAGCCTTCTGACTTCACAAATATTGTTCTTTTATTCGACTACATGGCCAATAACAACCCCATGAAGTTGAATCTGAAATCTTCAAATCGACTTGCCCTCTAAATTCTACTGATACTTTCTGGACATTTCTTCTTGATGCCTAAGAAGAAGAAATTAAGGAAGAATGTCTGTTTTTATGACAATCTCTGGTTATGACCTATCTCTGGTTACAATAAAAGTACTCAGTTCCTACTTCTGGTTAATGGACCCAACAGGAAATGCTAGAATAATGTGACAGGAAAAAAAATGGAAAAGCGACTCCGCTTATGAAGAAAACAACCATTTTAATGATTTTAAAGGTCAATAAAAACGATTTATGAATGCTTTCTTTTGTTTTTTGCTCTTTGAAATTTAAAAACATATTTGGTTTTTACATCCTCATTTCCAAATATCTTTTGCCTTTCCCTTGTCATGACACTCCAGACCACAAGAGGACAATTTCTTCAGACTGTCCCTTCTCTATCCAATAAGCCATCTCTTTAAAACAATAAATAAAAAAGAAAGACAAAAAATAGGACAACTTTTCAGTGGGAAACAGTAGCTAGCACAAATATTATTGTCCTCATTTTCATAGATAAGGTAACTGAGTCTCTGAGAGGTTAGGCAATTTGCCCATGATCACACAAAGAGTAACTAAGATAAGATTAATCTTGGTCAATCACTCTAGTTGTTATGAAACGTTGCCTCTAAAGTGTGACAGAGGGCATTTTAATGTGGTTCAATGGAGGATAAGAGAGAAACAATATTGTTTGGGGTTATCTGGCAGCCTGCCTAAACACAAGGAAGAATTGAATAAGGAATCAGGAAATATATTCAAAATTTGGCTTTGCCATCCATTATGGTAATTAATCAATTAACAAGTGCCACTCAGTTATGTGCCCATAATATATCAGGTACTTTGCTGCATACAAGGGATATAGGTACAAAAAATGAAAAATTCCTGCTCATAATGAGCTTATATTCTAATGGGGGAGACAAATATTTGTAAAATAATATACTCCCTAAATATGAAGTGAATAAATACAAATACATGGTGTCTGAAAAGTCATTTCATTTTTTAACTTCATTAGCTCAAAACAGCACTAAGACTTTTGGGAAACATTGCATATAGAAAGTAGTTACAAACAAAGTAGTTTTTAGGGGAGTCATTCCCTGTTGGGAGAACCAGGAAAGAAGGTGCAAGCTATAGTACTGGAGTTGTATCTTAAAGAAAGAAGACTCTATGAAGTGGAGGCAAGAAGGGAGTGAATTCTAGGCAGGTGAGGTAGCCTAGTGCAAAGTCATAGAAATAGGAGAGAGACTGTCATGTTAGAAAGAAGGCCAATTTGGGGGCCATCGTAGAATGTGGGAATGGCAGTAATGTCCAAGATGATGGGGAGATGAACTGGGGCTTGGTTTAGAAAATGACACAGCGGAGTATATATTTTATCCTAGAGGTGAAATAGTCTATTCAATAGCATTTTATGAGATGGGGTTAAGAAATTTACTTTGGGACAGATAGATGGTTCAGTGAATGGAGAGCCAGGCCTGATGATGGGAGGTCCTGAGTTTAAATTCAGCTTCAGACATTTCCTAGCTATGTGACCCTGAGCAAGTCACTTAATCCCAAATTGCCCAGCCCTTACCTCTCTTCTGTCTTGGAACCAGTATTTAGTATCAATTCCAAGACAGAAGGTAAAGACATTTTTTTCTCTTAGAAAATTACTTTGCAGTAGTATATAGAATAAATGGCCCATTCTTTGGGAAAAGACTAAGCAAATTAAGGATTGTTTAAAGTGCACCAGAAGAATAGATAGTTTCAGAGAAAACTGGGAAAACCCTGATATAGATTAAGATGAGCAGAACCAGGAGAACAACTTGCATAACAATATTATAAAGAAAATTTATTTTAAAGATGAGAATTTTGACTGTACCCCTGGTCTTCATCTCATCTTATCTTGAAAGATGACATCAGACATGAAACTCAAATCTCCTTATTACACCCTGTAGCTCTTCCCTTCCTCTCATTGGAGAGGGTGGAAGATAGAAAACTCTTCCTACATTCTCTGCTTAAGGAAGATGTCCAGGGAACTTTCCTCCCTGATGTGTTCCTCTGAACTTCATTGCCATGCTGCCTTTTCATCACCATGCACTCTTCTCCATTGTCTTTCATACCTTTTATGTGATTTATTTCCCCATTAGATTGTGAACTCCTTGAGGATAGGGGACTGTCTTTTGGCTTTCTTTGTATCCTCAGGCACACAATAGGTGCATAATAAATATTTATTGATTGATCAGTGCCATGAGAAACTAGAATTCCAAAAAAAAAATGAAGATGAAGTTTGCTACTTACCTCCTGACAGAGATAAAGGACTCCAAAGTTTGAAGATGCAGAATGAGACCAACATTTGTGGACTTGACCAGTGCAAGAGTTTTCTTTGCTTAACTATGTATGTTGTTATAAGAGTTGAATTTTTCTTGTTTTTTCTTTTTCATTCAATTAAGTGGTTGTAGATAGTAGAGAAGAAAATAATTTCATGTTAATTGAAAAAATAATTTTAAAAATCATGGTAATGAAATAGAGGAAAGCTAGGCATAGTCTGGCATTCATACAAATCTTGTCAGGAAAATTGTATGGAAGATTCCCATTTCAGTTAGAGGTCATCTTCATAGGAATTTAATCTACATTTTATGTTTATATTTCCATGATCTTTAATCCATATGTATAGTCATGCTGGCAATGGTTTAAGTCCACAATTAAGTGGATCATTCATTCAATTTCTCAAAAATCTTTGATGATTCCCTCTTGCTTACTGAAAGAAATCTAATCTTCTCTACCTGGCATTAATGACCTTTTACAATCTAGCCTACATCTGCCTTTCCAGACTCTTTTATTATTCCCTTTCATGTAGCAAATGCTGCAAACAAATAAAAATACTTGGTACTTCCAGAAAATGCCCCCAAGCAATACAACCTTCATACTCTTGTTTACATTCTCTCTGAAGAGAATTTAATTTAATTCAATTTAACTAAATTAACCTTTAGGAAAACTTTTCCAGTCCTGTAGTTATTTGGTAGGTCTTCTCCAGTTCAATAAATATTTGTCAAATGAATAATGAAATACTTTCAGTAATCAACAACAAAACTATTAAATTATAACAACTATGTAAGTTTTTTAAAGTAAAATATTATTTCACACCTAGCAGATTGGCTAACATGACAGCAAAGGAAAGTAATGAATGCTGGAGGGGATGTGGCAAAGTAGGGACATTAATTCATTGCTGGTGGAGTTGTGAACTGATCCAACCATTCTGGAGGGCAATTTGGAACTATGCCCAAAGGGCAATAAAAGACTGTCTGCCCTTTGATCCAGCCATAGCACTGCTGGGTTTGTACCCCAAAGAGGTAATAGAGAAAAATACTTGTACAAGAATATTCATAGCTGCACTCTTTGTGGTGGCAAAAATTGGAAAATGAGGGGATGCCCTTCAATTGGGGAATGGCTGAACACATTGTGTTACATGTTGGTGATGGAATACTATTGTGCTCAAAGGAATAATAAAGTGGAGGAATTCCATGGAGACTGGAATGACATCCAGGAAGTGATGCGGAGTGAGAGGAGCAGAACCAGGAGAACATTGTACACAGAGACTGATACATTATGGCACAATTGAATGTAATGGACTTCTCTACTAGCAGCAATGCAATGATCCAGGACAATTCTGAGGCTTATGAGAAAGAACACTATCCACACCCAGAGGAAGAACTGTGGGAGTAGAAAAACAGAAGAAAAACAACTGCTTGATCACATGGGTTGGTGGGGATATGATTGGGGACGTGGATTCTAAATATTCAACCTAGTGCAAATATCAATAATATGGAAATAGGTTTTGATCAATGACACATGTAAAACCCAGTGGAATTGCTTGGTGGCTACAGGAGGGTGGTGGGACGTGGGAAGGGGAAGAACATGAATCATGTAACCATGGAAAATTTTTCTTAATTAATCAATTAAATAACATTTAAAAATACTTCTGGCATGAAAATAATAAAGTAAAATATTTAGGAATTTTTTCACAAATTAAAAAGCTGAAATAGAATTTTATACTTAGATTGAAATAACAAATTTCTCATTTTTGTCCTTTTTTTCAGAGCTCACTTCATCATTGCATGTCAGGAACATAAATTTAATTTAAATTTAAATAAATTTAAAGAAAAGAATTAAGAAGGACTAAGAATCTAACTTTACATTCTAACATTGGAATATTAATTGTTTTTAGAAATTCTGACATCTTAGCATAAAACAATAGATTCCAGAATAGAAATAGTCTAAAAAGATTAGGCATATTGTATATCATAAAGAAATCAATCGTCAAGAGTAGGCCTGATTACTAAAATCAAGTAGAATTAAAATTTGTAAAAGAAATTCTCACTTCAGTGGTGAATGCAAACATAACTAGTAATAAATGACTCATAATAAAATTTATACAAATTTAAATAGTATCATGGCTCTCTTTTTCATTTTGGACCTATTATTAACAATTAGCCCCATGCTATTTTTTAAGCCTGTCTCAAATTCAATGGCCTAGACTGGGTTCTCTATCTCATATTAAAGTCACTTTTCCCAAATCTATATTTTGTTTAATCAGTTATATATCCATGAAAAATTTCATAGCAATCTTCAGATTAGAATCAGTCTTCATTTGTGTCATTAGTGGGGTCTAGCTTTGGGAAAAGGCTGCATGACCACTTGCCAGGTTACAGTGGAGATTTCTTTTCAGAAAATGAGATGCACTGGATAGTTGCAAAGGTCACTCAAAGCTTTGCCATCTTGTTTCTCTGTATATGTGAATAAAAAGTAAAAGAATGATTTAGATGAATTAAAAAAATTCTTATTTCCTCATCTATCACATCAATCATTTATTCTTTCCCAATAACCATACTTGCCACGAACATACCTTGTTGACAATCAGTTTGTAATTTCCCACCAGTCTTTGAGGGGTACACTTGAATGATTTTATAAAGGCAACCCACTTTGACTGACTGACTTCAATCTTAGTTCTCTTGTTTGACTATTACTACTTTTTTCACAGTGACAAACTGGCATTCCCAGAAGTCATTAAAATGTGCAATCTTTTCACAGCTTATAGTAAACTGAATGTAGATCTGAAGAAGAATACCTATTTTTCATTCTTTAGTTTTAGCATAGTGTGTGTGCTTTTAATCAAAACATGGAATCTCTGTTTTAAATGCAGAACAGATGATAAATTCTTGACTCTCCTTAATAAGAAATTTGTTCTTCAAAAGATGAAGGGATCTACAAGGGGAATTTCTATTCTATTTCTGATTCTGACCAATAAAGAGGAACTGGTATCCGAAGGAGAAATGATGGGAAACTTGGGAGGAAGTGACCACTTTATCATTGAATTTTTGATAAAGGAGAGGAAATCTGGGTATAGTTTGACAAGCACTCTAGATTTGGGGAAAGGGAAGGTTTCAAAATTGTCACAGAAAGAACAGATAGAATCCCATGGCCTAATATTTTGTACTATATATTAGGGATAATCTATTCTCAATAATGAATTCCTTTTAATTTTATTTTTATAGATATATTTTAATTTTATATCATTTTAAGAATGAATTTATAACACAAATAAGTATGAGAAATAATAATGATGTTTCACAAATATTCAAATATATACACATAAGTGTATAAATTCACAAAATTTCCCATTTGAGCCCCACTCACAAAGTGAGTACTAAAGACATTATTATCTCCATTTTTATAGATGATGAAAACAGATTTGGAGAGGTTCTGTGACTTGAGACATATAGGTGGCAAAATGGACAGAGTTCTGGACTTCATGTCAGGAAGACTTGATATCAACTTTGGTCTCAGACACTCATTGTGTGACCTGGACTTTAAGCCTCTTCCTGCCTCATTTTCCTGATCTGTAAAATGAGGGTAATAATAAAATTTCCCATTTCAGGGTTGTTATAAAGATCAAATGAAATAATATTTGTGAAGTGCTTTACAAACCTCAAAGTGCTACATAAATATTATTAATATTGTCATTGTAGTTCTTCATCATCACAGAGCTAGTAAGTGTCAAAAGAAGATGGACTTGTCAAGATGTTGACCCAGATACATAGCAAAATTATATACACCAACAGAATTTTAAAAGTCATTTAACGAATATAATATAAGCAAGGGTAAAAGAGCATGATCCTGTGCAAATAGGTCTAGGAATAATAAAGCTCAGAACAGACCAAAAATGGCAATGTATGCTAAGAATCATAAAAAGGACTTTTAAAGAAACACTTATTTTTGGCATCAAGAAGATTCAACTATAGATAGCACAGATTTCAGGGTAGATGAAAGGATGATAAGATGATGAAGAGAAAGCTGAATAATTTAACCCTTGTTTTGCTTCTCTTTTCTGTGCAAAGGACAATAATCTTCATAATGTGAAGGGGCGAGCAAAAATGGTGAAGAGGGAAGGAAAATCCAAGAAAAATGACATGACAAGGAAGCATTGAGTTCAAGTTGTCAGACCCAAATGATCCAAACCCAAGAGACATAATGAAATAAACTTCTATTTATATAATATTTTCTAAAGTGCTTTCCTCAGAACCACCATATGAGGTGGGTAGTATAGGTGTGATTATGCCCATTTTTTAGCTAAGCAAAGTGAAGCTTAATGAGAAGAGTGACTTATCCAGGTCCACAGATATAGGAAAGGCTGACACTAGAACTGAAAAGTAAGACCTTTTGATCTCAAGTCCAAGTCTTTTATGAATAAAATAGTGGATATGTTCACTAAGAAAGAAAAAGAATATTCTTAGGAAAGCAACTCCTTCCTTCCTTCCTTCCTTCCTTCCTTCCTTCCTTCCTTCCTTCCTTCCTTCCTTCCTTCCTTCCTTCCTTCCTTCCTTCCTTCCTTCCTTCCTTCCTTCCTTCCTTCCTTCCTTCCTTCCTTCCTTCCCTCCTTCCCTCCCTCCTTCCTTCCTTCCTTCCTTCCTTCCTTCCTTCCTTCCCTCCTTCCTTCCTTCCTTCCTTCCTTCCTTCCTTCCTTCCTTCCTTCCTTCCTTCCCTCCTTCCTTCCTTCCTTCCTTCCCTCCTTCCTTCCTTCCTTCCTTCCTTCCCTCCTTCCTTCCCTCCTTCCTTCCTTCCTTCCTTCCTTCCTTCCTTCCTTCCTTCCTTCCTTCCTTCCTTCCTTCCTTCCTTCCTTCCTTCCCTCCTTCCTTCCCTCTTTCCTTCCTTCCTTCCTTTCTTCCTTCCTTCCTTCCCTCCTTCCTTCCTTCCTTCCTTCCTTCCCTCCTTCCTTCCTTCCTTCCCTCCTTTCTTCCTTCCTTCCTTCCCTCCTTCCTTCCTTCCTTCCTTCCCTCCTTCCTTCCTTCCTTCCTTCCTTCCTTCCTTCCTTCCTTCCTTCCTTCCTTCCTTCCTTCCTTCCTTCCTTCCTTCCTTCCTTCCTTCCTTCCTTCCTTCCTTCCTTCCTTCCTTCCTTCCTTCCTTCCTTCCTTCCTTCCTTCCTTCCTTCCTTCCTTCCTTCCTTCCCTCCTTCCTTCCCTCCCTCCTTCCCTCCTTCCTTCCTTCCTTCCTTCCTTCCTTCCTTCCTTCCTTCCTTCCTTCCTTCCTTCCTTCCTTCCTTCCTTCCTTCCTTCCTTCCTTCCTTCCTTCCTTCCTTCCTTCCTTCCTTCCTTCCTTCCTTCCTTCCTTCCTTCCTTCCCTCCTTCCTTCCCTCCTTCCTTCCCTCCTTCCTTCCTTCCTTTCTTTCTTCCTTCCTTCCTTCCTTCCTTCCTTCCTTCCTTCCTTCCTTCCTTCCTTCCTTCCTTCCTTCCTTCCTTCCTTCCTCTCTATTTTTATTATCTTAAAAATTTTGTCCCATTCCATTTAAATCTGGTTTAGGTCACACTTGGAAGTATGTTGGGCCATTTGTTTTCACACTTCTGCTTTAGAATATAGCAGTGAACTTGACTTTAATTCCTGTCAAAATTATAAAATCTATCATTAGCATGATGATTTGTGAATCTTTAGTAAAGGAAATGGTGATCACAAAGACCCAGTTATCAGGGTTTCATCAAGAACAGGTTGTGCCAGACCTCATTTCTGTTGTTGTTGTGGTTTTTTTTTTGTCAGGGTTACTAGACTGGTAGATCATGGGAATATGGTGGTTACACAACTTCTGAGTTTTAGCAAGGCATTTAACAATTCTTCTGCTGTCCTCATAGACAAAATGGAAAGTTGTAAGTTAGATAATCATGCTACCAGGTAAATTTCATAGCACCACAGGTTTGGAAGTAAATGGGAACTCAAGAGGTCATCTTTTCAAAATTTGTCACTTTACAAATGAGCAAATACAACCAAGAGAAGTCTGGACTGGTTGAATGACTGGACCTCCAAACCAATGATTAACAGATTAATGCTAACCTGGAATGGTAGTCTTTAGCAGAATACCTTTAGGTCCTGTATTTATCGTTGTTTTATCAGTGACTTATTAAAGGTATAGGTGACATGTACCAAGTTCGTAGGCAACATAAAGTAGGACAATATAGCTAATATGTTGAATAAAAGAATTGGAATTCATAGAGCTCTTGAAAGGCTAGAAATATGAGTTGAACCACATAAGTTTAAACATAGTAGGGGAAAGTGTAGTGTTCTAAACTTTGGTTTGAACATAAATTCTATAGGAAATTCCAAAAGTTTTGCTGTTTTAACCTATTAAAACTTATTAATATCTATTTAAGCTGTTTAAAAGGCAGCTAGTTGTGCCACAATGGATTGGATAGAGCATTAGCTTTGGAGTTAGGAAGACTCATCTTCCCAAGTTCAAATTTGGCCCCCAACACTTACTAGCTGTGTGACCGTAGGCTACTCTGCCTCAGTTTCCTTATCTATAAAATGAACCAGAGAAAGAAATGGCAAACCACTCCAGTATGTGCCAAGCAAACCCCAAATAGAGTCATGAAGAGTCCGACATGATGGAGAAACAATTGAGTAACAACAAGCTATTAAAAATTAAAACTCTACTAAGATGTTTGAAACACCCTATATACACAATTACAGTATGAGGGAGATGAGATAATATATTATGTTTGAAAAAAGATCTAGGAGTTTTAATAAACTTCAAGCTTAAAGGAATGAATAGTGTGACATATCAGCTGATAATGTCCATGTAATTTACTTAAATGGATTTGTAATCTCACTTGTGTGATTATTCCTTTCATCAGTGCAGATTGCAACTCATTCATGCCTTCCATGTTCTATGATAAATTCTCCATGGAGTATGCACCCAGTCTTTGTGCTAGAGGCCTTCCTCTTAATTTTTTTTTTACATTGTAAAATGTAAATGTAAAAATGTAAATTTTGTACATTTACATTTACATTTTACATTGAGTCCCAGATGAGCACTAAAATTGTTAATTTTAATATCTTCCTTTCACCACATTACTGACTTTCCTCCTTTTTTAATGATGCCTTTCATCTATGTTATCATTTACCCCATTTCTTTCATGTACATTGTTGATGAAAATATGCTATCGTCTTCTGGAGGCTATGGTGGTAGAAGCACAAGAATAGTGCTGCTGTCCTCACTTTGGCATCTGAAATGTTAGTAAACTCTAAGCACTTTCAGATTACTGTGTTCAGTTGTTGATGCCACATTTTAGGAAACACATTGACAAGCTGGTATTCAGAGTGGGGTGATGAGGATGGTGTATGTATGAGTATGCCTAACAGGATTCATTGGGACAATGGTGGTTCTATTGTTTTTTTGAATGGCCACCATGAGAAAGAGACCCCAGAAAATAGTATCAAGTTAAAGAGTGGAAGTTGCATGAGGGTACACCTTAGTTTGATATAAAGAAAAATTTGCTAAGAATTAGAACTGTCCAAAAGTAAAATGTTCTACATCAGAAAGCCGTAGCTTCTTCGGTGACCTTTAAAAAGAGTCTAGAAAACCATGTGGTATGGATTTGACTATGTTAGCTCTAAAGTCCTTTCTAACTGAGATTCTATCACTCTCCTGACTTTGATGCTAGTGTTCTGATCCTCCAAATTGTTTTTTGGTACTTAGAAAGGTTCATATACATAGCAATCACCATTGTCATCATCATTTACTTTCCCTACTGTATCATCACCAGTTGAAAATGTGGTCATAACTATAATGCTCTTCCTTCTCATCTTTATTTCTTATAACCCATAGTTTCTTTCAACAACCAGCTCGACTTGTTCAAAGTGAAGCCTTTTCTGATCCCCCTGGCAGCTAGTATTTTCCCTCCTAAATTGTATTGTATTTATTTTGAATATCTATATACTTGTGCTCTCCACCAATAGAAAATATGGACCTTGAGGGAAGGAATTATTTCATTTTTGTCTCTGTACTCCCAGAACTCATCATAATGCCTAGAAAATAATAAGGGGTTAATTAATATTTGTTGACTGGTTGATGGAGGAATGGGCAAAGAGAACCAAACCATTGGGGATACTTATTTTTAAGATTTATCAGACAGAAATTCCTAAAGTTTTCCATGAAATACCATCTGAGGGTAACCTATGAGGGCAACCTCCTAATTTTAAGCCACTATCAGAGAATTTGGGTGAATTCTGGCTTCAGATTCACAAGAGAAATGATAAGAACAAGAATAACAATTACTAATATTTGTAAAGCACTTTATATTTAACTGGCAATAACATTGACACAATACTTTGAATCATTCTTGTTTGTGGATAAACTTTTATAGAATTACATAGAGCCAGAAAGGGTTTCACATGTCATTAAATCCAAGTCCTTCCTTTTCCAGATGATGAAACTGAAACATAGCTAAAAGACCCATCCACAATCTTAAAGGTAAGTGATAGGGGCAACATTTAAACCCAGATGTTCTGAAACCAAAGCCAGTGCTCATTCAACAGAACTGCAATGTCTTATTCCCCATACTTTGCTTTAGGGTGCTTATTCCCTTATTCTGTGCCCTGCTTATTAATCATCCATTCATGTTGTAGCTTCCTCAGTGGCTTGTACAATCTACTCTCAATAAAAAGTTGTTAAATAGAACTGAAAGACCCTCCTATTTTAAGAATATTTCCACACAGAAAAGCCAAATTATTTGTGGTATCCACACTTCACCCACCCAAGACTAGAAACATGGGTAGATGGAAATAGTCAGTGTTAGTAGATAATGTGCAGAACTTTTCAGAGAACTTTAGAATCATTGTATTCAACATTTGGCTTCCAAGAAGAATCAAGATGAAATGAAATATTAAAATGAAAAAATTTGCATCTGAAATTGAAATTGTGAAGCTGACCTAGTTACATGTCTGTCTTTTCCTCCCCCACCTTATTTGTTACCTTTTTATGATCAGAGGTAGGAGACTTGAAGGGATAAAACTTGTGGTGAGTTCACCACACTACCTTATTTGCTAGGTGTAAAAATGAGACAGAAATAACACGAGGCTTTAGATGAAAAAGCAGTTCAAAAATGTGCCAATCAGAGATATTTTCATAACATAAATTCAAAAGATTAGTAATTGAGAAAACAGCCATTCATGTGTTAATACTGGTTGAGAAAAGTCTGAAGTTTCATTAGAAGATCCCTGAGGAAATAGTCACAGACATAAAGCTAACATTCTTTATCGGTAAGTGAAAATTCTTTACTTCTTTTTCCTCCTGTGCTTTTTTTTTTTTGGTATTATGTTTTTGGCAAAAGATATCATGTATATTTATAGCTTGAATTATGCTAATCAGCCAATGATATTTCTGAAGTACATAGTCTATTTAAATAATTGTATTGGGCAATATTGGGGAGGGGGAGATGTATTTAAATAGCTATATCTATCTATTTAGATCTATCTATATACATCCAAAGGGGTAGCATGTTGTGGATAGACTGCTGAACTGGGATGCTGAAGACTCGGATTATAGCTGTTACCACCAACAGGAAAATCACTTGACCTGTCCTGTCTTATAAAACAAGTTTGGAATAGATTAACACTGTCTACTATTCAAAAATAAAATGGACTTAATTGGGAAGTAATCAGTTTCCTGTCTCTGGAGGTCTCTGGAGCAACAGCAGTTGGCTGACTTCTTTCCAGGAAGGTTGGAGAGAGGGTATTTTATTTTTCAAGGATGTATTGAAGTAGGTGGCCACTGAAGTTTGTTCTGACCCTTAGATCTTGTGATTCTGCAATTAGATCAAGATTCTTTGTCAGCTCCATCTTCTAGGAATCTATAATTCCTATGGTCGCTATTCTCAAGAATCTAATTTAGATAGACTGAATATATGAAGGCGATATAAGATTTTCTGTACGGAAATGTAGAAGTTGTTGCAAATTAACACCAGAGGCAATTTTGTATGTATGCATGTATATCTACATCTATCTATCTATCTATCTATCTATCTATCTATCTATCTATCTATCTACTTATCTATATATCTGAGATGTGATGAGAAATCAATAACACAGGTTCAATGTGGCATATATATGTAAAATAGCATTACTTTATAATTACATCTTTTGACAGAACAGAGAGGCTAAGGGATGTAGGACAAAGAAATGATCATGACAAAGTGAGGCTAATCATGGAAGATGTCACAGATGTGGGGACTTTTGAACTGAATTTTCAAAGGGGGAGAGATGGGAATGGGCAGCACAGAAAGAAGAATGTGATGCTGGGTCTCACAGTGGCAGGGACAACTTGTGTGGAGGATGAAAACTTTGTTAGATTGGCTGGAGTTAATAGAGAGTGTGGAAAAGAGTAAAAAGCAGTGGAAATGTTGACGTGTAGAGCATAAAAGAGCACGAAGGAGAGAATAAACATAACAACAATGGACATTTTCATTGAGCATTAGAGTTGTGAGCACCCTTCATACATATCTTAATTTGTTTCATAGCAATCCTGTATGGTAGGGAATTAGTATCCCCATTTTACAAATGATGAAACTGAAGTTCATGGAGGATAAATGACTCATTCAGTTGCAAGAAACTACTTTTTAGAAGTTTGGAAAGTGGGCTTTAAGTCAATATTTTTTTCTCTGCACTTATATACATATATGTGTGTAATAAATAATCAACCCAAATGGTTAACATTCCTACTGGAGAGAATATGCACTGCTGTAATTCAGTAAATGATAGAAATAGTTAGGATGGCAGACCCCCAATGAAGTGGAAGAAAGCATGATGCATCAACTGAATGGTTTGCCAGTATTTGAAATAATCAGCAAAACTGAGCAGTGGTTAATTCTATCATTTCAGTAAATGGGATAAGAGAAAAGTTAATGGCCATAGTGCTGCTTCTGATATATAATTTATTGAGAAACAGAGATGATCTGTTCTAGCAATAACCTGAGAACTCATTTAGAATTTAGACCTTGCTCCTAAGGGATCTTATATTCTAACATCTGAATCTGACAACTGGGTTGACCTCATTTTTAATTTTTTAAAAATATTTACTTTTTTACATGTAATAACAAATTTCCATGCAACTTTACCAAAGTTATATAATGCGAATTGTCTTCCTCCTTCCTTCCCTCCCCACTCTTGGAGCTGGCAAGCAATTAGATCTGGCTTACATGTGTATTATCATGCAAAACACATTTCTATATTGCTCATTTTTGTAAGTGAATAATCATATAAACCAAAACCATTAAACAAAAAACCAAGTAAACAAGTGAAAAATCATATGCTTCCTTCGGCACTCTGATTCCAACAGTTCTTTTTTTTGGAGGTGGATAGCATTCTTTTGACCTCATTTTTTAGAACTCAACATTACAGCCTGTTGTTCAGTTGCAGTATTCACTATTTTTTTTAAATAAAAGAGAATATAATCAAACTGAATAAATGTTAGTACATTTTTTCACTAAGATTTTTAGGGAACAGTTAGCACTTAGCATCTGTGCAATACACATAACTAACTACTTAGGCAAATGTTTAATGCTTGACAGCTTCCAAAGTCAGCATACATTTATATCTCCTTTACTTCCTTTAATGAACTTTTAGTGACAATAATGGGGCAGTTAGATGGCCTTAGATACTTACTAGTTATGTGACTGTAGGCACACAACTTAATCTGTTTGCCTCCCTTTCCTTATCTGTAAAATGAGTGGGAGAAAGAAATGGCAAATGACTCTATCTTTGCCAAGAAAACCCCAAATGGAGTCATGAAGAGTTGGACATGATTGAAATGACTGAACTACAGTAACAACAGGGATAATAATGTGGGATAAATCTTGTATAAGTTATGCCCCCTTCTCCCCTTCATCATAAAGTAGTATAAGCTTCTTGAGGGTAGAAAATGTTTTTTTTTTCTTCTCTTAGAATCTTTTCCACCTAGGACAAGATTTGTTACTTAGACAACAAAAAATGCCTGATGAATTGGAGCAAACTGAATTGAAATATATAATTCGGTAATAACTAACATCATAAAATTGTATGGTTTTACTTCATCTTTCAAGGATCCAAAATACAAATGCCTCTCATCACAACAGTACTTTAAACTTGTTTCCTGAAAGATAGTTAAAAAGGATAGCAGGGAAAAGAAAGGAGGAGCACTTTTTTTTAAAGAAGCATTATCTGCAAAGTAAAAATAAGTGGCAGATTCTGATCCATGCACCGAGGCTCATACTTTACTCACAGTAGAAAACCTCAAACCTTCTCTCAGAATCTATTGACTCTTACTTGGGAAGAAGCTCTGATAAGCTTGGTACTTTGGTGTCTAGATGAATAAAAGATTAGATGCAGTAAATGAAATGGATTATGGAGTCAAGGGATATGGATAAGAGCCAGAATTTACAGTTAACAATCTCATCATGAGGGAAGAGAGAGGTCAAAAATTTAAAAAGCTGATACAAGGAAAGGTCACATCATGTTGGAAAAATTAATTGTGAAACTACCATATATATATATACATATATATATATGTGTATATATATACACATATATGCACATATATATCAATAGTGTATAGGGTATTCTGTACACCTCAATATAGTCCTTTTAAATAAAAAAAATACTTTAAAAGCATTGGTTTCATCTCTTATAAAGGGAAATCAGTTACTTGGAAATTTACATATAGAGAGAGCTAGTTTTATGATTGAGAGGAAAGAAGACATAACTATGTATTCTTTTAAAAGAAGAGAGTAAATTATAGATCTTGTATCAGTGCAAGGAGTTTCTACTCTGGAAGTTTCTTCTCAGGTATAAAATCATGGGTCCAGGACACATCCAAGTATTTGTTGTGATCCAGTACCTAATTTTTAAAAAAGACTACAATCAAAATTCCAAGTTGGGGCTATTGCAAAAGCTATTTTTAAAAAGCATATTCTTTTCTATTTTTTCATTCATTAGTTATTTTCAGATAGATAGAGTAGAAAATTGTAGTAGGAGAGGTTACTTGAGGAGGGAAAAGGTATTGACCAAAGGAAGGGAGGGAGAGAGAGAAAAAAAGAGAGGAAGAGAGACAGAGACATAGAAAAAGACAGAGAAAGAGAAAGGCAGAGGGACAGAGAGAGAGAGAGAAAGAGAGAGAGACAGAGAGAGAGAGAGGGAGAGAGAGCAAGACAGAGACACAGAGAGAGGCATGTAAAAGAGGGTCTCAGGATATTTGAATAAAACAAATAAAAATAAAGAGGAAGTTAACAGTCCTTTAGTATATATTTAGCATATACATTAGCACCTTAGAATACAAGACTTGCAAAAGAAGTATGTATTCTAATGGGGGAGATGTAAATAACTAAATACACACTATATATATATTTACATATATATATATATATGAGGTAAATTCAGATATTTCTGAATCTGAATCTGAAAGGGGGAGGCATTAATAGCTGGGGGAACAACAGGGGAAGGAAATAGTGGCGGTGGGGTTGGGGGATGGTGGTGGTAGCAATGGAAAGTGATAGAGTGGGCAGGACAAAACAAACAAACAAAAGAGGCAATAGTTCAGATAACATCTTATTAGAACAAGAGCTGTATAGAATACAGGAATTGATCTTAACTTAAAAGTCAGGCTCAGCCAAAAGTATAATGTGATGAAAAAAAGCATAGACTAAACCAAAAAGGAAAATCAAAAGATCATAGCTGAAAATCAGTCTTTAAATACTAGAATTGGGCAAGTAGAAGTTAATAAGCTCACGAGACAGCAAGAATTAATAAAGTAAAATCAAAAGAATGAAACAAACATAAAATATCTCATTGAAAAGACAACTGACCTGGAAAACAGATCCAGGAGAGACAATTTGAGAATTATTGTACTACCTGAAAGCCTGGAACAAAGATGTAATGTGAGTGTGAGGCAATTACCCCCCCCCCCAACTTTTCTAGTACTTTTTTCTTCTCTATTGGTGATATCCTGCTTAGGAATTTAGAGTCCCCAATCTAGTGTCTCACTTAAAAACATAATTTGGTAAATGAATACCCATTGGTAATGCTGGTAGTGGCTTAATGTGATTAGAAGTCTCCAGAAGAAGCACCATATCAAAGCAGCTAGGTGACTCAGTGGATAGAGAGCCAGACTTGGAGATGGTCCTGGCTTCAAATCTGATCTTAAACACTTGCTAGCTGGGTGACCTTGGGAAAACCTCTTAACCCCAAATGCCTAATGCTCTTTTCCCTTGGAACCAATACACAGTATTTATTCTAAGACAAAAGGTAAGGGTTGGGAAAAAAAGGAAAAGAAGAAAGAAGTTCCATATTACTATGGAAGGAACACTGGATTAGGAATTGAGTTTGGGTTTCTTTTCTCCCATTTACTACTCATTTGAACCTAGATAGCTCCTTCCATTTTTCTGGGCATCCATTACTGTGCCCATGTGTGAAATGAAGGAGTTGGACTAAGGAATCCCCAAGATGATTCATTCTAGCTCTGGTAATCTATGTAATATGAAAGACTTATTAACACAGAGCCATAATAAGGGTGGGGAAAGTGATTGGTTTGGAGGTTAGGTGCAAACACATATGCATATACATACACATGTAATACACACACACACACATACAAATATATGTATATGCATGTATGCCAGAAGGATCACACTCTTTAAAATCCTTCACAACCTTGCCCCAACTGATCTTTCTAGCTTTATCAAACACTAATCCCCATCATGTATTCTATAGTCAAACTAAATTGGTTTTCTTTCTATTCCTCACACATCTCTGTATTTATTTCTGAACTCCATGTCAGGAATATGGTCTGTCCTCATCAATGACTCATAGCATCCCTAACCTCCTTCAATACTAAGCTTTAGCATCCCCTGCCCCAGAAATCCATTGCCTGTCCCTTCTGCTACCAACTGCCAGTGCCCTCCTTTCTTAACTATCTCATATTTATTATGTAAATACACAAAGAATGTGTGTGTCTCTCTCTAAACACATATATACTCACATATGTATATGTATATGCATGTATGTATGTATATAATTGCTCTATCCTGGATGGAATGGAAGCTCCTTGAGAACAGTGAATTTCCCTTTTTTCATATCCCCAGTGCCTAGGACAGTGCTTGTCACATAGTAAGTACCTTTAATAAATTCTTCTTGGTTGATTGATCATTCAAGTGACTTTCTATACTCAGTCTACACCTGGCCAGCTCTATGGCTGTGGTTTTCAGCCATTCATTAGTAAGTGACCATTCTATATCATGTAGAGAGCACCTCAAATGACTTTGTCATTTACATAGAATGAAAATGGAAGCTCTCAAAGTTTATGCAATTTGGGTCACTAAGGAGTGCAATGAGTCAGTGGAAGGTCTGGGAATAAAATCACTCACTCAACCTACGACTTTAACCTCACACTATTAGTAACTGAGGTTACCAGCTCTTTGCAGCTGTGACAAAGAGATATTGTCACGTATCTTTATCTGTGGGTTTTGAAAATATCAAAGTCTGACAAATATCTATAATTGAGGGTTTCAACATGAAAAGAGAATTGTGTGGCTATTACATTCCATACTAGTAGATACAGACACTTGAGAAGAGCTAAAATCACTGTCTTTGTCTATATGATTTCCCTGGTACAGACCATATTTTATCATAAGCTCAGTCGGCTGTGGGCTTTGTGAATAAAAGCACACTGAAGGCTCAGGAAAGCCTCTATTCATCCATGTGCCTCCTTTCCAAAACATGGACAGATATTCCTTTATTACTGTTTCAAGGACTTTCAAGGATATTCTTTGCTTATTAAGAACCCTTTTCTGACAAAATTCATAGCTGCTCTGTTCCATTCTCAAAGTAGAAAAAATTTGTAAATTGGTTCTGGTCCCTCTAAGGATAGTACGCTACAGATGAAAGAGCCCAGCTATTATTATTTTTGTGGTTGTTATTGTTGTTCAGTCATTTTAGTCATATCTGACTCTTCATGACTCTGGAGTTTTCTTGGCAAAGATACCGGACTGGTTTGCCATTTCCTTCTCCACTGTGAACCCTAGTTTCCTTCAAATCTCAGCTCAAGGATCACTTCTAATATGACTCCTTTTCTGAACTTCCTAGCCATTAGTGCTCGTCCCCACTGCCCCAGATTTCCCTGCATGCTTTATGTACATATTCTGTTCAAACTTATATATATGCATGTTGTCTCTCCAATAGACTGTAAGCACCTTGAAAACTGGGATTTTCTCATTTTTGTCCTTATATCCCCAGCATATTTGTTGTTGCTTAGTTATTTTTCAGTCATGTCTAAATTTTTGTGACCCTCCCTTTGTGGTTTTCTTGGCAAAGATAATGGAATGGTTTGCCATTTCCTTCTTCAGCTCATTTTATAAATGAGGAAACTGAAGCAAACAAGGTTAAGTGACTTGCTCAGAGTCACACAGCTGGTCCAGAACCAAGACACTACATTAGAAAATCATTTTACAAAATGTGGTTTTCTTGGGGTATAAAATGAAGATGTTTTCTGAAATCCTCTTAGATATTGGTCTAGAGCAGTGATTCCAAACTTTTTTGATTAGCATACCCACAAGAGTAAAATATTTTGAGCATGTCTTTCCAAAGATATAGATTTATTTACTTATAAGTTATATTCATGCACTATTGTGCTAATATATCAGATATTATAAAACAGATGCAAAAAGAGGAAGTAAAAAGGACAAGACAAAGTAGTAATAACTTAAATTGAATCTACTTAAAGATTTTGTCTATTAAATGAATAAAAGTCTTTTTGTTCTTTATATTATTACTTATTATAAGTCCAAGGGATAAAGACAGACATAAATAATAATTGTTAGTAATTATTTATTCAGTTAATTTTGTCAATGTGGTTAGCCAAGTAGCTGACTTACGTTTAGAGATAATTTTTCTTGACTCTTAACAACAATAAAATAATCATTCATGATAGTACTTCATTAAGATTAATATAGATATTTATATAAAATGCAAAAGTAAATTGCTTCTGATCTCAATTTAGCAGAAAGTTTTCAATGTAAATCAATTCTTTCTTATGTGGTTCTTCATAGTGGATGATCATCACGAATTACTGATTTATAGAAATTTTATGTGTTTTGTGTGAGTATGAGGAATAGCAAAAAGGGCAACTTTGGTTATTAACATGTTATGTTACAGGGTGTAAAAAGTAATTATGCAGCAGAGATAGATTGACTCCAGGTGGTAAAGGGTTTTGAATGTCAAAAAAGACGAGTTTAGGTTTGATCCAAGAATCCATAAGGAGATGCTGGAATTTATTGGGCAGAAACACCACTGACCTGGTCAGACTTAGCTTTTGAAAACAAGAATATGGAATATACATGTATGTATATATACATATATATCATGTAGACTATATATAGCAATCATACAGAAAGTATATTGGAGAGGGGAAAGCCTAGAGGCTGATACCCATTAAGAGGCCATTGCCATAGTCCAGGAGAGAAGTGAAGAGCATCCAGACTAGGGTATACCTGGGTGAGTGGAGAGAAGGAATAAATACAAGAGGTGTGGCGGGAGAAATGACAAAGTTTTGCATTTAATTGTAAGTAGTTGAGGATGACACTAAGGTTGCAGGTTTGGGTGCCAGGAAGAATGGTCATTCTCTTTAACTGAGATCAGGTAAGTTTGGAAGAGGGTTGTGTTGGGGGGAGGGAATAATGTAATGAGATTTGTGATGCCTCTCTGTCCTTTGTGAATATGTTGTCCCCTACATTGAAAGCAGTGAGAAGAGGCTCTTGTTTACATGTCAGTGCCTTGGAGCACAAAACCAACTGAGCAATGGGCACCTATTGAAGCCAGAAATAATCTGGAAAGTGGGAGGTGAACATGCATTGCTGCTGCAGTGAGTACCTGGATTGCAATAAGGTCTTAACTTCACTTGGGCTAAGATGTGACGCAGAAGAGATGAATTTAGAAGCATGCATAATATTGACAGAGGGCAGAGCAGAGGAGGTTTAGATGATAAGGAATAAAGGATGTATGTGGTTGTGTTGGAGTTATGTCTTACAAGTGGCTTTTTCTAGGAGGATGAGGAACCATTTTCCCATCCACTGATTGACTGATCACATATGCTTTGAGTGCCAACTTTGGATACCACTTAGCTAAGACATGAACCAAATAAACCATATACCATTTTGGGTCATCTCTTGTATTATTTTATTGTTCAGCTTTTTATGTTATACAGGTAAGTTTGGGGTTTCAAGGAACTGAGATGTGGCCTTCTTGAACTAACCACAACATTTGCTGAATAATATTCAAAACACACGATATACTCACTTATACATAAAAGGATGTAAAAAGGCATGCACAACTCACAGCTGCTCCTATTATTGTCAGGCCCAGAAAATGGAGATGCACACAAGAGTGCAAGTAGGAAATCGCTTAGAGAGAGAGAGGGAGAGAGTTAGTGAGAGAGAAATAGAGACAGAGAGACAGAGAGAGGCCGAGAGACATAGGAACTTAGACACATAGAGAGGCAGAAAGAAAGAGAAGGAAGAGAGAGAAATGAAATTAAGGAGACAAAGACAAAAATAGAGAATAGGGAGAGTCAGAGAAAGAGACACAGAGACAGAGAGAGAGCTAGAGAGACACAGATATATAGACAGAGAGATAGAGATAGATAGATAGATAGATAGATAGAGAGGCAGAGAGAGAGCTAAACAGACACAGTTATATATATATATATATATATATATATATATATATAGAGAGAGAGAGAGAGAGAGAGAGAGAGAGAGAGAGAGAGGAGAGAGAGAGGGGGGGAGAGACAGAGAGAGACAGAGAGAGGCAGAGAGACACAGATATATAGACAGAGAGATAGAGATAGATAGATAGATAGATAGATAGATAGATAGAGAGGCAGAGAGAGAGCTAGAGAGACACAGATATATAGACAGAGAGATAGAGATAGATAGATAGATAGATAGATAAATAGATAGATAGATAGATAGAGAGGCAGAGAGAGAGCTAGAGAGAGACAGTTATATATATAGAGAGAGAGGGAGAGAGAGAGAGGAGAGAGAGGGGGGAGAGACAGAGAGAGACAGAGAGAGGCAGAGAGACACAGATATATAGACAGAGAGATAGAGATAGATAGATAGATAGATAGAGAGAGAGAGAGAGGCAGAGAGAGAGCTAGAGAGACACAGTTATATATATATATATATATATATATATATAGAGAGAGAGAGAGAGAGAGAGAGAGAGAGAGAGAGAGAGAGAGACAGAGAGAGACAGAGACAGAGAGAGAGAGAGGGAGAGACAGAGAGAGACAGAGAGAGGCAGAGAGAGGCAGAGAGACATAGGGACTTAGACACACAGAGAGGCAGAAAGAAAGGGAAGGAAGAGAGAGAAATGAAACTAAGGAGGCAGAGACAAAAACAGAGAATAGGGAGAGACAGAGACAGAGAAAGAGCTGGAGAGACAGAGAGGGCTAGAGAGACAGACAGATATATAGACAGAGAGATAGAGACAGGGAGAGAGGCAGAGAGACATTGGAACTTAGACACACAGAGAGGCAGAAAGAAAGGGAAGGAAGAGAGAGAAATGAAACTAAGGAGAGAGAGACAAAAATAGAGAATAGGGAGAGAGAGACAGAGACAGAGAGAGAGCTAGAGAGAGAGACAGAGAGACAGAGAGAGAGAGAGAGAGACAGAGAGAGAGCTAGAGAGAGAGACAGAGAGACAGAGAGAGAGAGAGAGAGAGAATAATCTTACCACTAACTGAACCAAAAACGTTAGAAGGCTGTGGGGTTTCATACTGAGATGGACAAAGATAGCACAGTACTCCCATGTAGAGCAAGCAAAAACAGCTATTTTTGAATATTGTATCAGACAAGAATAATTTTAGAGTTTTAGCAGAATTAATTTGGAGCCAAGGGTTAGACACTGCTAGATGTTCTTCTGTTGCTCTACCCTTGATGAAGGGGCTTGATCTTGTTGATCCACAGCACTCTTTATATGGTGATATCATTTTTCCAAGTTGTATTGAAGCTACTTGGAGGCATGAACAATGTCTTACTATCTTTGTGCCACTTCTGTCAGGTCTCCTAAAACAGTACCTTCTTCATAGTAAGAATGCAGTGAATATTTGAAACTTTAATTTGATTTTGATTTGAAATAATAGTTACAGACAGAAGTCTGGCTTGTAGCAAGAAGAAATGGGATAACTCTTGGGAAGCAAGGTTTTCAGGCCAAATAAAAGTCTTAGAGACATAATCTAGTGTAAGATAATTTTCCAAAGGTTCATTTTCATATAGGAAGCAGTGTTGCATTACAGAGAGTATATTAGTTTTTGAGTCAAGAGATCTCCAGTCACAAGACACTTATGAGCAGTTTGACCTTAGAAAAGCTGCTTAATGAATGAATGAAAAAACAATCAGAAGGAGCTGATGGTGCAGTGGATAGAATGCTGGGTCTGGAATCAGGAAGACCCAAGTTTAAATCTGATCTCAGATATTTATTAGCTATGTGACCTTGGGCAAGTCACTTCATCTCTGCCTCAGTTTCTTCAACAGTTAAAAAAAAAGAATGATAATAATAGCATTTTGGACAGCTAACTGGTAAAGTGGCTAGATCTTGGCCTGAAGTCAGGAAGACTCATCTTCCTAAGTTCAAATCTGGTCTCAGACACTTACTAGCTGTGTGACCATGAGTAAAGCACCTAACCTTGTTTACCTCAGTTTTCTCATCTGTAAAATGAGCTGATAAAGGAAATGGCAAACCATTCTGATGTTATTCTCTTCTCCTTTCCCCCTAATTATTAAGAGTTTATTGTGTACCAAGACCTTTGATAAACAATGGGATTACATGTACTGTAAATGGAGCTCAAGAAGCTCCATTTCTTGTGGAAAACAACCTATAAAAGAAAGTCTACCTGCAGGACAGATGGAAAGGTCTGAAGTCCTAAGTAATGGTGCAGAAACATGGGGGATGGTAAGACTTTGGGTTATAGAAGCAGATCAGAAGACAATACTGGAAGGGCGTAGGACCAAAGCACATGATTAAGGTCTAGAGGATGACCTTAGGAAGTGGTAGGACAGATGGTAGAGATGGTAGAGCCTGGTTGATGGTCCTTCATATTACTGGAAATAATGAGTTGTTGGTTTCCTTTCATCTAAGCTGTGTGAGCAATCCAATAGCGAGGTGGGGGAAGGGTTCTCCTGGTGGCTGTGAGTCTTCCTGTCTCTCAGCTAACCAAGATGGGTCTTGGGGTCAGCTGGAGGCTAGAGGAGGTAGTGGTGATGTTTTAAATTACACCTTGGACATTTACTTGCTATGATAATGGGAAAACTATTTAATTTCTTTTCTTATGCAAAATGAGGATGCTATTATCTCATTTATAAAATAAAGATTAATACTATTTGTTAAAACAAAACAAAACAAAACAACAACCCTCTTCATGAGACTATTGTGAGGAAAGTACTTATATGTTAAAGTACTTGAAATGTGTTTTGTAAAAAGTGCCTTAAAGTACTAAATAAGTGATAGTCATTATATATGTTTTATCATATGGGGTGTCATCCAACCATTCTCTCTCTCTCCCTCCCCCTCCCTTTCTCACTTCCCCTCCCTTTTTCCCTCCCTCCCTCTCTCTCCCTCTCTCTTCCTCTCCCTTCCTCTTCCTCCCTTCCTCTTCCTCCCTTCCCCTCCCTTTCTCTCCTCCTCCCTCTCTCCCTCTCTGTCTCTGTCTCTGTCTCTGTCTCTCTCTGTCTCTCTCTCTCTCCATTTGACTATCAGAGACATTTTATTAACACATAAGCACTCCTGGTTAGAGAAAGTTCCAAACTGATGAAATTTTCCCTGCTAATTCTAAAATTACATTCTCAACAACAGAGCACCATCTTTGAATAGAAACTCTTTCCTTATCACCCCAAGTGCAACAACACTAATTCTCAAATTCTCTTGTTTTAATTTTGTACAGATTATCTTTATGCTTATATGTGTTGACATGATCTCATTTTGAGGATGAGTATCAGACTGTGCCTGGTTTTCCTCTCTTCCATCATGAAGTGTAAGAAAGTTGGACCATTTTCTTCCAAAATTTCCTTCATGTCTACTTTGGCAACCAGTTTCTTCTTACTAGTTGGAATCTGGTTCAGAATAGACTTATCACTTGTCATTTCCTTTATATTTTAAAGAATGAAATGATCAATAGCAAGTCAAGAAATCATTGGATGTTCTGCACCTTTTCTAGATAGATAAAAATCTCTCATCACTACTAGTTTAGATTTATGAAACCCACTATCTATTGTCAAATTCATGACCGGTATTCCTACCCCATTGTTGTTTCTGGTTTTTTCAATCAACCAATTAATCAATTGATTTGAATTTACTTAGTACCTAGTATGTGTTAGGCAGGTGTTGTACTTGATGCTGGGGTTAAAACAATTTAAAAATGAAATAGTGTGCTTCTAAATAACTTCATTCTATTGAGGGAGTGATGGAGACAAATGCATAAAAATGAATATATGAAAATAATTGTGAGGTCATTTTTGAGGATTGGGGAGAAAATCTAGCAACAGGGGTAGATCAAGAAAGATCACTCAGGAGGTGCTGCTTGAGCAAAATTTTGAAAGGAATAAGGTATTTTTAAAAATCCTTACCTTCCATCTTGAAATCAATACTGTGTATTGGTTCCAAGGCAGAAGAGTGGTAAGGGCTAGGCAATGGGGGTCAAGTGACTTGCCCAGGGTCACACAGCTAGGAAGTGTCTGAGGCCAGATTTCAACCCAGGACCTCCCATCTCTAGACTTTGATCTCAATCCACTGAGCTACCCAGCTGCTCCCAGAAATAAGGTATTTTAAAAGACAGAGGCAAGATTGGAGAGCATTCTGGACCTGGGAGAGAGAGTGAGTGCAAAGACAGGAGATAGGAGTGTTGTCAGGGAGGGTGTGTATATTTCTCTTTTGCTCCATGACCATACTTCTTTTTCCAGTTCTCAGATCTCCTTAGAGTGTATCTTTCTAATAGCCAATCCTATACCACTGTCCCTATTGACTGTTATAGTTCTTCAAGTTATATTCCTCCCCTATGTCCCATTCCACCAAGTTTTAGTGCTATATCTATAAGACTGAATTTACTTCCTTGTATTATGATCTCTTTTTTGCCTTGGCTATAGGTAATTCTTGGTGTATTTAATGGTAGATTTCAATAATAATAATAATAATAACCAACATTTATATAGTGCCTACCATATGCTAGGCACTATACTAATTTCTTCACAATTTCTATCTCATTTGATACTCATAACAATCTTGTGGAGGTAGGTGCTATTATTATCTCCATTTTACAGAAAAGGAAACCGAGGCAATTAGCAGTTAAGTGACTTGGCCCAAATCACACAACCATCTGTAAAATTGGATTTTTGTGTCCAAAGCTTCATTTGTATGCATCTGCAGCTTCATTTTTAACTCATGTCACCCAATTCTAGGTCCAATGCTCTATCCTGGTGCCACCCAGTTAGCATTTATATGGCACTTTAATGCTATCAAAGAATTCTACAAATATTATCTCACTTTATCCCCCAAATCCGAGGATGTAGGTACTATTAGCATCTCCATTTAATAGTTGAGGAAACTGAGGCAGAAAGAGATTAAAGGACTTGTCCAGAATCACATAGCTTGTAAGAATCTGAGGTTGATTCTGAATTCAGGTCTTCCTAATTCCAGATCTAGCACTCGATCCAATGATCCGCGTAGCCTCATATTGGAGCAAGGTTGATTGTTTGAGAGCCAATTGTTAAATTTTCATGGTGGACATTTATACCTCAGAAAATGGCAAATTCATAAATTAGGATTTGAGTTATTGTTTTGTTGAAAGTCTGGACTTAAGAAAATGATGACGGAACTATTAATTAGGAGAGTTAGTTTTAAAACCGTGTTGTGAGGACAGCCTGGAGTCAAGAGTACCTGGGCTCCAATCCAGCCTCAGACACTCCCTAGCTGTGTGGCCCTGGGCAAGTCACTTCATTCCTTTTGCCTAACCTTTGCCCTTCTGTCCTAGAGTTGTTAATAGAACAGAAAGTAAGGCTGTTTTTTTTTTAAAGCAATTTGTTTTTCATAGATCCTTTGAGAGCTAAACATTTAATATCTCACTATTGACATCACTAGTCAAATCTCATCATTCCTATTTATTTATTTTTTAAACCTTTACTTTCCATCTTAAAATCAATACTACAAATTGGTTCCAAGGCAGAAGAGTGGTAGGGAATAGGCAATGGGGATTAAGTGACTTGCCCAAGGTCACACAGCTAGAACTGGTCTGAAGTCAGATTTGAAACCCTGATCTCTCATCTCCATGCCTGGCTCTTAATTCACTAAGCCACATTGTTGCCCCAAACCTCACTCCTATTTCTAAAGTTGGATTTTCTAAAGTACATAGGAATTACATGTAAATAATCGTAGTATAGTACTATAATTAAAATAAATATCTATTGAATTGAATCTTTTGTGACATATTTAGTACTGATGCCAGGGGTTTCTCTATTGTGCTTTATGCTTTCTCTCTCATTTAGGCAAAATCTTTTTTTCCTCAGTGTTTATTATTTGCTTGTTGATTGCATTTTATTCCTTTTCTGCCTCTGCCTTTTTTATTTTCTGATAGGAGAATGATGGCATATTAGACTTGGATTCTGTATACTGGTCATCCTGTGCCATTCAGACTGAGGTTCAGGGGTGGGAGAGGTAATGGTGAGGGGCAGAGAAGGAACAGAATAGGGAAAGGAGACCCCAAAATCCATATGTGAATTCTGATCCCTGATGAACATAACCCATAAGGAATGTGTTGGACACACGACAGAGATTAATTTGGAAAATGCACATTCTCTTAGGTGCTCAAAGTAAAAAAAAAGTTAAACATTGTTTCTATGTGTAATTGGGAAAAAGTAAAGTATTATCAAAGAAAGAAAAGTTAAATAACCCAGTGGAATTGCTTGTTGGCTACAGGAGGGAGAGAGAGAAAAGGGGAGGGAAAGAATACGAATCATGTAACCATGGAAAAATACTTTAAAATAAATAAATTAGTTAATTTTTAAAAAGAAATGTTAAAAAGAGAATACATATATTCTCATATTCTCCATAGTATTCACTTGGTTTCTCTTCCTTGGGGGATCCATTATGAAGTCAAGATTAATAAGTGGAAAGTCTTCTGTCATTCATCACCCAGAACAAGAGGCATAGCTTTTGGTCACAGTATCCTCCTCTCCAATGAAGCCTAGGGTAAGGAGGACTATAAGGTTTTATAGTTTGGAAGAGCCTCTTCTCTCCCTCATGCTTGGGAATCACAGGAAAAATTAAATTCTTTAAGTAAAAATGGATGTAGTAGGTGTGGAAATCTGAAATTTGGACAGTGAGAGTAAGCCAAGTCTAATTTTTAAAGCTGACTTTCAGATTGTCCCTTGGCCACATGCTTTTCGGCTTCTTCGGGGACACTGGCCCATATCTCTGATTTGTTCTGTGGTTAACACCTTCACAATTTTAGCACCTAGACCTCAAACTAAATTCACTTGTTTGCTTCTCAATCTCACTATCACTTGTTATTCAATAAAATATCTGCTAACATATATATTATATATGTATATAGTCTATTCATTGCCATTCTTCTCATTAAGATGGTTCATCTGGGTGGTTAGAACATGGTGCATCAAGGTGTGTCATATGATATTTACATGATCCAGCTAGTTAGCTACTGAAAAAAAAAGCAACTCAAACCCTGCTGAGTGGTTCCAGATCACATCTCTAGTCTCGACCAATCAGCTTGCAAAGGTATAACATTATTCCAATTGGGCCAGCAAAAGAATATAGTTGGTTGAAGGTAGACTACGAAGCTCTCCTGAAAAAACAATGCCAACTGCAGCTCCCCTGATGGAAGGTCAATAATATTGTCTTCATAGACTATGTGAAGGAGAGTATCTTCAGCTAAGTGGTTCAGTGATAAAGTGCCAGATCTGGAGTCAGGAAGACACAAATTCAGATTCTACCTCAGAGAATTACCAGCTGTATGGTCTGCAGCAAGGCATTTAAACTTTGCCTCAGTTCTCAATTCTCTAAAAGGGAATAATAAAAGCATCTATGATACAGAGTAGTTGTGAGACTAAAATAAAATAAAATGCACAAAGGGTTTAGCAAGACTTAAAATGTTCTATAATTATTAGCTACTATTATTCTACTCTTCTAATAATAGTAGGATTATGGTCCCTGACTATAGTTTCAAAAATTAAAAAGCTAATCAACTACTGGGGCCAATGAACCAATTCCTATTTATTCCTCTGTGTGTGTGTGTGTGTGTGTGTGTGTGTGTTTTGGGGATGAAAGGTGGTAGGAAATAATGATAGCTCACATTTATTCAGCACATTTCCATTTGCGTAGCACTTTCTAATAACCATCCTGTAAAGTAAATGTTCCTAACTGGAGACTCAGTGAAGTTGTTTTTTTTTTCAAAGCAAATCAACTGTAATGTATCTCAATAGAATTGATTTCCTTTATAATTTTGTGTTTATTTTATACATTTAAAAACATTCATTTGAGGTTGTGTCCATAGGCTTCACTAGATTGCAAAAGGAGTCTAATGCACACACATACATACAAAAGGGTTATGAAGTCTGTAAGTAGTACAAATATTATTATACCATTTTACAGATGAAGAAACTGAGACTCAAAGAATTTAAGTGCTTTATCAAAGTTCACATAGTCAGGAAGTCCCAGAAACCAGGATTCTCATTCAAGTTTTTTACCTCTTCCCGTGCTCTTCCTATTACAACACAAAGTTCTTATGTTATTGTAATATTTAAGTATCAGTTCTAAGAGAGGTAAGGTTTTTTATGGCCATTCTTCAAGAGAAGGAACAGAGTCTGAATGCAGATTGAAGCATATCATTCTTTACTTTATTTCCACCATGAATTTTTCTCTAGTGAGGCAATATGTGTCTCCTTTCATAATATGACAAACATGAAAATATGTATTATGTATTAATATATAATACAATCCCTATCACATTCCCTCTCTTCTTCAGAGGGAAAAAGGAGCGAGAGGAAGAACATAACAGAAAAAAAGAATATTACAATTGTCTTGATATGAAATCTGGGAAAAAATTAAAATTTATTATATAAAAAGGTCATTGTCAAGTTTTTGGATGGGTATATTTTCTCCAATTTTAATGGATTCCAGTGAATCTTTAACATATAGGGGGAGCTTACAGAAAGATATTCTAGGCCTTCTTATTCATTGAAAATCTGGTGGGTTTGTTCTTATTTCTAAATGTTCAGAAGTTCAAAGCTGACAGAGTTTATATTTAATTTTACAAGCTACAGGACATGCCTGGTTAAACATTCACTCAGGGTCTAGTAAGGCGTCACTTCCAAATAGGAAGTGGTAATTCAGCAATTTACTTTTAGCCAATTCTGGTTTTTCAGTAGTCTTTTTCTATAACGCTGTTTTAATGCACATCTTGTTGACAGGATGAAATTGATGATGAGAGTGCCTGGACCATCCCCAAGAGGAATATAACCAGAGGATCATTTTAGAATTCTAGAGATATTCACAGGTGAGTGACGGGGAAATCAGTGAAAAGGCAAAATACAAGATTATCAAACTTTTTAAAAACTAGATTTTTTTCAATATGCTTATAGGGAATGTCAGAAATAGGATTCTTTTCAACAATATACTGAGATTTGGGGATATTGGTGTGATGAAATAGTTTTAGATATATAAAGTATACTTGCTTTCTATAAAGGTAGAAATTGGACTTTCTACAAGAAGCTCAATTTTTTATAATATATGTTGATTTGATTTTACTTGCATTTTAGTAGAATTTGCAAAGTGTCATGTATATTTTGCAGTAAGATATTATACAGTGTCTTCCTTAGGAAAAATTGAATAGTTTGGTCAAATTCCCCACCCTCAAACAATTCCTAGAAGTCAGTTCTTCACATTTCATTAAGCTATGATTTCAGGCACCATGAACCAATGAGTATGTTAGTCTAGAAATGGAACTTAGTTTTAATTTTTCTGGCTTACAAACTGGAGCTCAAGTTAATATAAATCTTTTAATGTACTTATTTAAAGAACTATGACTTAGAAGAAATATCACAACACTCTTAAGTGACATTGAAGTCTTTTAGAGTTAATTAAACAAGAAAATTAACTAAAATAAAATCATTTACCTAACCTGTATTTTCTTTAGCAGTAAATGGAAAACAAATCCTGTCCAAATTAGTAGCATTCAGAGATACAGAAAAAGAGAGCCTGAAATGGAATTATTTCTGAAATGCTTGAAAGATATAATCTCCACAAATAAAAAAAATTTAAAAAAGAAATGTCAATCATCTAGTCAAGAGGAACAAAGGGAAAAAATCACTGGGAAAAACCTTTTGGTTGATTTCTCAACCACTTCTTTTGAAAAGCAGAAGGAAGGCAAACTAACCCTTTCAACTGTGGAAAGGTTTAATATGAAGCAATTTGATTAAATGTTTTCTCTAAGGCTCTGCCTAGCTATAATAATCTTTCTTATGACTCTAAACATATCTGCATTATTGTCAAAGTATCTAAAAGGGAACAATTAGCCACTTGCTTGCTGAACTTAGAAACCTAAGATGTGGTCCTCCCTCCCTCCTTCCCATGAATGTATGTTGGCATATGCTCATGTTGTCTCCATGTTGGGCTATTTGTGTATACTTATTGAGAGCACTGCAAGGCCCAGTGACTAATGACCGAGTGTTGGTGTAATACAGTTATGTCCCATTCTTTGGAATCCCTTTTGGGGCTTTCTTAGCAAAGATACTGGAGTGATTTGCCATTTCCTTCTCCAGCTCATTTTACAGATGAGGAAAATGGGACAAAACAGGGTTAAATGACTTGCTCAGGCTGGTAAGTGGCTAAGGCAGGATTTGAACTCATGAAGATGAGTCTTCCTGATTCTGTCTAATGTTCTCTATCCACTGCCCAATCTAGCTGCCTGATGACTAGGTGGATATTGAAATCTGTAGTGGGAAAATCAGGAAACTTGGAATCCAAAGTCCTGTGTTCAAATCTCAGCTTTGTCATTAAAAGCTGTTGGATCTTGAGTTGACAAAAGATTTCTTGGTTTCTGTAAATGTAAAATGAGGGGACTGTATAACTGTTAGTGTGCTTTCCAACTCTAAAATTATATGATTAGTAGAGGGGAAGCAGTAATATAGCACTTTTCCAGTTTTAAAATTTTATTTTGTCAAACTAGAGTCAAGTGGGGTTTGGGGGAAGTTCTTAGCTCACTTATAGCCTTAACTTCCCATTAGGAAAAGGACTTGGGACTCAGGTAAATGAGAGAGGTAGAGGAATTTAATAAATGATGAAGTGAGTTTTATTAGTGTTGTTTTGAGTCACGTAAATTTCCCTATTGGGATTTAAAAAAAATTCATCTTTATAAAGCATCACAACCCAACCCTAAGTCTCACCCCTGGAATGACTTAACCTCCTAACTGCTTCTTTGGGGAGCCTTTTCATGACTTAGCTGATGTCACCTCCTGGGAATCTTTCCTTGTTGTTGTTTTTTTTACCATTTCTTCTTCCCCTTCCTTTTTAGTTCTCTGTACTCATATGGCCTTGTATACTTGGGCTGAATTAAGAGGCTCAATTTAAAAGTCTTGTCAGTGAGATAATAGCTTGGAGTAGGAAGTTAGAAGGTAGAAATGAGGATGTTGAGAATTCCAGATGTGTATTGATTCCAGTAATGGAAGTGACTAACAGTCCTTGCCTCCAAGCTTACTTTCAAATGGGGGAGACAACCCAGGGCTCTTCTCTTTGTATCTTCAGGGTCTAGATATAGTAGGTGCTTTAAAATGTTTTAAAACAAATGGCAAAAAGCATTTCAAATAGGTTTTGGTTCATTAGTAGTTATGAAAAAAAACCTTTATTATCTTTATTCATTTTTCTTCTATATTGATTGATAGATCTTATTTTGACACAACAGACATCACTAACAAACTGTCTAGTAGTACTCTGACCGTATTCCACCCAAATTGAAATAAATTTCCAGAAAAGAGTTTAATAAAACAATCTAGCAAAATAATTGTGATGAATAGTAATGGTTTATGTTGGGTTAGTTTCACAAAACTCTAATCTTCAAAAAAACTCATCCCAGGATTGAATTCAACAGAAGTCAACAAGTATTTCTTGAATGCAAGCCATAGTGTTGATCCTACCATCATTCAGAAATTTAAAATTTAAAGGGTATTCATTTTCCGGGGGAGTTTCACAGCATTTGAATTTTATCAGTGGAGGAAAAATGAATTAGAGATGATGATAAGGGAGATTGTCAAAGTTACATACAATTCCATTTCCTCCTCTTTCTTTTTCTTCTTGCAAAACCAACATAATTTTGGAAAATGACACTGGAATTGCCACATTCTTTTTAATTTTGTATATTCTAGACACTGGTAAATAATTATTTTGGTAAATAATTTTAATATTTACCTCACCCTAAATATTATCAGACATGACCAGTCCTTGGCAAAAGCAGGTAAACAAGAACAAGAGGAATACATTAAATATAATATAGTTGTTAAAGTGTTGTTATTAACTACAGAATGAATATTGGAAGAATAAATTGTGAAGGCTACCTACAGAGTGAACTGAAAAGTGGAAACATGAAAGATATAATTTAAATGAACATGCCTATCACCCAGATGATATCTTCTGTGATGTGGGGAGGCTGGGGTGGGGCTGGGCACTTGTGGATAAATTCTATGAATAAAAACATTAAAAATATTATTACTGATACGTGTGTCTGGTTTGAGTAACAATTTACTTAATCGTTTATTTGTTTATTTAAACTCTTTAGTCAAATTAATTAATAAACATTTATAAAGTGCCTACTGTGTTCCAGGCACCATATTAAGTACTGATGTTACAAAAAGGCAAAAGATTACAATATAATTGAGGACACAATAGGTAAACAAATATATATAAAACTTGTTAGATGTTGGCTGAAACATGTATTAAACAGATTACAAAATCAGATTAATGATAACATTGTAATTCACTCATCTCCCTGAATCAATGTATAATGTATAGTATTTGTGAGGAAGAGTGAGTACAAATTTACAAAATGTAGCAGTAATGTACTTGATTGGGGAAACCCATGTGTCCCTGGGAAAACTCACAATGATGTATTTCAATTTTGAGGCCACTCACCTCCGGAAGCAACAGCCTACACTATGTCAACTATTGGCTAGAGTGGCCGGTGAGGTCTAGAATCCATTCTCTGATGACTGTTACATTTTAACCTGCTTGATGGGGTTCTAAGACTCATGTCGGTGCAGAGCCAAAGAGTTTTCTATCTCTCAAAGCCCCTAAATGCCACTTGTCTCTTTTTTCCCTATCATTAATAGATTAACTATGAACATCAAATTTGTTGTTTAGCAACTCTTTACATTTAAATTACTTAATCACAGAAATAAAATATTTTAAGAGTTTTACAGGCACTCTCCAGAGTTCTCATCAGAGGTCTTGGCCGTGCTTTCTCATTTATCTCTATTAACCACTTTATACTTCCTTCTTTGTGGTTTTGCTCCCCCTCCCTTTCCACACATACTGTGCACTATAAGTTGCTTTAATGCTGACATTCTTAGTTTGTTCATTCACACAAAGTAGGGGAATTATAAAAGATGGCTTTCAGGACCTTTGACAGTTTGAAGTTATGAATCCATAACATTTACAAGGGTCCTTAGATACATGTATCAGTATGCCCCTAAAATTTCAGGGAATATGCATTTTGGATTGGCCTGGCACTTCCTTCTCCCTGTCTTAAAATGGGGTCATGCCTTGAGCCTGGGGTACCAGTGTTATATATTTGCATAGTAATTGTACAGATAACATAGTACTTGCAGAGGGCAAAATTAGGAGGGAGCAGCAGGTGGACAGATATTCTAAAGCTAAAATGATCTTAAAGCAGAATGAGCTATTTTGAAGGAATTAGTGAATTTCTCTTCATTGGAAACCTTTAAAACAAAGTCTGGATGGCTCCTTTCCTAGGATGTTGGAAAAGAAGCCAGATGTAAGGGACAGATGTGAATTCGATTTGATGACTGCTGAGGTCCCTGTCATCTCTGAAATCACCTCTGCAATTCTGTGATGCTGTAAAATGCAGAAGAAGATGGGGTGTTTTCCTTGTCTCGTGTCCTTTAAATAATTCCTTCCAGAGGTTTACAAAAGTATCCTCTCCAAAGTATGAGTGAGTGAAAGGGTATAGTATTCTGTCCCACATACTGAAGAGCCTATTTAGATGCTTTGGTAGAGTAAAACAAAGTAATGCCTTTAGGTAGGCAAAGGAGGCAAGGAAGATGTGGTTCATTCACATCTAACTGCTGGGAGCAAAGAGCACTCTCTTGAACTCCTTACCCAGTGTAGGTGGGGAATAGCTCATCCGTGTCACAGACATAGGAAGCCCAGTGTAGCATGTCAGACAGTGATTTGACTCACATCTCTGTGGCTTAGTCTGTTTAGCCAGCAGACCCACTGTTGCTTAAACTCAAGGAGATATGAGTATAGCCAGAATGGGATGAATAGAACTGCCCAAATTTCTTTCTTTTTTTCTTTTTTCTTTTTTTCTTTCTTTTTTCTTTCTTTTTTCTTTCTTTCTTTCTTTCTTTCCTTCTTTCTTTCTTTCTTTCTTTCTTTCTTTCTTTCTTTCTTTCTTTCTTTCTTTCTTTCCTTCTTTCTTTCTTTCTTTCTTTCTTTCTTTCTTTCTTTCTTTCTTTCTTTCTTTCTTTCTTTCTTTCTTTCTTTCTTTCTTACGTTAAGTGATTTGGCCAAAGTCTATCTAATTGTAGTTTTTCTATTGTTCAGTTGTGCCCTGTTCTTCATGACTCCATGGATTGGCCCTACATGTTCCATGTTCTCTCTCTCTCTCTGTCTCTGTCTCTCTGTCTCTGTCTCTGTTTGTCTGTCTGTCTCTCTTTCCCTTACCTTCCATCTTAGAATCTATACTCCATATTGGTTTAAAGCAGAAGAATGGTTAGTTAAGGCAATGGGGATTAAGTGACTATTCCAGGGTCACACAGCTAGGAAGTATCTGAGGCCAGATTTGAACCCATCTCTGACCTTGGCTCTCAATTCACTGAGCCACCTAGCTGCCCTCTTCAATATCCCTTGAAATCTGTCCATGTTCATTGCTTCCATGACATGATCTATTCATACCATCCTTTGTCTTCCCCTTTTGTTTTCCCCTCTCTCAGATGTTTCCCAACATCAGGGTCTTACTTTTCCAATGAGAACTGTCTTCTCATCATGTGATCAAAATATTTCAACTTCAACTTCAGTATTATACTATCTGGTGAATAATCTGAGTTTTTTCTTTAAGTACTGACTGATTTGATTCCCATGCTTTGGCAAGGCCATATTTATTTATGTATTTGTTTATTTGTACCTTATTTATTTAGTGTATATGCAGAATACATCATGAAAAATGCCAGGCTGGACAAATCAAAAGCTGGAATTAAGTAGGGATGTCATTTTGAGCAATGCTGCTTCTTGCACTAAAGGGATGGCAATGGTGCCACAGAGCTAATGGGCCCTGAAGGACTAACTTAAAAGCAAGGGGAGATTTGTTCCCTAGAGTATTCATGAATCAGTGATCACTAATTTTGCTCAACACAGCTGAATATTAGAAAAGAGGAAGAAAGAGTCAGAACAAAAATGAACTGTCTTAGAAAAATCTTTCTCAAGTTTGTTATCTTCCATACAACCTCTCTAGACTCTCTTTTGAAAGCAAACATAAAAACTACACCTTGAATGAATAGTTTCCCCACCTCCCAGACATATAGTCAGAGACTGTCATTCCAAAGCAGCTTTTGAAAACATAGTGGTTTATGATTCTCTAATAATAATGGTATCAGCTCACTGTTGTTATCATCACAATCTGTAAAGTGAGATGTGTGGACCAAATGGATTGCAAGGTCCCTTCTGGTTCTCTGTTTATGATGCTATGGAGATGAAGAAAATGAGAAAGGTAAAAATATGTCATCTGTTCAGCTCTGGCTATCTGCTTATTGTACAGAAGAAAGCTGTTTTTTCAAAAGGTGTTCTTTACATCCCATGAGAACTCATTAACAAACACTGCAGATTCAGAGCTTCCGGAGTTATCTTCATTACAGATATTGCTAATGAGTTAGGTGGCATGTTTTGGTTTCCTCATCTCTGCAATGAATGGGGTTGGAATCATGGACTCTTCCAGTTTTAAATCTGTTCCTATGACTTTGCCAATTCTCTGACCAAAAACTTTCATTGGTTCTTTTGTTTGTTTAAGTGATGAGGTATAATAAGCTCTTGATGCTGGGATTCAAGGCCCTCTCCTATTCAGCTCTATCTGAACTTTGCAGCCTTGAGCTTATGTTTCCATTTATAGGAACTAAGTTTGGTCAGATGGGATGGCATTCCACCATCAGCCAGCCGTTCTCAGCTCATCCTCCATCTTGGTGCTTTTGTTCACTCTAACTCCTTGGAATGACTCTCCTTTCCCCTTCTCCATGTATTAAGGTTCTCCCTTTTTTCAAGGCTTAACTTCAAATGAAAGTCATGTTCTTGAGGGTTTCACGAGTCATTTAGTCATTTTTCAGTCATGTCTAATTCTTCATGACCCTATTTGTGGTTTTTTGGTGAAGATGCTGGAGTGGGTTGCCATTTTCTTCTCTAGCTTGTTTTATGGATGAGGAAACTGAAGCAAACAGGCTTAAATGACTTGCCCAGGATTATGTAATTAATGTGTCAGAGGTTGGATTTGAACTCAGGAAGAAGGGCCATTACTCTATCCACTGCACTAACTAGCTGCCCTGATAATATCAAATTTTGAAGGTAGTGACAATATCAACTTTTGTCTTGATTTCCTTTGCACTAAGCACAGTGTCTAGCACTTAGAAGGGGATTTAACAATGTTTATTTGAATCCAATCAAATTCAGCTGCCACCTCTTTGGGGCAGCCCCTCTGCCCTGATTCCCACTAATAAAAGTGATTTATCCCTCCCCTGATTCCTAAACTACATTTCCTGGCTCTCCTCTGGGTGCTAGTCTCACATTCCCTTAATCAGTCATTAGGGTATGACTTATCTTCTCTAAACAAGATGTTCTTCCCATGTATCTCTGAGAAATGTAGGCCCTCACATGGAGCATGGCACAAAGCACATCGTTTTGAATTGTAGAAAGATATCTTGAGCATTTTTCCATATGGCATTTCATATTTTTCACTTTGGGGGCCAAAAAATGAATTACTCTGATATCCAGAAAAATCAGTTGTCATTCTCCAGCTTTCCTTGCCTTCCCTCGCCTCTAATGGTTTCAAAACAAATACAGAGTACAAAGTGTGTCTCTGTTAGATGTAGATGACAGCTTTTCAGGTTTATTCAGTGGAGCAAAATGGGTATATGCTTCTTGTATTCACTGTGGTGACATGGATGCCAATCTGTCATCAACATTATTTCCTTTAATAAGACGTATGTGATTTTTGTGGGGGAAATAGTGGTTTGGGGGTAGCCTACATGAGTCACTTGCAATTACTGAGTAATTGGCATCAAGTTAAAAAGTCTGACAGCATACTCTTCCTTCTTATGCTTGGGAGTGATGACCTCAGCAGTGACTGACATCACTTTACAGTAACAATAGATTTACCTTTCTTTGCACGTATGTATTCCTGGGACACAGTTGCATAGACCTGTCCTAGGAAATAGGAGAGTTTACACAATTTGGCTTTAATATGAACCCTTCCGCCCTTAAGAAGATTACAGTCTAATGAAGAAATTTTTAAAAAGAAAGTGGAAAGGACAGGTGGATGAAGCAGACTAATTAAACAATGACTATTAGCAATGTTGAAGTGGGGAAAGGACTGGGCAATTAGGAGAGACCTAGGTTCAGATCTCACCCCTGACACCTACCTAGTGGTTTAGGTAAGTCCCTTAACCATTTTAATTTCTGTTTTCTCTTTTGCAAAGTGGAGATAATAATGCCTTTATTAATAACCTATATAATATAATAAACTCCCCCTCTATATCAAAATGAATGAACGAATTAATGAACTCATGAAAAGCGTTTATTAAGCCCTTACTACATGCCAAATAGTATGCAAAGTGCTAGGGAAAATTAGTCCCTAAATTCAAGGAAATTACACATATATATAAAAACCTTTACCTTCTGTCTTGGCCTCAGTTCTAATAGAGAACAGTAATGGTTAGGCAATAAGGGTGAAGTGACTTGCCTAGGGTCATTCATCTAGGCAATGTTTGAGGCCATATTTGAACCCAGGTCCTATCAACTCCATGTCTGGCACTCTTTCTACTGTTTTACCTAGCTACTCTGGAATTTATATTCTCCAGAGAAAAATTGGGAATTTTATTGATATCTTCTGCTTTTACATTTCCTACATTTACTATTATTTCTCTTCTCCCACTCCCTTCTAAAGAAGGATAATGAATTTTAGAAGCTAAGCAGAGCAGGGGAGAGAATGATTTACCTGGAAACAAAAAAGATTTGAATTCAAACCCAACATCAGACATTTATAAGCTGTGTGACCCTGGATAAGTCGTTCAGCTCTATTTGTCTTAGTTTCTTCATATGTAAAATTGGAATATTAATAGCATCTACTTCCTGGGTTGTTGTAAGGATCAAATGAGATCATATTTGTAAAGCCCTTTACAAACTTTTAAGTGTTATATAATTGCTAGGTATTATTATAGTTATCATTATTGAAAAGGGGGAGGAAAAAAGTCAATGAAACTAATCAATACGTGAAGGATCTTGCATTCTAATAGGGAGATTGCATATATAGACAAGGAAGAGTGTTGGAGAATCAGAGATGGTGAATGGTGAATAAAGGAATTGATTAACATAACTTCCAATGATGCACATATAAAGTTTAAACAGATTTCTTACTGTCTTAGGGAGGGGAACACAGTAAGAGAGAGTGAAGGAAGGACAATTGGAGGGAAAGAAAGAATTTAGAACTCAAAATTTAAAAAAATGTTAAAAAACAGCAAGAATTGGAAAAGGGATGGTGGTAAAGGGTGAGGGTACACTAATGCAGGACCAATGGCAAGAAGATAGCTAAAGTAGATGGATCGATGTGATGGAAAGCATGATTTGTTTTCATCTAGGGCTATCGGACTAGATATAGTAAACTAGTCAGAAGGTCAATTTAAATAACCAAGAATTTATTAAATATCTACTGTGCTAAGCAAAAGGGGATTCAATGAAAAAACAAAACAAACCCCTGGCTCTTCCCTTAAGAAATTCACAGTTTAATGGGGAAGACCATCTGTGGACAATTTTGTAAATAAGACACATAGGAGATAAATAGGAGAGGGAACTAACTTGTTTTTAGTGGGACTGGGAAAGACTTCTTGAAGAAGGTTGGATTTTAATTGAAATTTGATGGGAGGTGAGGCAGACAAACATTCCAGGCATAGAGGATAGCCAGTAAAAATTCATGGAATCCAGAGTTATCATATGGGTAAAACACTAAGGAGCACATTATTATTGTATAATAGGGTACACAGAGTCAAGTAATGAATAATAAAATTGTAAAGGTTTAAGAGGGCCAGATTATGAAGGGCTTTAAATTCCAAAAAGAGGATTCAGATTTGATCTTGGATTATATTAATGTATACTTACATATTCACCAAGTTGGGCAGTTTGGCTTTAGGGTGGGAGGTCCAAAGTTTAGTGCATGAAGTCCCTCTAGAGTCATATTGGTGAACCTATGGCACGTGTACTGAAGCGTGCTAGAGGAGGCTACTCCCTTCTCTCCCTACATGCATACCTGAGGATATTTCTCTCATTACCTGCCCCTCTGCTCAGTAGTCCAATGGGAGTGCTTCCTCCCTCCCTTATCTGGGGTAAGGGGGTGAGGCTCACATACAGTGTTAGGATTGCAGTTTGGGCAACTTGAAAACTGGGCAACTTGGTCTCTAAAAGGTTCACCATCACTGCTCTAGAGTATGGTTTCTCAGCAGATAGCACAAATCTTCTTGCACTGATAAAATACTAATCTTCCTAAGATTTTATTTTCCTCTTATCGGTTCCTTACTTACAAACCTTCAATGACTCCTGGACACTCACAAGATGAAAGTCAAACTCTTGCCTTTGATTTAAAGCTCTCAACAATCTTGCCTAATTCTATGGAATCAACCATGCCTTCCATTGCTTCCCAATGTATATTTCCTATTCCTATGAAAGCTACTCTCTGGCCTCTAAGCCCTTGAAAAGAATATGCTATGTTGCCACCTGGAAAATGTTCTCTCCACTCCATTCAATCTGTTTATATGCTACCCATATTTTATGTCCCATCTCAAGTCCTTTCTCCTTCAGAGATTTCCCCAATAATAATGACATTTTGGCAGCTATATGCATAAAAAGCTTGAAGGTTTATAAGGCATTTATATGCATTTCCTAGTTTGTCTCCTAATAACATTGTGAGGTTCTATGTGTATTGTTGTTATTTTTTTCAGAGAAGTAAATAAAAGTTTAGAGAGTTTAATTGGCCTGCTCACTCCAATTCCATGATCTTTTTCCTTCTTTAGGCATATGTAGTCTACACCAAAACCATTTAGAACTTAACTTTATAATACCAAAGCATTATTATTATCAGGCTGTGTGATAGTGTGAAAAGAGCATTGACTTTGGAATCAGGAAACCTGTATTTACCTTTGTTTACCAACAACTACCTTTCAGATATCACAAACTGGCTTTCCTATAGGTATCTCAAATTCACCATGACAAAACAGAATTCTTTGTGTCTTTTGTCAAGCTCTCCTTTCTTCTGAGTTTCCTAAGACTGTTGGGGGCACCACCATTTTCCCAATCACCCTGGTTTGTGATCGTACTATTATTTTTGACTCCTATCTCTCACCCGAAATACAATTTCTTCCCAAATGTTGTCACTTATAATGTTTCATAATATCTTTCCTGTATGTCTCTTCTCTTCATTCCTACTTCAGACCTTTATTGCTTTGCACCCACATGATTGCAATAGCTTTCTCGTTGATCTCTGTTCTCTGACCCTCTCTCCACTCTAATGTATTCAACTGCCAAACTGATGGCATGACTGCCCATGCCACCTCCAATACCCAATAAATCAATTATCTCTAGGATCTTCTTAACTTTTGCCTTGCCACTGGTCTTTGATGACTCTGGAAGAGAGTGAGTTTGTGCAATTCTGCCTCACTCAAATCCAATTTATTGATTTCAACCCAGATCCTCTTCAAGTACAAAGGAGAACAACTACTAGAATAAAAAACTATAACAAACACCCCCTGTTTGGCATTTCATGCTTTTTCCTAACCCAGCCACATCCCATATTTCTAGCCTTCTGACTCTTTAAAAAAATCTTCTGGTTCTTTATTTCTCTCCACATGCTCTTCAATCTAGTTACTTGGGTCTGTCAATGACTTTCCACACACAACAGCCCATGCTTTTTAGCATCTGTGCCCCAGACCTGGAACCTTTGCCTCTTCCCTTCTTCCAGATTTCATTCAAATCTCAGGCTACTCAAATGCCATCTTCTGCTGGAGGCCTTCTTGTCTTGAAGCTCCAGTCTTGAAGCTATTAGAGCTTCCCCCTTGGAAATCCCCTACCTTGCATACATGTCTCACATACCTGCTTATTTACATAGTGCCTCCTCCACTAGAATGTGAATTCCTTGAGAACAGGGACTGGTTTTATCTTTTTTTGAATGCTCAGTGCTTTGTAAAATGTTTGGTACATATTGTTGTTCAGTTGCTTTTCAGTTGTGCCCTACTCTTTGTGATTCCATTTGGGGTTTTCTTGACAAAGACACTGGAGTGGTTTTCCATTTCCTTCTTGAGCTTTTTTTTTTTACTGATGAGGAAAACGAGGCAAACAGGTTTCAGTGACTTGCCATAGATCACATAGCTAGTGTCTGAGGCCAGATTTGAATTTGGGAAGATGTTTTCCATGCTTCAGAGCTGGCACTCTCACTGCATCACCTAGCTGCCATATGAAATGTTGAAGGTACTTCCTTTTTTTTTTTTAAATCTTTATCTTAGGTCTTAGAGTTGATATTGAGTATCAGATCGAAGGCTCAAGAATGACAAGGGCTAATGCAATTGGGATTAAGTAACTTGCCCAGGGTCACATAGGTAGGAGTGTTGGAGGCCAGATTTCAACCCAGGATCTCCTGTCTCCAGGCCTGGCACTCTATCCGCTGAGCTGCCTAGCTGCCCTGTTGTTTGCATTTTCAAATGAAATAATTGTATTTTTAGTTTTTCTTAACTTTTATTTTGTTATGAGAGTCCTCTCCCAAAGTGGAAATAATCTGCAAATATTTTAATATAGAAACAAAACACATCAATACAACTTTAATATAAGCATTTATGTATTCATATATGTATATATACACATCTATTCACACACACATATATAAGCCCCTTACTATATCACACAGATCCACAGAATCTCAACATCACAAAATTTATATATACATATATGTACATATTCACACACATGCACAGATGCATGGACATATGTGTCTATAAGCATGTAGATATACCCATACATGTTTATCCTATACACATATAGACATATATGTATAAATATGTATTTTATTTGGAGAAAGGCAAGTATAGTAGGCTTAATGCAGTTGTAGATAACTCTCAGCTATGAGGGGCATCTAACACAGAGTCAATATGGGCTGAATCTAAAAAGATGAAATCTAATAGTAATAAATGTAAAATCTTACTCTTGGGTACCCAAAAAAATCACTTCACAAGTACACAATGGGAAAGGTTAAAAAGCAATTTGTCTGGATAAGATCTGAAGGTTTGCAAGCTTGATATGTGTCAGGAACATGATTTTTGGTCAAAGAATCTAATGTGATCTTTTGCTATATGAAGAGACTTCCTCTTTGTACTGTATCCTTGTAAGATCCTATCTGGGCATTATATACAGTTCTAGAAGCTACAGTTTAAGATAGGCTTAAGTTGAAGATAAGCTGGAGCAGTTTCAGAGGAGGGCAACTAGAAGCGTGAAGGTCCTTGACTTCATATCATATAGGTTGAAGGGATCTGGACATATTTAGCCTGGAAAAGAGAAGGCTCAGGCTGGCTAGAGCAGCAGTTTTCAGATATTCAAAGACCTGTCCTAAGAAAGTAGGAATAGCATTTAACTTTTTAGAATCAGAGGCAGAAGCAATCTGTGGAAGTTAGAAAGAGGGAATTTTAGACTTGATATAAAGGGAAACTTTCTAACCATTACAAGTGTCCAAAAGTAGAAAGGGATTAGTTTCACTTAACTTTTTTTTTTATTTTGTTACTAGAGATCTTTCCCAAAGTGGAAATAATCTATAAATGTTTACAATATAGAAGCAAAACACATGAGTTGTGGGTTCTAGCACCTTGGAGCTCTTCCTGTAAGGGCTACAAGACCATGCTTCTGGTATGTTGCAGTAGAGATTACTTTCAGGTAGAGCTTGAGTTAAATGTTCACTGAGGTCCCTTTTAGTGCTCAAAATTCTGTGATTTTGAGATTCTGTGATTTTTGTGTAATATGGTAAAGGAGTCCATATTCATATCTGGTTTAGATGTTAAATAGAGAAGTACTTGATGGGGGTTGCTACATAGCACGGTGGATAGAGCACCAGGTCTGGAGTCAAGAGGACCTGGGTTCAGCTATGGCCTCAGATATTTCCTAGCAAAAAAAAATTCCCTGGGCAAACCACTTAATTCTGATTGCATAGTCCTTGCTGTTTCTCTAGCCTAGAACTGATCCTAAGACAAAAGGTAAGGATAAAAACAAAAACAAAAACTACTTGATGATTATTCATGATTCCAGAGAACCAATGATGAAACATTTCAAAGAAGTGATGGATTTAGAGTAGCTTTTTTGTACATTGTCTTTGAGGAAATTGATTTTGCTTAACTATGGATATTTGGTACAATAAATTTGTTCTTCTTTTCTTTCCCCCCACGCCCCCCACAATGAAGTGGGTGATGAGAAAAGAAAATAGTATTCTATTGATTTTTAAAAGTAGAGAGAGTTGAGGGTACTATAGATGTGAAAGTTTGTTCAGAGAGAGATTTCCACCATTTTCCATCACATATGACTCTAAGGAAGGTAGTGTTTTGGTCAAAAGGCCAAAATCATCCATTAATTCCTCCATTACCATCCTACTTGAATGCCCTGGTGAACCTGACTTCTTGAATGCTTGAATAGTGGAATACTAATCCTGGCAGATCCTAGCTGATTGAAGTTCATACCTGGCAATAGACTCCCATCCAAGGTCAAGGCTAGCTAAATTTGGAGAGAGTTGGTCAATAGGGGATGAATTTTTTGGACATAGAAGCTCATGAAACCATCTATTAAGGCAATGCAGAATTGAATTCTACATCAGGTCAAGGAATACCCACATTTGTAAGACCTCTTGAACTGTTTAAGTAGGTATCTACTAATTCTAATTAATTGAGATAGAATTCCACTGGCTTAATTTTTTGTGTTTTGAAGAATATTTGTCATTCACTGCTTATCTTTGTTGTGCCATCTTTTTCATCGTTTTGTTTTCTCCTTAGAATCTCCAATTCTTCTTTATCTCACTCTTGGTGATACAAAGATATTGCATTTGAACTGTCCTTGTCCATTTCCGCATACGTTTGATCAGTCCAGTTACCACCATGAATGAGGTAAGCCTGCTTTATCACTTAGAGTAAGATGCTTGGTTTCTTAGGATCCCATTGTTGTGCTCCAAACAACTATCTTTCTTTTCTACTTTCTAGGAACCAATGAATTCAAGCAGCTTCTATGATGACTTTACTGAAGTGACTAGCAGTACAGACTACTTTATTGGTGATGCAGTCCTATGTGTTATGGAGGAAGTCAGAAAATTCACAACATTATTTGTACCAGTTGCATATTCCCTCATCTGTGTCTTTGGGCTCCTGGGAAACATTTTAGTGGTGATCACCTTTGCTTTCTACAAGAAAGCCAAATCCATGACTGACGTCTATCTCCTTAACATGGCCATAGCAGACATATTGTTCATCCTTACTCTCCCATTCTGGGCTGTAAATCATGCTACAGGCTCATGGAAGTTTAGCAACATTATGTGCAAACTGACTACAGGTATATATGCCATCAACTTTAATTGTGGAATGCTTCTTTTGACCTGTATCAGCCTGGACAGGTACATTGCAATTGTGCAGGCAACCAAGTCTTTCAGGCTTCGAACCTGGACATTAGCATATAGTAAGATGATCTGTTTGATGGTATGGTTATTTTCAATCATAATCTCTATTTCAACGTTTGTATTCAACCAAAAATATACAATACAGGGGAGAGATGTGTGTGAAGCCAAATACCACACGACCTCTGAGGCAGTCAAATGGAAAATACTCATTTTGGTTCTCCAGCTTCTCTTTGGTTTCTTTATCCCTTTGTTGTTCATGATATTTTGCTACATGTTCATTGTCAAAACTTTAGTGCAGGCCCATAATTCTAAGAGGCATAAAGCCATTCGGGTGATTATTGTGGTCGTCCTTGTCTTTTTGGTCTGCCAAGTGCCCCATAATATGGTTCTTCTTGTGGTTGCATCCAATATAGGTCGGCTTCGATCCTGTAGTGATGAGAAGCTTATATCCTATACAAGGAGTGTCACTGAAGTTCTGGCTTTCCTGCACTGCTGCCTCAACCCTGTGCTTTATGCATTCATTGGACAAAAATTTAGGAATTACTTCCTGAAGATCATGAAGGACCTGTGGTGTATGGGCAAGAAGCATAAATTGACGGGCTTCTCTTGCTCTAAGATGCATTCAGAAACCTACATTTCTAGACAGACTAGTGAAACTTATGAGAATGAGAATGCTTCATCTTTTACCATGTAGTATGCTACAGATGAAATAATCATGACAAGCTTTAAAAAATGATGTCAATGAATTTCCTTATCATCCATACGATAGGCAGTTCTTGATTGTCTACAAATAGTGATGAAGAGTAATATAGATCACTGAAAACCACAGGAAAAAAAATCAAAAGACTCAAGCCTATTTTAGTCAATAGGTTAAAACCTCTTTTTTAAACAAATCTCTTTCTAGTCTACCAACATTTACTTGCTTAACCTTCCATTTCTTTTATTCCTCCACATACTCTCAAGCATTAACATGAAGATAAACATTTAAAATACAAGTAGAAGGAAGACGCAAGCAAGCAGATCGGGTTTTACAAGCTAGGAAAAAAAAAATGGTTCCTGTTAAGAAGTGGTTATGCTAGGACAACTGCATGGATCAGTGGACAGAGTCAGACCTAAAGACAGGAGGTCCTAGGTTCAAATCTGGATTCTGATACTTCCTAGCTGTGTGACCCTGGGCAAGTCACTTAACCTCAATTGCCTAGTCCATACCACTCTTTTGCCTTGGAGCTAATACTTAATATCATTTCTAAGACAGAAGGTAAGGGTTTAAAAAAAAAGTGGTTCTATTAAAAGCAATCAAATGAATATTAGGTTGAGAGCTAGGAGGAATTTTAAGAGTTATCTAGCCCAACCCAGTTATATAAAGATATGGAAACTGAGATCCAGAGAGATTAAGATACTTGCCCAAGATCACACAGGTAATACAGGTTAGAACTGGGATTTGACCCAGCCCTCTTTCCAAAGTAGTTCATGAGCCTCTGTGGAAAAGACAGTTAACATTATAGTGGATTGAAAAAACTAAAACTAAAACAACATAACCTGGCATTGAAAGAATGCTAATTTCCCTGGTTAGTACCTGTTTCATAAATAATGTGGAAATTGGCTAAAATTACTCATTTTAAAAACCTTATGTGCTAATAAGTTTTTAAAAAAATAACTTGGTTTTATAATTAATGAGCTTTTCTGAGGCAGAGTAGAAATACCCCCCCCCCCATATCATATAGTAGGAAGATTGGAGAATTCTGATTATTAACTCCCAAATTAGTCATTATATACATAGTATTCAACTTCCTATTGATTCTTTAAATGATCTTACTCTGAAAAGGAAGTTTGTTCTGATTTCTTTTCTATTTTTTATTCAAAGATATTATCTTTTCCTAGTGATGTGTGATAATAACTTTCAACATATGTTTTATGAAATTATAAAATCCTATTGTCTCCTTTCCTTTCTTCCCTCCCCACTTTTAGAGAGAGTAAGCAATTTGATCTGGATTATACATCTATTTTCATGCAAAACATTCTTCCATATTGATTATTGTAAGAGAATAGTCCTATAGCTAAAAACCCCAAATAAAACCATAAGTAAACTAATGTGAAAGATAGTATGTTTTGATCCGCATTCCGACTTCAACAGCCCTTTCTCTGGAGGATAGCATTCTTTGCCAGAAGTCCTTGAGGATTGTTCTGGATCACTGTATTGCTGAGAGTAGCTAAATATTACACAGTTGATCATCATACAATATTGTGGTCACTATGTACAGTGTTCTCTGAGTTCTGCTTATTTCACTCTATATCCAATTTATTTTCAATTACTCTTTCCACTATGTCTGCGAAGTTCCATAATCCAAAGTTTTTCTCAAAGCAGTATGTTAATATAGAATAATCATTAGGAAATCAACACCAATATTCTTTGAGAAAAATGTTGGAATGTGTATTAATGAGAAATATTTCACGTAATACTGGATTACTTTTATAATACTTTTTAAAGATGATGCCTAAAGATTCAAGAAATGTATTTTAGATGAGTTTTTAAAATAAAATCTTATTACACATTTTTAAAAGGCTGTTTTTACTAGACTAATGTCTGTTGCTGAATGAGTACACTGATGGCTGCATTGACATATGAGAGTTTGGGAAGTTTTCACTGCCTTCAATCAATGGGTATATGGAAAGTTGTCAACAGATAACTTTAGTCAAAGAGAAACAATAGCTTATTCAGATAGTTCCTGATATATGACTAAGAGTATGAATATGATTTTTAAAAAGAAATGTGTTATTTGGAAACTAGGTCACAGATGCCTCCTCTATAGACATGACTGAGGAATAGTCATCTATATCCATTAATTTTCCTGGTAAATGAGAAGGCAGGGTTTTGTTTTTGTTTTTGTTTTTGTTTGGTGAGTTGGAGATATTTTAATAATTTTTGATGGAAATCAAACCGGATTCTAAATATAATTTAATTTAGCTTTGTTCCTCATTGTCATCATTCAGACTATCAATTCTAAAGTCTTGCTGCAGTTCTGTAATGACCTCAGGGTTTATCGCCATGTACATGGCCATTATCTGTCATATCTTGCCATTTTCCAGGTACCTGCCTCTGTATGGGCTCCCTTTTTAATCTGTTGGTTTTATTCTTCTAGGATCTGACAAAGCAGGTTCAGATTTTTAGTCTTTTTTTTTGGATAAATTCTAACAATGTGAATTTATGTATCACTTTCATCAAATTCCTAACCTAAAGCAGTCTTTTGTTATAAAGGTGACCCAAAGGTTTTGAAGACTTATCAGTGGAATGGCAAGCTCTGGTAGGCTTCCACCATGCTAGAAAGGCTTTGAGCATGGTGCCTATGGCATAACCATATTTCCTCCTTAAGGACCAGTATACCTGAGTTTGTCATGGCTCATCATGAATAAGTTGGAAACTTAGAGGGTTAATTCTGCTGTTGTATTACTCCATGAAGCAGACAATAATTGAAATTTTAGTTCATAAAAATACTTTCCTCACAATAATACTATGAAGTAGTTATTTTAACTTATTTTATCCCATATTACAGATGAGGGAACTGAGATTCAAAAAGCTTATAAGTTTCTCCAGGATCAGGAGCTCTTGGACCTAATTTATCTGACTCTATGACCAGAGCATTTTTAACTCTACCAAACTTCCTCTGAATACTTGAGGAACCGTATAAAAAGAGAGAGAAGGAGAAGAAAATGGGATGGAAGGAAATGCAGAATTCATCTTCATAATTATAAATATGAAAGGGTTAAGCTCACCCATAAAACAGAAGTGGATAGCAGAATAGATTCGAAACCAGAGTCCAATAATATGTTGTTTACAAGATACACTCTTGAAACAAAATTTTTTGGATGACCCAAAGCTAACACATGGCAGAGACAGGATCCAAGAAGACCTCAATGAACTCAAACAATGATTGAAATTAATCACATAACATTTAATAGTACTAAATATAAAGTTCAAAGATGAATAAAATAACTAAGTTCCTAACTACAATGAAGATAGGTTGGTACAGTGAATAGAATGCTGGTTCTGGAGAGAGGAAGATTCATTTTCCTGAGTTCAAATCCAGCCTTGGACACTTTCCGGCTGTGTGACCCTGGGCAAGTCACTTAACCTTGTTTGCTTCAGTCCATTGCAAACCACTCCAGTATCTTTACCAAGAAAACTCCAAATGGGGCCACAAAGTGTTGGACATGACTGAAAAGATTGAATCAACAACTACCACCACAAGTACAGTCAAGGGGAGGCATGACTTGACAACAATTCAGACAAAAGAAGCTATGAGCGTTTTGATAGATTAAGAATTCAATATGAGTCAACATTGTATTATTGCAACCAAAAAAATGAGTGTGATTTTAGCCTGCCTAAGAGAAGCATAATGTCCAGGATGAGGCAAGTCTTAGTAGTAGTTCTACTAGGGTCTACTCTAGTTAAATGACCCCAGAATTAATGTGTTCAGCTCTGAGGGCTCCATTTTAGGATGGATGTTGATAGGTTGATGTTCATCCTGACAAAGACAACCAGAATGTGGATAAGACTAGAGACTTGCTATGGAAGGGTTCATCGAAGAAACTGGGATTTTAGCTGGAAGAAGAGATGATTTAAAGGGTAAAAGACAGCCTGTATACTGGTAAATGTTTAACAACTAGCTGTCTAGGGAAAAATATGCACATGACACAATGTTAAATTTAATTGGCATTGTTGCTCTTTTCTCCATATTTCTTAAGTCTACATAGTCGACAAATTAAGCTGCCTTAGAGGGATCTTGGTGGTATAGTAGATAGAGTGCTGCTGAACCAGAGAGCCAGCTGAGCCAGTTCAAATACCACCTTAGACACTTATTAGTTTTGTGGCTCTTGGCAAGTCGTTTAACCTCTGTTTGCTTCAGTTCCCTCAATTGTAAAATGAGGATAACAATAGCACCTTCTCCCAGGGTTGTTGTGAGAATCAAATGAGATAATTGCAAAGAGCTTTACATAGTGCACAGAATAACTGCTATAAAAGTTTAGTCATGGTGCCTGGTACAAACTAGGCACCTAACTAATGCATGTTTCCTTTCTTTGATTTGAGGAGTTTGCTGAGATTTGAGGTGTAAATGTTCACACCTAAAATTTAACAATCAGCTTTCATGAGCCAGTTCAAAGTGGCTCCAACATATCCCTCTATCTGCTAATATTTGGAAAACTGTCATATGGAAGAAGGATTAAACTTGTACTTGGTTCCAGAACTTAATGGGTACAGTTTACAGAAGGGCTTGATGCAAAGAAAAATTAGAGCTGTGCCACGTGGAATTGACTGCTTTGGGAGCTATTGGGTCCCCCCTAGCTGAAAGTCTTCAAGTAAAGATTGGATGGGGCTTCTTGTCTTAGTATGAAAAGTCCTCTGAGGTCACTTCCAGCTCTAAGAACTTGTGATTCTTATAAAACTTAGTAAGTATAATACAGATTTCATTCTAGACCTTAATCACCATGTACAATACTTCTGTACTTTTAGTTCAAACCCAAGACACCAAGGACACATTTTCTGTCCTTGCTGTTGCCTTCCAGATTTCTGCTGCTTACTCCTTACTGGTTGAAACCAAGGATTCCATTCATACCACAACCCTTCCCACCCTGACTGAAGCAGGAGTTGTGGGGACTTTCCCGACCTCCTTGTATTTTAGTAGATGGATTCCAATCCATCCTACTATAATTTCAGACTAAGGCACAAGACTATTTTTATCTCCTTTTCCAAGACAGTGGGAATTGGGACTTCTTTGGGAAAATAAAAAGACACTTGCTACTAGGTCTGAGAGTTTCACTTGTGGTATCTCTAGTAAGTGGTGTAAAGGGATGCAAGGAGGATGATGGTGGCTCTTTTGAGATCTGGAACCACTACCCTCCCAACCCATTTACATGTACCTTGGAGGTTTATACCAAAGTGAAGTTTAATTTAGACTCCAGGATCCTAGAATGCAAATTTAATGCTTTCTTGGTTATGGCTTTTGTGGGAAGTCAGGACCCTGGAAATCATTGCCTGTGGGTTAACGTCCTCCTCCTCAGTCCTGTAGGGAGTTTTGCCATATCTAGAGACTAAAGAGAAATATGGGAGTAAGAATAAGAAATAGAGGGAGGACTGGACAGGTCATCATTTCAAGAAAAGTGTATTGGAGATCTTTGACAAGTGATTAAAATTGCACGTATCACAACTGGGGATCATTTTCCTGTCAAGGAACAGACACGTGTTTTAGATAGCTCAAAGAAATCGAGGACTGATCAGATCTGAGAGTATTTGGTTTTTGTTGTTGAGACTAACATTGAAGATTATCTCCAATGCTTTCTAGGAGACAGGATGCCTCCTCTCACCTACCTGCTTTAATTTATTCTGTTTTTAACTGGCCTTCCACAGTGTGGTAGGAATAATAGCTATCCTTCATAGGCTAGGTTGGTTTTTCCATAAAAAAAAATGAAAGCAGAGTCAGTAGGACCTGGATTCAACTTTGGCCTTAGAGACTTCCTATCTGTGTGACTGTGGGCAAGTCTATTAACCCCATTTGCCTACCTGTGTTAGAGTTGTTATTAAAATAGAGAGTAAGGATTTTTAACAAAAAGTAATGAAACCTTACTGAAGATAATTGGTCTGATGGAACAAGGTTCAAATTATTGATATAGCGTCCTTCACTTGAACCCGGCACAGAAGGAACTGGGGGCTCCTCATTTCTGATACATCTTGTACCACTCTAGCAAATAAGGAGGAAGGGCACTTGTGACCCACTAAATCAGTGTGACATCCTTGATGAATATCATTTCCGTGCTATTGAAGTAAATTTGTTTTTGTTCATGTCAGCTTGTGTCTCCTTCATTTTAATTTTAAGCTTAATGTGAAACTCTAGAATGGCACAACATATTCCTGATCCAGAAGATACAAAGACTGGAATGGACAGAGATGGCTAGTCCTACCCCCCTTTTCCCTTTTCTCTTCTCCATGCAGTCTGAGTAGTTGTAGCTTGGAACTATTTCCAGTAATAAAACAGAGCTTGCAGTGAAGTGGGATATTTTGCCTGTCAGTTTTAATGGTCTGACTAGACATGGGAAATAAGGTATATAGAAAGAGAAGACCCAGAAAGGTTTTCTGAAGTATGGGAGTTTATTTCCACAAAAATTTCAAGGTAGCACTGCTAGTGCAATATTTCTGTTTGGGAATTCAAGGAACCAAACATGATTGTTTATTTAAGGGAGAAACAATCTTCAGGACTAGTCCTTCTAATACACCAGGATTAATAACCACAGGGTGGGTAAGTGGGTAAGTGAATGAAGCAGCAGCAATTTTCCCCCTTTTGTCCTGAAAGGCCAGGGTGTGCTTGAAAGGGAGAGCCTTGCCTCTGAAGAGGAGTGGTTGCTGGGGAAGCTCTATCTACAAATGGTGGGATGAGATTGCGGCTTATTGGTGAGGATGGAGAAAATAGATTATGCTGCAATCTGGGTCCAGCATCTTGTCAAATAAGGAGGCAGGGGAATTGTGAACCACTGAATCAGTGCCACATCCTTGATGAATATCATTCATCAGAATAAATCAGTTGGGTTCCCTGGCTCAAGGGATGGCTGACAGCTCAGCTTGCCTCACCACCACCATCTGGTGGTTATAAGGGCCAATTCTTTACCAATTCTGGTAGCACTGTATGGAAAATTCATTCCAATATGTTTTTGGATGATTGCTGGCATCAGCACCATGGCTCCAAAGAATTGGTTAGTTGCTCAGTTTTGTTAGGTGCTGCAGAGTGAGAGAAGCAGAGCCATTATCCCTGACCTAGAATCACAGACTCCTAGAAATGGAAGATATCTTTGGGGTTCAACCACCCACCCAATTATGATTCCCCTCTGCAATGACTTGAGGTTACAAATTAGGACAGAGAATCCTGTTGCAGGCACACATCCAGATATTTAGGACAGACATGAATGATCCATGAAATAAACATGTCAAGATTACATCTGCACAGAAGGATTAACTTCAATGCATATTGGAGGAGCACAAATTAATTTTAGTGCACGAATACTTAAAACATCTTTTCCCAATGGTCATACTATTTTGGTTTCATAGGTGTCAGAGCTGGAAGAGATCTTACAGATTTTCTGGAAGAACTGTAGCATTTTCTTTATGATGAGATGGAGACTCTGAAAGACTTACAAGCAGTAAGGGAGCAGACCCAGAACTCTAACCCAGGTCTCCCATCTCCAAATTCAATAGTCTTTTTACTCCATCATACTTCAGAAGTAAAAACTGCCCCCACTTAATCTAGCTCCTCTAATTTTACATTCTTTGCATTTTGCTTTAGGCCTACTTTATACCATCCTTACTCTTCTTCCTACTCAGTGGTGAGCACACTTTAATGCCAGTAAGAGCTGAGCTTTAGATCGGTTTAGCAGAAGAGACAAAAATGAGGTTTGAACTCTTAATGAGACACTAGATCTTTATCTTACGTGGCAAGAAACCATGCAAAGTTTTTACTTCATGTTAACCACTGTATTAAAGAAAGACACCTGGATCAAGTCTACTCAAAGAAATGAGTTAATACTGTATAGGGAGAGCCCATTGTTCAAAGCAGATGTCTTTGAAAGAATGCTTTTTAAAGCCTTAAACATTCATCCAGCAGATGAATCTCCTCTCATTTTACAACTCACTGAATATCACAGTATCATATCATATTTGACTTTCAGTATAATTCTCATTACAAAATTTGACCTATTGAATCTAATTGCTGATGCTTAATTAGAAAATTATTTTTGCATATTTTATGATTAAAGTAGGGTCAAAATTGTTTGTGTGTTATTTAATTGTACTCCCAGGAAAGTGAGGAGGCTCAATGGAAAATACTCTTAGGATACTTCCAGTTTCAAAACTGTGATCTTATGATCTGATGTACAAACATTATTTCTATATAAAACCTTTTAGGAATATGTTTTTCAGCTCATAGAAATCAGAACTTGAAAGAGACTTTAAAGAGCACCTAGTCCAACTTATTTATTTTATAAATAGGGAAAATGGGGCAGGAAGAAATGAAATGACTTATCAAAGGTCACATAGTTGGTAATTAGTAGAGCCCAGTGTTTGAATTTCTCAATCTCCACTTCTCTGGGATGCAGGTTCCTTCATATCAGGATTAACCTGAAGCAGAATAAAAATGAGAGGCCTAATGGTGTAGTTGATAGAAAGCTGACTCACAAGTCAGGAAGACCCGAGTTTATGTCCTTCCTCTGACACATATTGGCTATGTGACTGGGCAAAGTAACTTAATCTCTCGGTACCAGAGAACTGTATAAGATTATTATTTGCTAGACAGGTTCCTATCTGTACTGGTGGAATTTCTTACCTTTACATCAATAGAATCAGAAGCATTCTCTCACCTCCTACTTGGTTGTATGGTTAGGTATATAGCATCGAATATAGGCATTTAGGAGCAATGACCAAAGGCAATTGATGAATGTGGGGAGTTATGGGAAAGCCCTTCACTAAAGACCTCTTTGTGATGTGAAAATGATTGTGTTCTTGGAGGCTGAGCAGATGGGGCACAATCTTCTTCCTATCAAGGTGGAAAGCCTTCATATGTGAGTCTGGAAACAATTTCTGCTCCTCTTGGAAGAGGACTTACCTAGCTAAATTCAGAGACATCCTCCACCTAACAGTTGGTTCTGAGGTGATACCTTTTTCTTAATGTAGCAACTCATTAAGACCATCTATGAAGGCAGAGGGCGGTTGTGAATTGTGTGGGCAGAGGAGTACCATCACTGATCACAGTTCTATCTTTCCAAAAAAGATGAAAGTGAGGGAGTATATCTGTGGGAGGACCATGTCCACAGTAAATTGCAAAGAGTAGTCAAAAAAATCAATGGTTTTTCCAGTAAGCTTGATAGAGAAGATGAGATTTCAGAAGCTGTTTCAATGTTAGGAAAGATGGGCTGATGAAAGGAAGAGAGGCAATTCTTGGTTCAAAGAGATTATTTTGGAATGAATTCAACAAACATTTTTTGATAGCCTACCACATGTAACATACTGTGCTTGGCTCTGGGGAAGTAAAATCCTAAACAAAATAGTTCCTCTTCCCAAAATGCTTATATTCTACTGAGAAGGCTATGAGATGGAAGTAAGAGTAGCATACAAAAGGAGAGTAATAATTAAAAAATCCCTTACCCTCCATTGTAGAATCGATGCTGTGTATTTGTTCCAAGGCAGAAGAGTGGTAAGGGCTAGCAGTGGAAGTTAAGTGACTTGCCCAGGGTCACACAGCTAATAAGTGTCTAAAGCCAGATTTGAAATCAGTATCTCCCATTTCTAGGCCTGGCTCTTAATCTACTGAACTACTTTGCTTCCCCCTAAAAAAAGATGATTTTAAAAGATGTGCCTAAAAATAATGAAGAGCCATAAGTGAGCTGGTATGAAAAAAAGACAAGGGAGGAGAGGGATAATTCAGGGTACCATACTGTATGATCTTTGAAGCATAGGTTAAGACTTAAAATGGGAAGCCACCATTGAACTTTAAAGAGAAGAGCCAAAGATATGGCCAGAGAGAACTCTAGGCACAAAGGAAAAACAAACTAGAGGTAAAAATCTATACCATAAGGAAAGTTGTAGGAAGCGAGTTGCAGTATTTCAGGTGAAAGACTCAAAAGTTTGTTTTAGAATGGAGATGGTGTGAATTGGCAATAAGGAAAAGCTGCATAGAGAAAAGTGACAAGATTTGGCACATAGTTGGATGTCCATAACAATGGCAAATCTAGTATGGTAGATCAAGCACTGGCCTGACTTGTGTTTGAACCTCACCTTAGATACACTGTGGCTGTGTCATCTTGGTGGAGTCACTGAGTTTGAGGCTCAGTTTCCCTGCATGAGAGCCAGGAGCAAAATGGTACTTATATTACAGTGTTGTTTGAAAGATCAAATTAGTCCATATATGTATGCTATTTTGAAAAACAAAGCGTTATGAAAATGAGAGTTATTGTTATTATAAATTAGAGACTCTAAAAGTGACTTTATTTGACTTGGAGGGAGTTAACATTTCCCATCATGCTGAGTAAGTTAAGCATGGGGAAAAGACTTGACAAAATGTTTCTGGATTTGTATGTATTTTTTTAGGCTTGTGCCCTTTTTACTTGCAGTGAGAAGCACTGGGACTAGAGTCAAGAAGATTCATCTTCCTGAGTTCAAGCTTGGCCTCAGACACTGAACTAGTAGTGTGACCCTGAGCAAATCATTTAATCCTATTTTCTTCATCTTTAAAATGAGATAAAAAAAAAAAGAAATGGCAAACCACTCAAGTATCTCTGCCAAGAAAATCCTAAATGGGGTCACGAAGAATCAGAAGTGACTGGAAAATGACAGAACTTGTTACTTGCACAAAGCTACTTAGTAAAACCTCTACTACTGGTCAATTGTTTATTTGAAAAGTGGACAATATGCCAGATAAATAAAAAGCTGTCCTGCAAATCAGGAAGCCTTGGGCTCAAATCTATCTCTGACATATCCTGGAGAACTGACACATCTGGAGAACTCACTTAATCTATCAGTAAGGACTCTATGTTACTTTCTAAGTCTGTAAGATATGAACCTGCTTTGGAACAGGGAGTTATCTCACCCAGGAGTCCTCTGTATCAGTGAAATATCAAGACATGGATCCCCTATTTTATATAAGAGTAAGCCATTACCTTAAGAAATTCTACTCTTTAGGTGTGTCCACCTGAGACAGGAAATTCACTTATAATGCAGACAGCTGGGACATGGTTCTAAAATTAAACATCAGGTTGTATAAATTATATAAATATTTTGTATACATAAATATTTAATATTTATACAACATTTTGCATAAATATTAAAGTATACCTTTATGAAACATATTAAGAAATGTACCGCCAAACCCTAATTCACAAGCAGCATCTTCCACTGGACCTGTTTGTGTGCTGAAATGGGGCAATGCCATATGTTTAACTCCTCAGTGAAAATGTACCTTTTTTTTTTTCTTACACAAATGTAATAAACTTCACTTACTCAGACTGGCACACAGCTGCCCTCTAGTGAATATAAAATGTGCTGGCACTTGAGAATTTTTAGAAGAATAAATTTGAAGCTCTCAGTAAATTCTAAAATACATTCATCTCAATTGCTGACAACCTCAAATCAACAACCTTGACATATATGTGTCAGCAGAAAATATTTGTGTCCCAAGGTTTTAAAAGAAAAATCTAAAATCAGTAGAGTATTTGAAATTCTGAAATGGAGGCACTGAATGTGGAGTCAGAAGTTCTGGGTCATTAGAAGCTCAGCTTTTGTGACAATAATGGATTTAAACTAAATGGCCTCTGAAGTCACTTCTAACTCTAGCTAAATCTATAAGCCCCCAGTCCTAGGATACAGAAATCAAATTTACTGAATCTTAAACTGAAATCTCCTGATGACAAGTTAGAAAAATCCTGAGAGCATTAATGTTTAAAATTTGGCTGAGAAACAGCATTCGATTTTTAAGGGTACTTCTCTCTCCCCTTATACCTCCAACCCCAGCCCTTCAGTATTCATATTACATACAAATGACAACTTACCTCCCCAAAGGCCCTACTCCAATTTCTTATGATGTTGTGGCCATGACTCTGGGTTCTTGACATCTACACTAGAAGAAAGTAAGCTCTGCAGGTTCTATCAAGCTGAAGAACCTTGGGATAAATTCCCAGAAACAGACTATGTTGACTCTGAGGACCAGGCTAGCTACGTGAGAAGTTCAGCAACAGGGGACTGGTGTCACTTCTGAGGTAAATGACTTTCAGACCCAGACCTGACAATTGACTAATGGATGATGAATTCTTTGTCTGTGGCAACCCATGAAACAAAGAAAAGTAGAAAATCTCCCACAGTCCCATGTGATCCCCTTGACCTTCTTCAGTGGTGGTGGGAGAATTTTGAGGAAAAAAGGAAGATAGTATTATGAATCACAGAATTTTTAAGCTATTGATAAATGTTAACTTGGTAATTGGCATTTTAAATATGAAGTATTTTCCAGTGAGTAGAAATCAATTTTGATGCTTTTTTTCTATAAATGAAACTTGAAGAGACAAAAAGTTGCCCCTAAATGGAAAGAGAGATGACTCGCTGGTTTCTCCTTATAGATGTATATGAAGGAATGTGTGAAGTTGGTTTTATCTGCAAGAAAAATCACTTTATGGAACATTGTTGGTCTTGATTTACAAAGCTTATGATGAGATTAGGGGAAAAGATAACCATGGAGAAAAATTGCAGTTCATAAATCAATATCCACTGTTGAAGATAAAGAAGTAGAGAAATTCAATGAAGAACTAGATAAGACCCTCCAAATTAAATCAACATCTATTTTAAATCTTGGAGACTTCAAAGCAAGGGAGGAATAGCAGAAGTGAAGATTGGCAAAATATATTTTGGAGAATGTAGTTCGGATTCAAGAAACAAAAATGGGACAAAAGTATATAGACTACACAGAAGTGTCACACATTTCTTATTCAACCAACAATCAACAAGCATTTATTAAGTCTTTCTCATATTCTTTGCACTGTGCTATGTTCTGGGGATACAAAGAAAAAGCAAAAATAGTCTTTGACCTCAAGGAGCTTACATTCAAATGGGAGAGATACTTGTAATAAATTGTAATATACTATATATATATGTATATATATATATATATATATGTAAAGGGGGGGGGGAGGAAATGGGATTTAGCAGGAGAAGGCACCAACAGCTGAATGAATTGGAAAAGGCCAGCTGTTTAAAGGGATTCTAAGAGCCAGAGGTTGGGAGGCAAAGTACATATATTTTCCCTAAAGAGATATGTATGTATGGAGTGTGACCATTTCTATGACTCTTCTCTTTTTTAAGTCTTATGATGGATTCACATTGTCCAAGAGCTAATATTTTTCTTCTTCGGTCATTTTGTTTGTGTCCAACTCTACATTACCTCATTTGGGGTTTTCTTGGCAAAGATATTGGAACAGTTTGCCAATTCTTTTTTAGCTCATTTTAAACATAAGGAACCTGAACTAAACAAGGTTAAAGGACTTGCTCAAGGTCACACAGCTGGTAAGTGTCTAGGTCGAGATCTGAACTCAGGGAGATGAGTTTTCCTGACTGGAGTCTTGGCACTCTATCTATTTGCCACCTAGATGCCCATGGTTAAGGTTTACTACACATTTTAAAGTATTTAAAGCTCACATATTGTGGTATCTTCTACTATCTCTCTTCCCTTATCTTCTTCATCTCAGGCTACCTAAATTTGCCAGCACATGAAGCCACCATGAATGCCTATGGAAAATAGACAGAATGATGCTTTTAATGGTAATAAATAGTAGTAGTATTTTTATAGAGGACTTTAAGATCAACCAAGTACTTTATGTATGTGATCTTATTTTATCAGAAAGTTCTGATCCTGGTGACCACTGAATAATATCATAAGAAATGAGATAGTCTATGTCTTAACAGACAGGAAATGACTGGCTACCAATGTAGGAGTCATTTCTGAACAAGCCATTTGCATACAGACTACTTATTAGAACAAAGATAAAAATCAGTGTCAAATTAGAAAAAAGACTAAAGGTGAGATGTCATCTGAAATTAAAACAACTCCATTTTGACCTATTTAAGTAAGTTATTGAAATGCATGTTATGTAGTTATGCGAATAATGTACACCTGAATTGAAAGCATCCTTGATGAGGTTATTAGAAAGAAGTATCAGATTTTTGTAAATGATATTCTACAATGTGCCACATTTTTAGTCATGAAGTTGATTAAAAATGTAGAGATGCAAGATATTATTGTACTTAGTTTGTTGTCATAAAAAATGTCTCACTTGGTAGAACAAAGCACCATCTTAATGGTTTTCTCCAAAGGAGGTATCTCTCACATTTTCTTCAAACAAGGTGTCTTTCAAGTTGTCAAAATTACATGAGATTACTTGAAAGATGTACCAGTATGTCTATATTATTTCACATAATGGCCTCATCATCTCCTATGGATTCCATTATTATCATTGTGCCAATGTCCTCAAATCTATTTATTCAGTCTTACCCTTTCTCCTAACGTGCAGTCTCTCATCTCTGTCTATTGTATGTCTCAAACTAGATGACCCAAAGACATCTAAAATTCAATATGATTAAAACAGAATTCATCTTTATACCCAAACCCTCCTCTCTTCCTTTTCTCTGTTGCTGGTGAGGATATCACCATTTCTTCTAGGCACCTAGGCTCACAACCTGGATGTCATCATCAACTTCTCATTCTCTGTCAACTCCCACATCCAATCTATTTCCAAGTCTTGCCAGTTTTACTTTCTTAACATTTTTATATAAGCCCTTTTCTTTCCTCTGACACTGCCACCACCCTTTTGTGGACCCCCATTACCCCATGACTATTGCAATACAACATACTATTTGGATTCCTGACACTTAGCTGCCAATGTAATCTTCCTAAAGTAGACATCTGATAAAATCTTCTAAATACTTCTGCTTGTGGATGATATACTGATCAAGTCCCTGGAACTTTATAGAGCTATATAAATATGATTAATAATCACTTTAAAAAGTCTGGCCTAAGAATTCACACAGAAAAAAATTAAGTAACTTAAGAATGCTTGTTCTCCAGACATAGACACAATGTAAGTGAATGCTCTATAGCATTCTTCCATTAGTATATATAGATCCAGAGGTAGCATGAGAAAGTTTGTTCATCCATCCATCCATCCATCCATCCATCCATCCATCCATCCATCCATCCATCCATCCATCTATCTGTCTATCCATCTATCTGTCTATCTATCTATCTATCTATCTATCTATCTATCTATCTATCTATCTATCTATCTATCTATCTGTCTGTCTGTTTATCTGTTTGTCTCTCTGTCTCTCTATCTAATCTCTTGAATGGAAACTACAAATGGATAATGATTTGGGCCCCAAATTGACTCATCTTTTAATTCTACCAAGTTTTTCCATGAAATTTTAATACCAACATTCTTCCAGTCTCATATGAGTTATGAAATACTGAAGTCTGAAAACAGTTGGGCTATTTATCCAGTGAGCATGAGGGATAAACTCTTCTGCTTTAGTGGTTTCATAGCAATATGAAGAGAAAATGAAGACCCTCCACACACTTGGTGACAAACTTACAGGGATATCTGGACAATTGAATTAGATGAGCATGAATATTTGAACTGTGATCTATATCCCTAGAAGGAGTAGTCCTGTCAATGGGAGAGAAATAGATAAATAGTAATTGCTTTGAAAAAAGAAAATCTAGGCAACATAGAGATTTTCAGGGAGTCATTTAGTGGCCTGCAGACTCAAGATAAGTTACCAATATAATTCAGAAGTCAAAAATCCTAATGCAAACTTGGACTTAAATTCCAAGAATTTAGAGGTGATAATCCCATTATACTCTGCCCTCATCAGGCCTCATCTTAGGTAATATGTTCAGTTCTGGACACCACAACTTTTCATTTTTTAATAAACCCTCATCTTCTGTCTTAAAATCAATACTGCATATTGGGTCCAAGGCAGAAGAACAGTAAAAGTTAGGCAATGGAAATAAAGTTCTTTGCCCAGAGTCACACAACTAAGAAGTGTCTGAGGCCACATTTGAATCCAGGAACTCTGATCTCTAAGTGTGGCTCTCAATCCACTGGGCAACCTAGTTGTGTCCCCTGGGCAGTATGACTTAAGAAAGTATTTGGAGAGTATAAGTAATCTCCACATAAGCACTTCAGAAACTTTTAATTTATTATTTAGTGTCATCAAAATTTTTGTTTTAATATAGCATTTTCTTCTTCCCAGTCCTTTCTCCATGTTCCTAAAACAAGGACCTGAGATCTGAAATTCTATCTTCAGTTCACTTGTGCCCAAGAATTAGAGGATTAAAACAGGCAAGAATTTTAAACAGAACCTACTCAAATTCTCTCATTTTACAAATGAGAAATAGGAAATCTAAAAATTTTAAGTGACTTATCCAAGGTCACACTAGTAGTGAATAGTAAGGGCTGAGACTGTGAACAGAGGGCTTCTGATTCCAAGCTTACTACTCTTCCTACAATTGATCATCCTTTTTGTTCTCATCTTTCTCTTTGTTTCTTCTCACTTTTTCTTCATGCCTTCCCTCTACTTGGGAGTGTAATTGGAACCAGCTTGTACCTGGCTGGGGAACTGATTGTTAAATTTTCAGCATGAGTATTTAGACATGGAAGATTGATAAACTCTACAAATCAGCTTGATTTCTTTGTCTTCTTGATTGTCTAGACTTGAGAAAGTGATGGAGTAAATATAATAATGGAGATTTAAACTTTAATTTGTATTGTGGATATATTCACTCCAACCCTAAAAACTGGTTGTTAAACATTTACTAGCAAGGCTTTGTGTCCCTCTACCTTCTCAAGCCCTATACTCCTGTCCTCTCCTTTAATACTTTCCCTTAAGAGTGTGTCCTTGTATATATCTGTGTTTCTATGTATGTTTCTCTGGGTGTGTAAAGAGTAGGGAGAAGCGAGAAAATGGAAAAGATGAATTGCATAGGGAGGTTTTTCTTTGTCTTTTTCAGAGGTAGCATGAGAAAGTCTAATTGCACTAAGGCACAGGAATTGATTCTTGGGTACATGTGAAGAAACTCAGAGAACTAAGCAATGAGAAAAAGACAGTCAAGTTATTTGTGTGTATCTGGCAAGGTTAACAACAAAAGACTGAGGACCAGGAAGGAGCTAAGGTAATATGGAATGGGACAAATGAGGAGTGGGAGGCATGGATAGAAGATTAGTGATGCATATGATCATAGATCCAGAACTGGAAGGAGTCTTATAGACTTCTCATCCCCTCCTTTAATTTTCTAGGTGAAAAACTGTAGAGTTTAGAGATATGTAATTCTTTCTGCAAGGATTTAAACCCAGGATTTAATCTGTTTTGAGATTCAGCTCTCAATTCAGTATGGATTAGTTGGGGGACCATGAAAGGGGCAGTTGGTTAGCTGGTATACTGAGACTCCTCTCCCTCAAGCCCCCACTTTGTCCAGCACCTTTGCTACAAGTGTATTTTAGCCTCTGTTTTGTAGATCATTAGGCTGGTGCAGATAGGAAAGAGTCAGTATGTTTCAAGGCCAGTAGGGAAGAGTAGGTATGGTTTGAGGTCACTATGATTCTCCTGCTCATTTAGATTTCAAGTTGAAAGGGAAATGGGATGAAAAGGACAAAGGAACTTGGATTTTACCAGCATTTTTACAAGGATGATTTAGTTATCTACAATAGAGTATTATCATTCTTGACATTTTATTTTATTTTTTTTAAACCCCTACCTTCCATCTTGGAGTCAATACTGTGTATTGGCTCCAAGGCAGAAGAATGGTATGGGCTAGGCAATGGGGGGGTCAAGTGACTTGCCCAGGGTCACACAGCTGGGAAGTGTCTGAGGCCAGATTTGAACCCAGGACCTCCTGTCTCTAGGCCTGGCTCTCAATCCACTGAGCTACCCAGCTGCCCCCACCACCCCCCCATTCTTGACATTTTAAAGAAGCACCAGAGAACAGGTGCAATTCATCAGACAGGAAATGAAAGGAGATACTTAACAATCCCGGGCTTTGGCCAAACGATGTAAACCAAGTTCAGTAGGTGGTCATCGAAACTAGTTTTCCCAGCTTCTACTCTCAGACCGTCTCCTTCATTTGTTGATCCCACATTCCCAAATAACCTCCCTCAAGAGCCTGAATTGCACCAGGGTGGCTGCTGGTGGTGGTGGGACTTGAGTGCAATTTCCAACAATTATGTGGGTAGACTTGAACAATTGCACCCACCGGGATGGAAGCAAGTTTTGGCAGTCCTTGAATCTGGCTGGGGTGGGCTTAATGCTTTCACAGCTAAGTGGTCCTGCCTGGGTAGCCTTCTTGGATTTGGGCCAATCGGGGTCTGCTAGTGTCTGCGCGTTCTTCTTCCCAGTTGTAAAATTCTGCCCAACCTCCCAGAATTCTATAGCTTCAGAATCCTCTAACTCCAACCAGGTGAGTTTCACTTCGCCAGTTCCCAGCGCTCCAGCCCCAGACGCAAAGGAGTTAGCTTTTAACCTTGTAGCCACAGATCTATTTCGAATGAGCCACAGGGCCAAATGCCCCACCCTTCCCACTGGATGTGCACTGTTTACCGTTACTGTGGTTACGAGAGGAAAGGCAGCCATGGAAGGTGGAGGAGACTGCCAAGGATCTCAGTAAAAGCAATCAGCAAGGATGTTCACTGCACATTGACACGTTCCCCAATAAACCATGCCCCGAAACGAAGGACTTCTTGCCACATACTACCCAGTAAAGATTCAGGAGGCGCTGAAGTTTCAGTCTGAGTATGAAAACTGGTAAAAGTCCTTTGTGTTATTTCCCCCCCTCAGTGATATTCTGATTTCTTCCCCTCATTTCCTCCTTGTTCTCTTCCCCCTCACCCCATGTTCCCTTTAGTTCTTCTTTGTGCTAAGGGGCTTGTTCATTTTCAAGCTGTTTTGTTTTTGAAACTGATATGTTGGAAATTGAATTTTGAGGTAATTAGATTACATAGCTGTGTTTTCCAGGAAATGCTGCCTGTTTCCATAACCTTTTTATCTCTTAATTACTCATATCCCTTCCTTGCCTTCAACAAATCTATTCCTTCTAGCCTCAAAAGAAACATCCAAAGCATTTTCATAGACACCCTACTCCTGTAGTTATGAATTTCTGGAATGAGATATCAAAGAAATAAGATGATTTGGAACAAAATCAAAATTCTAATTAGAGGAATTTATTAAGTGCTATGAGCCAGGCAGTGTGCTAAAGGCTTTGCAAACACTTTCATTTGATCAGTGAGCTAGTTAGAATGTATGTAGCTGAACTAGACATTTTAATTTTTCTTTTTTATATTAATGGAGTTAGAGTTTTATTTAGTGAAAGTGGAAGAGAGAGAGAATACAGAAACTGGTATTTTAGAATATTATAAAAAAAAGGTATTTTCACCTCTCCCCTTGCCAGTCCAGGAATATATTTGGCTAGACTTTATACACCAATTCAAAGTTAGAGCTATGAAATCTTATCTGAGGTCAATTCTAGCTGCAAGGATGATTTTTCTATTGTGCATTTATTTTTCTGAACATTGCTGTTTTCTTCCTGCTTTCAAACCCCTGGCCAGTCTCACAGAGATGGCTAGTCCCCCCCTACCTATCCTGAGGGTTTAGACAAATTGTTGAAAACTTCATAGTTCCCTATGTAGCTGGATAATAATCTGGGTCCCCAAATTTAATAACAGGAAGAAAGTGGGTTAATTTAGGTTTTGGAAACTGCTTTGTTTTCAAGGAGACCAAATTGTTTCCTGTTGCCAAAACCTACCTTTAAAACTCTGACGTTTTCTGAATGCAGCTATCTGCCTGTAAATCATGGAACACCATGTGGGATTATGGGTGACTCATGGTGAAATGGTAAGCATGGCAGTTCTAGGTAGACTGTAGCAATGACTAACTGATTAATTCACAATAAATGATAAAAAAGATATCACTGAGGAGATGTGTGACCAGAAAAGGAGGTGGGCTGGTCATTTTTTGAATGAAGGGAAACAGAGGGAAGATCCTTGTATTGAATTGCTAACCACAAAAATATTTAAAGGTCTATAAGAGGGGTCTATAAGAGGATGATAACATCAAGGTGTTGGATGAATCTTCTTTTGAAAACACAGACACTTGAGAGAATGTAAGATAGAAAATTAAGTCATTTCATAAATCTTCATAGGATTGGAAATCTGGGAAGTCTGAGTTATAGAAAACACAATTAGTATAATGTTTCAATGATCACAAGGAATTGGAGTCATATACAGTTATAGATAATATCCCAATATTAATAATATAGCAAAAATTTATATGGAGTTATAATAGGAACCATAAGATTTTAGAAGAAGAATCTTAGATATCATCTAAGGTAGACTTGAATTCCAGAGAGCCTAAGTTTAAATCCTACTTCAGATATTTATTAGCTGTGTAACCCTGGGCAAATCATTTCACCTGCCAATTTTCTCATCTGTAAAATGGGGATGATAATAATAGCACCTGCCTTTCAGGATTGTGAAGATCAAATAAGATGAAGCATTTTTAAAACCCCAAAGTATGATATAAATGCTAGCTATTATATAAATTCTTTATCTAAGTTCTCTGAATGATATCATGGAATCAAAGAATTATAAAACAGGAAGGAATCTGAGTTATCAGTTGTGTACAGTTCCTTACCCAGTGCAAGAATCCCCTCTACAACACCACTGACAAAATTATGAGTAGAAAATCTTTTTGAGAAACAACTCAGCAGGTGGCTCTACTGTCCCTATAATAACAAGCAAGTCTAAAAAGCAGCAATGGATAGGAAATAACTGGAATTCTCTCACTGCAGGGAGGAACATGTAAAATGGGACTTGAAAGAGCAAAATATAGTGCCTTCTGAGACACAAACAAGGGACAATATTTTAAACATTTACACGTAATCTTGTCTCTCTCTTCATTCTCAATGGATGACTAGAGTCAAGTGAGCCACTGGGTGATCCCTTTAGATTGTAAAAATGACTATTGACAATGATTGTACAGATTTGTTCTCTGAAATTTTTTTCTTTGTGTTTTTCTCTCTCATTTGAATGTTAGTCTGCCTGACCATCCACCAGAAAGCTTCTTTCAAATTAAAAAATAATGAAGTCAGCTTATTGGTGCCACCCTAGATATTAATCCTTTTAAAACCAGAAATTGGGCAGATGCAGCTCTGATTGTGGGAACTGAAATACCTTTCAGCATCAGTGATGTCTAATGACCTTGTGCCCAAATTGTCTGGAACGCTCTCCAAAAGTGAACTACCTCTTCCTAAAAAGAATCCAGGAAAGGATGTGTCCCCTTCTATGAGTCTGAATTACAGTGTGACTGACACTTTAACTGAACAGCTGGCACCCTTATGTTATCCAACAAACTGCAACCTGATGGTGAGGAACAAGGATCCAGAGAAGGTAACGAACCCAAGTCAAGTTTCTGATGATGTCCAGCAATTGACCATTTTGGCCAACTCAGTTTTAGTTTCACCTTTAATGACATTCAGGAGACTTCCTACTGGGTACCTTCAGGCCACAAAAGTAAGTGGTTCTTCAGAAACACCACCTTCTGTTCCCCAGGTAAGTACTTAACACCAATTTCTATACACAGATCAGAGAAATGACTATTTTACTATAAATGAAAGGTCTTAGAAGTCTGAGAGTGTTGAAGTACGGGGATCTAGAAACTGCTTTATTACTGACCCACTGAGTATAGGCAGTTCCCTTTTCCAGCCTTTTTAATGCTAGACAAAATAGGTTTACCTGAGGGGGAAAAATGCTGATTGGCCACCTTCTTCATATATCCCATATAAAGAATCTAGCCCTTGGGTTACCTTTAGCCTTCTCAAATAAACCAGAGTGAATAAAATTCTGTGGTTATCTAGGCCCCTTTTCTCTTCCCAGTAAGAATTGTGTTGAGAAAAAGATTTTGAAATAGCTTTTCATCTGACACGTCCTTCAGCTTGAGTTGAGTCCTTTTGCCTTCTGGTGGGTTTGGGAGCTATTTTGTGTTTTCCCATTCATGTAAGGTCTGGTCCTTGTTTATCCTCTGACCACTCAGTGAATACTTCAAAGCATGCTTCAGGGATTCTCAGGACTCTCTTCTAGGTAAGTGAATTTGGCCGGCCCTTTGGCGGCCTTTTCAAAAGCTTTCATTGCAGGATGTTTTCAGAAACTACCTCAAGGTGCAAGCAGTGCTGACAAAGGGCTAAATGTTGGCATAGGATCATAGCCTTCCTCTGTCTTCTTATGTCCAATCTTCTAATCTTTCCTTATGCTTCTTTCTTGTGCTTTTTTGAAACTTCCCAACTGGGAAATCTTGCTGAGAAAGTTTCTCTCTGTGCTGTCATTTCTATCACAGTTTCCCTGAGAACAGAGGTTCCCTAGAGTGTGCCAACAGAGGACACACGTACTCAGTTACTGCTACTACGAGAGACATAGGGCAAAAGAGAAAAATAACATGTGAGGAAGACAAAGAACTGGGGGGCAAAGCCAGAGGGAGAAAGGTGGTAATCCAATAGGGAAACTAGAAATGTGAGGCTAGAGGTTAAGTACTATTTGACATAATGGCTAATTTTTGGATGTGGATGAGTTGTGGAAAGAAGGCAGTTCAGTGGTGGGATGTTGGAGAAAGAGGAGTGATGAGGGGTTGGGGAACTTATTTTATTTTTTATTAAAAAGTTTTGGTGGTGCTTTCTGGTTTCAGTTTTGGATACATTCTACCTGTCTCCCAACAACAATCCTTCCCTTGCAACAAAGAGAAACAGTGAAGCAACACCAACCAACTCAGTGACTACATGCGATACTCATAGTCCCCTCACCTATCTTGCCTAAAAGGAAGGAGATATATATTACCTCAATTCTCCAGTCAGGCTCATTTATTTCTATTGTTGTTTCATGTCAGTTTAAGAAAAAATTATTAAGCACGTAATTACTATGCACAAGGTACTGTGCCAGAAGCTGAGGAATTATGGGATTTTTAAACAAATATTTTTGTTTGTACAGATATGTCTTTAAATTTTTGATATCTTCATTTATGAATACATTCATCCCCCTTTACCCAATACTGTGAGTCATCCTTTGGCATAAATAATTTTAAAAGAAAAAAAAAGCAGTTTAGAAAATCTATAGTGGTTAGGGAATTCCAAGCCTTTTTTTGTTTAGAGTTCAAGTTAAATGAAATTGGGCCTTGCCAACTCAGAGGAAGGATGAGGTTAATTTATCAAGCAATAGAGGTGGCTTGAAATACAGCCAAGGAGGAAGAGTGAATGCTTTGAGGGAGAAAAAAACATAGGAATCCATAACAAAATGATGGAGAGAGATATCCCTTAACCAATTAAAAGGGAAAGGAGCAGAGGTGAGCTTTTTCAGTTTTCATACTTCCTTTTTTTCTTACAAAACCAAGTTCCAAATTTTTTCCTTTCAAATTTAATTATCTTATTTTTTTCTGATTTAATAAGCATTTGTCTTTCCATCTTCTTTCTCTTTCCCAACTAAATAATGATGCAAAAAGAAAACCCTCTCAGTAAATATGCATAACAAAATAAAACAAATTCTTATGTTGTACATATTCCAAAATGTAGGTGTTATCAGGCATTTTAAGTCCATCCTCTCTCTGGCAAGAGGTGGGGTAACACCCTTTATCTTTGATCCTCTGGACTTGTGATTTATTACTGAATTGAACAGAGTTCAAGAGTTTGTCAAAGTTGTTTTTCTTGAAAATGTTATTGTCATTGTATAAATTCTTCTTTTTCTACTCAAATCACTGTATATTTCAATTCACTGAGATCTTCCTGGTTTCTTCTGAAACATTCCATTTTGTCATTTTTTATGATACAATCAATATGCCTTTATAATCATATACCTTGATGCATTGAACCATAAAAAAAAATTGTGGCCTCACTTACCTTCACTGTATAACCTTTATATTGGAAAAGTACAGCAACAGAATCAATTTACAATGCTTTTGTCAAAAGACAAATAACATGAATGTGGTAGCTATGTAGCAAAGTGGATAGAGAGCCAGATCTGGGTCCTAGGAGGATCTGGGTTCAAATCTGGCCTCAGATACTTCCTAGCTGTGTGACCCTGGATAAGTCACTTAACCCTAATTGCCAAGCCCTTACGGCTCTTCTGTCTTAGAATCAGTACTTAATACCTAAGATAGAAAGGAAGGGTTATTTAAAAAAAGACAAAGGTAACATGAATGAGAGTATAGTGGAAAGATGGATGAATCAGGTGTTAGCTAAATAGAGGTCTAGTCCTGGTTTTGGCACTTACTAACATGTGACTTCAGGCAAGTTGCTGCAGTTCTCTGAGTGTCAGTCTCTTAAACTGTAAAATAATGACCAAATTAGATAATGTGTAAAATGAGTCAACAACCATGAAATAATTGTTATTCTCAAGTAGTATACATTCTCTTAGGGGAGAAAACAAGTACACATATAGGTGTAGTCAGGATAAATTTATCTAGGATAAATACAAAATAAATGATAGAATAATAAATAAATATAACAAATAATGAAATAATAGAATAATAGAAGTACAAAATAGACACATATAGGTGGACAGCTTGGAGGTGCAGCAGATTCCCTGGCAGGGAATCAGAAAGATTCAACTTTGTGAATTTGAATCTGGCTTCAGATACTTATTAGCTGTGCGACCCTTGGGCAAGTCACTTAACCCCATTTGCCTCAGTTTCCTCATCTGTAAAATAAGAAGGAAATGGTCAACCACTCCAGTATTTTTGCTGAGAAAACCTACAGTGGTGCTATGAAGAGTCAGAAATTATTTTATTATGCATGTTTGTTAAGAAGGTTATCTTTTTATTATTCAAAGAGGTTAGGGTTTTATTCTTTAAAAGGGTTATTCAACCTGCATCTGTGGCAATACTGTCCCCGTCAGGAATGGCCCACTGGATTCTGAGGATTGTCCTGATGCTACCTACCTACCATACATCTCCTTTGCAGCCTGTCCCTTTCCCTAGTAATATTTTCCTGTCAGTAAGGGCTGATCTGTGAAACCCCATGAGGAATCACCAACTCTTTCCTCTGTCTCTTCAGGGAGCTGTGTGGAGAAGCTAATTGGGTTAGAAGGTAAGGAGCAGAAATCCTAGCTTTTTCATCCTACCTATACTTTGGGTGGGAGTATCCTGCCCTTTGAGACTGGATTAGGCTCTTAATCCAGTTCTGTTGCCTAATCTCTATCCTCATCCTCAGGGAAGGCAGGACAGACAAATCTGGAAAACAAAGAGAGGTCACCCACAGACATTTAGGTATGGTCCTAGCCAGCCAAGGAATGATTATTTTTTATAATCATGTTTGGATCCTGAGGCCTGGTCAATAGACTAGTGTTCCTGAGCTATGTCTAAATGGTTTGACCAATCAAAATCTGATTATTCTTGACTGACCCAGTAGCATGGACCTTCAAGTTAAAGGCCAGACTGACCATTCGGAAGAGCTAAGTTTCCCTACCACTAATCTCCTTTTTTTATGATGATCAGAATGTCATTTCTTTTTGGGTGGGGAGGTGGGTGGAGAGAGAAGGTATTTCCTTTGGCTAGGAATTTGTTCTCCCTCTGTCTCTGTCTCTGGAGTCTCTGGAGTCCCATTCTGTCTCTGGAGTAGGAGGTGCCCATCTTAATCTTGGTGGAATTGACTCCTGCTTGTGTCTTCTTAGTTCAGATGGATAGGGACACTACTCAGTTTGAGGTGGGGATCCTTCCTGTTTTCACTTGCTTTAGTCTCCTTAATAAAATTTCCTCAGAAATCTGAAAAAAAGAGAAAATAAATGCTTATTAATCAGAAAAAATAGTAAAATTAAATTTAGAGAGGGAAAGAACTTGGGACTTAGTAGTTTTGTGAAACAACTGAATAATAAGACAGGTAATTAGAGAATGAAGCTATCAAAGGTTGGGATCAAGAAGAAGTCACGTAAAAAAAAGAAAGAAAGACATTCTGTAGAAGGTAGTGCTTGAGCTAGGCACTGAAGGAAGAGAGGGATTCTATGGCAGGAGAGACAAGGAGAGGGTGCTTGACAGGGAGGTAGCATGACTAATACAAAGTTAGAGAGATGGAAGCTGAAGTATCCCATATAGAGAATAGTAGTTAGATGATAGAATCCAAGAAGGGGAACAATGCATGATGAGTCTAGAAAGCTAGTTTGCAGTTAGTTTGTTAAGATCTTGAAAAAGCCAGATAGAGCAGTTTATACTTCATTCCATAGAAAATTGGGAGCCACTGGAGTTTAGTGAATAAGGGAATGGCATACTTTGATTTGCACTAAAGGAAAAAAAGAAAAGCTCTTTGCTTGGTATCCATGGCATCATTGGCATGATGAATATCTATGTTTTGGTTTCAGATCCCAGGATCCCAGGAACAGATGATGCAAGAGCAAATGGAACAACTGAAAAGACTGGTGGCAGAACAGCAGAGGATTATAACACTTTACAATTCAGGTAGCACTTTGCTAGCAGTTTAATGAATGGTGCTTCTGCTTTATGATGGCCAATGAGTTTTATCTTGAATGAAAATGGTGTGGATTTTGGCTTAAAGATGTTCATGAGCATTTTAAAAGTGATTATGCCATATTGCGCTGCAAATGTAACCACTGGGCTTCTAAGTGGGCCCAGTGGATAGTGTGTCAGGGAGATTGAGCTTCCTAAATTGAAATCCAGCCTCAGACACTTAGTAGCTGTGTGACTCTGGGGAAGTCATCTAACTATGTTTGCTTCACTTTTCTCATCTATAAAATGAGCTAGAAAAGGAAAAGACTGTATTTTTGCCAAGAACACTCCAAATGGGGTCTCAGAGAGTCAGATATAACTGAAAATTATTGAACAACAAATGTAGCCATATTCTGAACCAAACTTTTTCTTTGGCTAGCTTTTTGTGTTAGATTTTGAGTGAATCACTTAACTGATTATGACAGTCATGTGTATCAATCACTTGGTCTTAGAGTCATCATAAGTATTTGTATTTCATGATTTTGTTCAACTGATTAAAAAAATTTTGTGAGCTATAATGAATCTTGGAAGGTATTTTTGTTCAAACTGAGAAAGTCTCCAGTGGTACAAAGTGGGGATCTATGCTTGTTCCTCTGCTAGTTTATACACACGCTCACACACACACACTAGGTATGTAGGTGTGTGTGTGTGTATTATGCATATATATAAATACAAAATACACACACACATATACATTGTGTATAGTAGAATCAATGTCAAATTTGCATAAGATACAAAGCTGGGGCATATAGCTAACATATTGAATGGCAGAGTTGGGAATCTTCACCCCTTCTAGTCATGACAGGCTAGAACAGTGGTCAAATTTAAAGAGAAAAAAATTAATAGGGATAAATATAAAATCTTATGCTGGGTTAAAAATAATCAGTTTCTTTGTATAATATATGTATGTGAGGGTTAAGTCCAGTATGTCTAGACAATTCTTGATTTGAAAAAGCTCTGCAAGCTCAGTATGAGTCAAAGTGTATAACATGGCACCTAAGAAAGCTAATATGATCTCAGACTGAATTAAAGGAAGGACATTGAAGGACAAGCTTTTAGGAATAAGGAGATGATGGTTCTCCTGTAATCTGTCCTAATCAGACTACATCAGGAATATACTGTTCAATTCTGGTGGTCACATTTCAGAAAGGGTGTTGATAAAAAAAGACACTGGAACGCTTTACCATTTCCTTCTCCAGCTCATTTTATAGACGAGGAATTGAGGCAATGGGGGTTAAGTGACTCACTCAGGGTCACACAGTTCATAAGTGTCTAAGACCAGATTTAAACTCATGAAGATGAGTCTTCCTGATTCTAAGCCCAGTGCTCTATCCACTGTACCACCTAACTGCCCTACTATCAGTTTGCTCATCTTGTTTTCAAAGTCAACACAGATTAGAAGTGATGTAAGCCCTAGGAAGAGGCTGTTCTCATGAGGCAAAAAAGCAAATTTCTGGAGATAGTATGGAAGACACATCAACCAAAGATTTATTGCTAGCATCTTTTTTTTTTTCAAACAAATGCTCCTCAATGGGCCTTCCTCCAGGAAAGCAGCCCAGATTACCAGTGCTTGTTCATTTTGGTGCTCTAGATAGATATAGACAGAGATTCAGACATAAGACAAAGACAGAGACATGGGCATATATCTACAGGAGAACTAATGAAGAGTAGCTGATAGAAAGTTAACCTTGCCATCAGGAAGACCTGGCTTGCTTATCATACATATGGACTGGATGATCCTGAATTAACTCTCAGATTAAGGAGCTGCTAATCTGAGATGGTAGAAGGCATTTCCTCATTTGGGAGCTGGACAAGGGGAAGAAAAGAGAAAGGGAAAAGGTAGTCTATATTGCATCAGTCTTATTTTGACAAGTAAGTCTCTCTCCTTCCCCAGCAACTAGTCCAAAACAACCACCCACTTCATGGATTTGGAGACATTTTTCTATTTTTACATGGTTTTTACAGATATCTTTGTTTTTCAAAGACTTGACCTATATAACATCTGACACTGTAAGGATCAAAACACGTAATAACTTAAATTATAGAAAGAATTCTTGAGATTACAATAGTGAAGTATGTCATTAATTAAAGGCATTTCAATCAGAGGCTAACCTTTCCCCCAATCCTTATAAGGAATGCTTAATTAGTTATAAATGGAGAGAAGGGCTGTTGCAGGTTGGCATAATTATAATAACAGGAAGTGATATGTGGAAGTCTAACAAAGTCAGAGAAACACATTTAAAATAAAAAAATACAAAAAACCACATAAGAACTAAAAAAAAAAGTAGTGTGGGCTAATTTAATAGAGGGGTAAAGAGCCTCTACTCACATTAGCAATCTTTGAGATCATCTTTTCATATCAACATGGATTTTTATGGTTTCATAAATAGCTCAGTTCCCCAGTTCTTCAATAGACTTGGACCTATTTCTCCATTTTACCTTAGTTTCACAGATATGGTCACACCCTTGATCTTTCCATAATCTACAAGTATTCTATTTCCATGTTGATGGAATCTGAAATTCCTTTATTTTCATTATATTTTATTAATCCAATTATATATTTTTGCTATGCCTTTTGATCCCTCACTCTATTTTTTATTTTTACTATGGCCTCTATTCCCTCCTTTCACCAGCCCCTTGTTCTTTTTCAGGTTATTACACTGAGACTAACAGTACTCTCTTTCCTTCGCCATACTGACCACTTGGTAAATTGGTTTTACTCTTAGATCCATCAGGCTCTTGTTTTTATCTCCAATGATAGCTTTTCAAAATCTCAACACTGAGTCCTTTTCTTTTATTTATGTGCTGCTTTATTTATGAATGAGACTGAAGAAATTAAAAAAAAAACTTCATGTCCTAAGGCCATTATATATTTTATGTATGTATATATGTATGTATATACACATAATCTAACCTTGCACAGAGAAGCAATGAAACCATTCTATATTTCTTTAATTTCTTCTCTATCTCTCTCTCCACAATGGATATTCCAAATCTTTTTATTTCTCCTCAAGGTTGTCATAGAACTTTTTTTTTCTTTGATGAGGACCTTTACTCCTCTTAAAAATTGAGATCATTTGTTAAGAATTTCCTCTCCACCGCCCCCCCCCCTTTCTCATTTCATATCAATTAGCTTCATTTATTTTCTCCTCCTTCATTCTTTTTTTGGGTGAAGAAGTGACCCTTCTTCTTGTTAAAGCAAATCCCCCCTCCTGCCCCCTTGATCTCATATTTATTCTTTTGCCTTATCCAGAAGATTGCTTCCAATATCATCCCCATTTTCTCTAAACTTCAATCTCTCTATCTATTGGTTCCTTCATTGCTCATATTTTCTCAATTCTTAAAAAAAACCCAAACACTTCATCTGACTGTTTCCTTTGGTTATCATCTCCTTCCCAGCTAAAATCCTTAAGAAAGTTGTCTGCATTAAATGTATTTTCTCCCTCTCCTCTTCCTCTTTTCTTTCTTTCTACTACAATTTGACTTTTGATCTCATCTTTAACTGAAACTGCCTTCTTTGATGTAATTGCAATCTTCTATTGTTATTTGCTAAGGCACAGGTTTGATTGGGGGCAGCTAGGTGAAGTAGTAGATAAGAGTGCCAGTCCTGAAGTTCAAGAAGACTCATCTTCTTGAGTTCAAATCTGGTCTCAGACACTTACTAGCTGTGTACTTGGGTACACTTGCCTTAGTTTTTACCTCTGTAAAATGAATTATAGAAGGAAATGGCAAAACACTCCAATAAAACCCCAAATAGAATCATAAAGAGTCAAACAGAACTGAAATGACTGAACCACCACCACTACTAAAATAAAAAAAGACAACTGGTCAGACCATGTCACCTCTTTACTCAACGATCTCCGGTGGTTCCCTAATGAATCCAGGGTCAAACATAAAATCCTCACTGTGGCATTTCAAGCTCTTCCTAATCTGGTCCCTTTCTACTTTTCCTGAACTCTCTTCCATATACTCTCTGCACTATGATCCAACAACTCTGGTCTACTTGTTGCTCCTGGAGCTTGACCCTTCACTTCTGATCTCCATCACTTTCCCTCCTGGTTTTCCTGTCTTCTTTTGACGACTCAGTTCAAACCTAGCCTTCTTCAGGAGGTTCTTCTCAGCCCTCTGAACTGATAATGCCTTTCTCTATGATACCACCTTCTATCTATGATGAATATATTTTGCATGTATCTGATTGTTTTTCATGTTTTGACTAATGTAGAAATGTGTTTTGCTTGATCGAATATGTGTAACCTATATCAAATCACTTTCCTTTTCAGTGAGGTGGAAGAAGAGGGGGGAATAATTTAGAACCCCAAATTTTAAAAATTAATGATGAAATTTGTTTTCCAATATCTGGGAAATATTTGTTTCCCCAACTGGGAAAAATTAAATATTAAATAAATTATAAAAATTTTTCATATTTGTCTCCTTCTTTTTAATGTAAGCTTCTTGGACATAGGCACTATCTTTGCCTTTCTTTGAATCCTTAAACCTTAGCACAGTGCCTGGAATATGAATAAGCATACAACATGCTTACTGGCTTTCTGATTGTCCAAAAACATTAAGAAAAATTTAAATATTGTTGAATTAATTATACTTAAGATGTTAGAGAAGGGCATCTTTTAAAAGATTTGACCATTTAAAAAAAGTTTTTGAGTTGAACTTTGGTGACAAGTAAATGTGCATCTATTTGGCAAAGCTTGGCTATTGAAAATGATTCCTTCCTTAATAGAGTTTTTGAGGTATATGGGACAGAATGATGGAGTTAGGAAGGCATGGGTCGAATTTTGCCTCTGATATTTACTTGCTATACAACTATAGGCAAATAACTTACCTTTTGCCAATATTTTATCTGTAATAAGGGAATTGGTAATATCTACCCCATTTGGTTCTTTTGAGGTTCATATGATATAATGCATGTGAAATGGGTCCCTTCCCCACCCTAGAGCATGCAAAGCCATCATTGTGGCACTCATAGTCATAGGGGCAGCTATGACTCAGTCACTGATTGTCTCTTAGATTGGTTGTCAAGCTGTAAAAGCCAATGACTCTGGGTGCCACAAATGGTAGAAAAAGAGGTGGTTTCCAGCTGCCAGCTTGTGACCCTTCTTGGATGCAGATCTTCAGGTGACAAGATATGATAGAAGGAAGGGGAAATTAATATGTATAATTAATGAATAATTGTGTGGCACAAATATATGAGTTTTTAAAAAGTCAGAGATGGGAGAGATGAATGAATGTGGGTTGGAGACATCAGAAAAAACTTTAAAGAATAGAGAAGCCCTGGCCTGAGCCTTGAAGGATGGTCAGGACATAAGTAGGTAGAAAGAAAAGATTTTTAGAGGATCAATGCATGAATATATGAATAAATATATAAGTAAATTACTTCTGGTAATTTCTTTAAGAAATATGAATTGGTTCCAAGTAATTTTTCAGGCCACATACGCACATACATACAACTATGGTGACTATATTTTAAGAAGAAAAAATTCAGACTTGTGGTTGATGAAGAATATTTCTTTTGTAATGTATAATTTAAAGAACATTTTCGTGAAATCGGTACTGCCCTGGAAATTTGGAGATGTATGGTTGTTGTACTTCAATATAGTGAATACTAACTTGAGTGCCAAAATTAGATTTCTTGGGGGGAGTTGTTTTTTAAAAAAAAAACTTAAGAAAAAAGTAACAACAGATAACATTTATATAATGCTTATTATGTGCCAGGCATTGTGATATGTAATTTACACATATTATTTTATTTGATCTTCAAAATGACTCTTGGAGGTTAAGTGCTATTATTATCTCCATTTAACAAATGAGGAAACTAAGGCAAGTTAAATGACTCACCTTGGGTCTGAATTTATTGGAACTCATCTTCCTGATTCCATGCCCAATGCGCGAAGTCCCCTAGCTTTAGACATTTAGAAATGTGATGTGTAAAATAAAGAAAAAGAGGGAGAGGGAACATAGAATGAATGAAGAGGAAGAGGAGAAATTTAAGAAATTAAATAAGTAAAGAGATGTTTGCACTAATCAAGTAAAGAATTCCCCCCCTCCCCCAGTGAAATAAATGAAACTGAGAAAGAGACTATATAGTACCTGGAACCCAAACACTTTAGTGTGCTTTGCTTACAAGAGACTCTGAAAAATTTGTGCATGTATTGCCTCCCTTCCTTCACACTCCCCTGCCCTGCTAGGGGAATCAGGACATGGTAGATGTTTAGTGACTCAGGAAGACAGAGTTAGATAAAGAAAAGAGAAGGCACAATACCCAGAATATTAGTAGCAAGTCATAACCAAATAAATCATAATACTCTTCTTTTTCCATTGTCATCAAGACAAAGAAGGCTGCTTTCCTCCATCCTTCTATCCTTGTAGCAATAATTACCACCATGTTCTTTCATGAGTACCTTTAATGTTCATTTCATTTGCTTAAAAATGTAATTGAAGGGGAAGGGTCACACATATATGATTTGTTCTTAATCCTTGAATCCTCTCTGGAATACTCCTAAACAGTGGTATTATTTAAAAGTTTAATTTTATTATTTTTTTCAATTAACAAGAATTTATTTTTCTCTCCCTTTCCTTGACCCCATCTGAATGAACAAAAAGGGAAAAAATAAAACCTTCATAACAAATATGTACCACTGGCTAAGTATAAAAATGTATATTTCATTCTACATTTTGAGTTCATTATTTCTCTGTTAGGAGAATTATGGTTTATCATTGTATTGTTAAGAGTTCTGAAGTCTTTCAAAGTTTTTTTTCTTCTATAATTCTTCTTAATTGACTTCAAACCAATTTATACAAGTCTTTTTTAGGTTTCTCTGAAACAATCCTTTTTTCCTTATGGTATATTATCCTTATATTTATATGCCATAATTTATTCTTCCATTCCCCAGTAGGTGAATATTCTCTATGTTTCCATTTTTTTGCTATAATTCTTTTCTTAGTGGCAATATGGTTGTATAAAGAATATGTACAGTATATAGTATATTCAGTATATTACATATACAATACAGTATATTCTTCCTGGGCACCGCTGGCTGTGGCAAGTCCCAAAATTAAGCAGCATTTGATACATCTCAGTAGCAAAAGAGGAGGAACATATCTGATTTCCAAATCATGTTTTCAGACAATTACTTTTCTGAATATGTAGCTCGAGATATGGGATTCCTTTTTGCCTCTGCATGTTGTGCTGCTCTAGTCATAAAATTTCACTTATTTCCTTTCTTTTGAATGCTGCCATCTGCTCAGGACAATGCAATACATGGAAGGGCTTTTGAAATGATAATGTACTTTGGTGATCATGAAAATTACATTCCTCCCTCAAGCTTGTTTGACATCTTTTGGGCCCTAACCACTACTGTGATTTGGACTGGAGACAAGAGATGATTAGTAAAGGGGATTCTGAATCCCTTTATGGTATCATCAACTACAGGACTGGGGTAGATGTTGAGAAATGAGATCAGAACATAGTAGTGGAGCTATCTGAGACATGGACGTTATAGGAAAAATTACAAGGTAAAAGACAAATATTATTAATATGTAAAGACCCTTTAGAATATCTGGCATGCTTAGTTATGCCCATAACTATTGTGTGAAAAAAAGACAAAAATAACCCTTTCAGATGCAATTCAGTTCATTATTCTTTGTGTAATTCAGTTTATTCTTCATAGTCATTCATTCTTAGTAACTTACTTCATTCTTTGTTTATACCTCCCAAAAGTGCTAAAGTCCTTTCCTACTGCTAATTAGACCAGGCAAAGCCCAATGAAATTCATAGGCATTAAAATGAGCTTACTTTTTTATACTGAGGGCATATTTCTTGTAAACTTGAAATAGAAGAGTTTTCTTAATAATAAAATAGGAAGCCAGTTGGGTTTAGCTCCTTATGATACACATAAATAGTGCAAAGTGGCTATAAAATTTTATTATATTTTTTAATTATCCAGCAATTAGGTAAGTTGAGTCTTGAAAATATCCTTAGGACTTCTTTTCAAAACCATATAGGTTTTGCCTTGTTACTTCTTAGAACACCTCTTTTATGTGATAAGGTATGGGAAAAGTAATAAGCAGCTTCCCTCTGCATTTTTATATTTTATTTTACAGTTAGGGAAGTTGGAAATTAAGAGTATTTGCTTTAGGGCTGATAGAAAACCTATTATTTAACCAGGAATCAGCTTCTGCATTCATAGTCAGGACCAGATCGATCAAACCACTTTGTTACTACTTAATTTAGGCTACAGTTTGTTAATTCTGATTATCCTCCATGGGACTGTAAAACAGCAGGGGGTTAAAATGTGGTGAATATCGAAGTAGAAAAAGAAAATTGTTGCTCACATTCAATAAACATTCCCTTTATGGCTTTTCTTGGACAGGGCCAGGAAGAGATGTCTTTGTTCTGATTTAGGTAGAAAGATCTCATCAGAAACCTCCAATTATCTTCATTAACAATCATAGCTTACATTTATATAGCTCTTTAAGGTTCACAAATGCTTAAAGTACCTCATTAAGCTGCATCTTCGCAACCAGTCTGGGAGATAGAGGTTATTATTATCCCATTTTTCTAAGTGAGGAAACTGAGGAGCAGAAAAATTGAAATGATTCACTCAGAGTCACTCAGTCATTATGTGAGACAGGATTCAAACCCAGGTCCTCTTGACGTGAAATCCATTGCTCTCTACAGTGTAACAGGAATCTTTGCGATCAGAACACTGAGGCTGTGATTCCTTCTGTCTTCCCCTTAATGTACTAAAGACTTTCCTATATGAATATCTGAACACTGGATTTGAAAAGCAGTACACTATTGGGTTGAGGACACTGTTGAGATAAGTGAAGCAGTTGGTGATGTCACATGTGTGAACCATCACCTGAAGAATCCAGCAGCTTTCTGATCTTTGGAAGATCGCCATGAGTATCCTGGCCAGAAAGCTGGGCAGAAAGCAAATCCCAAAGAACACCACCACTATGGTGACCAGTGCCATAGACCTCTGAAGCTTGGGCTGTTTGTCTTGGTCCAGGAGCCGCTGCTGGAGTCTCTTAATGATGCGAATATTGCAAAATAGGATGAGACTGAAGGGCAGAAGAAACTGAAAACAGATCACCGCTTCCTGCCAAGTGTTGCTAAAAGTGAGATCTTCCATGGGGGAGAAACTGGGGCACTCAGTGGTATTCTTCTCAATCTTGGGAGCCACCAGCACTGGGTGAGCCAGCCCCACTACCAGAAGCCAGACGAAAACAGAGATGATCTTGGCTGCCCGAGTTGAGAAGCTGTTGATCTTAAAACGTGGGTGGACCACCCGGAGGTAGCGATCCATGGCCACTGCAGTGAGGAAAGCGATGCCACTGGTCCTGCTGAGGGACACCAGGAAGATCAGGATGCGGCAAGCTGCTGGTCCCAGTTCCCATTTCTTGTGCATGAGATAGAAGGAGATTTGGAATGGCAGGCACACCGACAGCAAAAGGTCTGCAATGACCAGGTTGAGCAAGTAGACTGCATAGGGTTTCCACACCTTTAAGTGTGAAATAAAAGTCCACAGGGCTATTGCATTGCCCATCAGACCCAATGCAAATTCCAGAATCAGCAGTGAGGCTATGGAGATCTCAACCAAGCTGTCCTGAAGAGAGCAGTTTATGGGTGCCATTTCTCCTCTGCCGCCACTGCTGCTGCTGCTGCTTAGTGAAACTCAGAAGTGACCAAATAGGGGGAAATTAACCTCTGGGCTGTAGCAATTCCCACGATGTGAAGGGAGGAAAAAAAAGATTGGGGTTTTTTAATACAACCAGGGTCAAGTTCTGCATTTCTTAGGCGAGGAAAGGCACCAAATGACCAGAAGGACAAATTCAAAGTAAACTCAGAAACTTGTGAAAAAAAAAAAGGATCAGGAAATGGGCCTGCTGTGATGGCTTTTGTTTTTCTTTAAAAAAAAAAGGGAAATTGTGTTTCATTTTCTATCATGCTGCACGAATAAAGAGTTAAATAAAAGCAGAATGGAAAATTTCAGTTTCATGAAAATTGTATCCTCATAAAAACAGAGAACTCTTTTCTCACACTGAAGCTTTTTATTTGGCTTACAAATAGTGCCGTTGTTCTAGGATGTTTAAGGGAGTTCCAGAGGTGAGCCCTACATGTGTCTCCTCTTCACTGCCAGTATTAACAAAAACATGTGGAATCATAGACTCTTAAGGTTAAAAGAGACCTTGGGGGATAGCGAGTTTGCACACAGGATAGAGAGCACAGACCTAGAGTACCTAGAGTTGGGAGGATGTGAATTCAAATATGGCCTCAGACACTTCCTAGCTATGTGGCCCTGGGAGGAGGGGAGAGAGAGATAGATAGATAGATAGATAGAGAGAGAGAGAGAGAGAGAGAGAGAGAGAGAGAGAGAGAGAGAGACAGACAGACAGACAGACAGACAGACAGACAGACAGATAGACAGACAGAGACAGACATAGAGACAGAGGGAGAGGGAGAGGGAGAGGGAGGGAGAAACAGATAGACAGACAGGGAGGGAGGGAGAAAGAGACAGAGACAGAGAGATGGGGAGAGGAAAAGGCAGAGGAGGAGAGAGGAAGGGGGAGAGGGAAAGAAGAGAGAGAGGGAGAGAGGGAGAGAGGCAGAGGGAGAGGCAGGGGAAGAGGGAGAGGGCTAGGGATTGGGAGAAGGAGAGGGATAGGGAAGGGGGATAATGAGAAGTCGAGGGAGGGGAAGGTGGGAGGGGTAGAAAGGGGAAGGGGAGAGGGAAAGAGATCGAGGGAGAGGTGGGGGAAGAAGAGGGAGAGGGAGAGAGAGGGAGATTGATTTTAAATGCCATCTAAATCAACCGCCTCATTTTACAGGTGAGGAAGCTGAAGTAGGGAGATGTGATGAGACTTTCTCCAGGATCCCTAGCTAGTAAGTGAGCAGTACAATTAGCTTTCAAATCTTTCAAATTTTGACTCAGAGTCTTGTACTCTATCACACATACTGATTCCTGAGCAATTTTTTTGGGGTGATGTTAGTACCATGCTAAATAGTGTCTAAAGATAATTATGTAGGAATGGCTTCTGGCTTTGTAAGAAAAAGAAATTGAGATACCAAATGCCAAGCCTAGTAATTCTCAGTTTATTTTTTTCTCTTTTTATCAGACTTTTTACTTTATGAATTATTTCCCTACTGTCCACATCACATGATTAAACAACTTTGATGTGACAATACTGGTATGGGATTAAGAAATATGTTAACATTTGATTAATATCCATAAGACTTAATATGTAAGTGTGTATGTGTGAAGTGTAATCCTCTGATTTGTCAGAGAACTCTTAGTCTTTAGCCTTTAAATAGGTCTAATCTAGCCTGTTCCTTGCCCCAGTTCTTTTTCTTCGTCTTTAAAAGAAACAAAAACAAACAAACAAAAACCAACCCAAAACAAACTCTTACCTTCTCTCTTAGAATCAATAATGTGTATTGATTCTAATGCAGAGGAGTGGTAAGGGTTATGCAATGTAGGCTAAGTGACTTTCCCAGGGTCAAGCAGCTAGGAAGTGCCAGAGGTCATATTTGAACCTAGAACCTCCCATCTCTGGGCCTGGCATTCAATCCACTGAGCCACCTCCTCTTATTCTTCTTGTTTTTCTTTACTTTACAAGTTGTCTTACATCTCACTAACTCCCACATACTCTGCAATCCAGGGACACTGGTGTTCTTGCTATTCCAGGAACATGAAACTCAAGCTCCAATTTTGAAGCACTTTCCTTTTTAATTTATTATTATTATTTATTAAGATTTTATTAAGAAATACATTTACACAGTATATTTCCAATAATGGTATCAAGGTCAAGAAGTATGATGTTTAGCTACTTTTTCTTGAAAAATTTCCAAATCAGATAAATTCTTACAATGTTTTAGTGCTTTTGGCCATTTTCTAGAAAAAATCAGATGAAAATTTTTTTTAGTGAATATTTCTTCCTTTTTAAAAATCCTGATGTAAACAAGGGATGATTTACTGCCTAGTAAACCTATAGAGACATCATCTAAAACATTTGATCTTTTGTATTTCTTTCATTTTCCTAGTTTCAAGCACCTCAAATCTGCCAGGAAGTCCACTGCATAACTTAAATGCTGTTCTTCCAAGACTAGTTCAGTGTTTTAGTATCACAAAGTACTAGATTGAGAAAGAAAAGCATACTGATGAGCATTTAGTGGCAGATAGACTTTAGTCATGACATCTAGCCACAAACAGAAACCTAGATATACTACAATTGTAGTTCAGTGGGGAAGATTGGGAAACACAGACATACAATATTCCTTCAATTGTATTTGTTATCTCCTCTATATGTATTCTGTGTGTGTGTGTATATATATATATATATATATATATATATATAATCCATCTACCTACCTATCATCTATCTCTCTTCATCCATTCATCTATCCATTCATCTATCTCTCTACCTATCTACCTATCTTATCTCTCTGTCTCCTAGATTTAGAAATGGAAAGGTCTTCAGACATCATCTAATTCAATCCTCACTTTTTAAAGGAAGAATTGGAGAACTTTCAATAGCTGTCCTTCATGTCTGGTTTATTATTTCCTCATCTCTACTTCTCCATTTTTCTGATTTCCTTCAAGTCTCTGCCAAAGTCACATTTTTTTTGCAAGTAGCCTTTCCCAGTCTCCTTTTATCTTAGAGCTTTCTCTCTGAGATTGCCCCCAACTTATCCTGTACATAGTTGTTTGTAGGCTGACTCCTTCTTTAGACTGTGAGCTCCTTGAGAGGAGGGACTGTTTTTTTGTTTGTTTGTTTGTTTTGTTTGTTTGTTTCCTAGTACTTAACACTGTATGTAGTACATAGAAGCACTTAATAAATTCTTGTTGACCTTATTTGTCTTAAACTCTTCTCATTTTATCCTCTAATCTCCCTTTGGATGGTTGTTATCCTTGAAACTCCAGAATGATCTGAAATAAATAGGTGGTTTGTTTGTATACCAAATTAGAGTTTTGGATAACACTTCTTCTGATGATACCACCTCTCAGAGTTTCACCATTTTAAAACATTAGTTTCTAAAAGTAATATAGTGGTTAAGGTTTTTTATTAATATATTTATTTTTACATTTCCCCCTAATTTCTCAACCTTCCTAGCATCATCCCTTCAGAATAGCTAAGAAAAATAGTCAAACAAATTAAATACCATAGCTTCCACATAAGTTTGCATATGAAAGATCCCATATCTTTAGAATCCTATTCTCCATAAAAAGGAAGAAAATGTTTCATTATCTATATTCTGGAATCAAGATTGATGATGATTGAATTTAATCAGAATTGTGTATATTAATTTCTTAGCCATACTTTGTTTCTATGTATCACTTTGATTTATTCTTCCCATGTGTTTCTGAATTTCTCATATTCGTAGCATAACAATATTTAGTTAAATTCATGCCTCCAAATCCAACATCTATGTTTTGTAGATAGAATTCACTTATATACAAATAATAGGAATCTAATAACGATCACAAAAGTGCTCCTCAAAATTCAATCATATATAAAAATATGTAAGATTAAAATTAAATATCCAAATACTCCAAGTATTATTTTTATGAGTTTCATTAATAATAACTCAAAGTAAAGGGAAGTAAAGTGAGAGAGAGAAAAGAATGTTTTTCCAGCTGTGTTAGCAGGAAAAAAAGACCCCCAAATGTGTGGTTACAGAAATTTTAAACAACCAAAGGTAAGGATGTACATGAGGATGCAGAGGAAAGCAATTCTAGGAAATATTAAAGGAATTCTAGGGAACAAAGTCCTGGGGTACAAAATTCCAACTACAAAAATAATACACTTTGCCTGTTGTCAAGAGAGAAGATGATTAGTCTGAGGTGCTTAAGAAGCATAGCCATTAGTGCCCTATATACAATAGTGATAAAATTTTGCATTTAGCCCAGTCATTATTTCTTTGTTGCTCTCTCTGGAGTGAGAGGAGCTCCATATCATCAATGTCTTCCATCTATGGCAATTTCATTCTCTTGTTGAGGAGGAGAGGAGTTTTGACTTTTTCCCAATTATTAAAGGAAAAATGCAGTCATTCAGGAGAAAACTTGAAACTGGTCCAATGATCTATTTTCTGCTAAATAGATCTTGCTGATTTTTAGAGGGAGACGATAAATAAAACAAACCACAATTTAGTAAGCCTTTTACCAATTGATTGACTTGTCATTGCTTACTTCCTCATTTCACTTATTTCTGACTCTTTGTTAGCCCATTTGGGGTTTTCTTGGCAAAGGTCCTGGGGTTATTTGCCTTTTCCATTTCCAGTGCATTTTACATATGGGAAACCTGAGGAAATAGGGTCAAGTGACTTGCCCAGCGTCACACAAGTAGTGAATGTCTGAGGCTAGACTTGAACTTAGGTCTTCCTGACTCAGAGCCCTTTCCACTGCACCACCTACCTTGCTGCCCACAATGATTGACACCCACTTATATTCCAGATTTTTGGTTTTTGCTTCCACAAAAAGTCTTACCATGAATAGTTTCCAACACCTGGAACCTTTCTTTCTCTCTTTGACTTTCTTTGGATGTATGCCTACTAGTGAAATAACAGAGTCAATGGATAAAAAGTTTTCTTGCAAAATTCCAAATTGTTTTTCAGAGTATTATATTGCAGTAGACTGCTAGTTGGTCTCCTTGCCCTGGTCTCTCCTCACTCTAGTTCATTTCCTACTCATTTGCCAAATAGATCTTTCTAAATTGAAGATCTGACCAAGTAATACCACTTTCACTTATGAAATAAATTCCTGTGGTACCCTGTAATCTCTAAGATCAAATATAAAATCTTCTGTTTGACTTTTAAAGCCCTTTATAGCTTTTCCAGTCATGTCATCATCAGTGTCTCCTTCTCCTCCTCCTCCTCTTCCTTCTCCTTTATCTTCTGTCCTAGAATAGTACTATGTATTGGTTCCATGACAGAAGATTAGTAATAAGGGCTAGGCAATGGGACTCAAGTAACTTGTCCAGGGTCATCTAGCTGGGAAGAATCTGGGTTCAGATTTGAATCCAGGATTTCCCATCTCTAAGGCTGGCATTTAATCTACTGAGTGCTTTCCAGTCTTTTTACACTTCAGTGATCAATACATCTTCTATAATCTTGTCACACTCACCTTCTTAAATTATGTCAAACACTTTGTTTCATTTTCATTTCTCTGCCTTTATTAGATGATGAACTGAATAACTATTGCCTTCCCTCTGACATTGCCTCACATTTACACTGTACATATTTTGTGTGTATATGTTGTTGTTCAGTTGTTTTTCAGTCATGCCTGATTCCCATGATTCTATTTGGGGTTTTCTTGATAAAGATATTGGAATGGATTCCCTTCTCTGGCTCATTTTATAGAAAAGGAAATGGAAGCAAACAGGGTTCACTATACTTTCATCAAATGTTTGATATGAAGATTCCCTCCCATTCTACCCCAACACCACACATGCACTTGACAGCTTCTTATTCTAGTGCATTTATTTTTAAGGAATTTAATTTTAAGTCTTTTTTTAATAAGAAAATCCCAACATGTCTGTCTAAGTAGATAATAGTTTAAAGTCTCTTTCATTTAGCGTTTGAATTTTTTTGTACTTTTCACTTTGTGTTAGGCTTTCTGTCTACCATTGGGATGCCTCCCCATTTACAGTCTGGGTCACCAACTCTTGCATAATCTATAAAGATTCACTTGGAGAGCTCTTCACAAGGTTCAAACCATGGAAATAATTACAAAGTAATGAGCTAATCTCCTTTGATGGTGAATTTGCCAACAACATATTCATCATCTAATAGGTCCTCAGAAAAGACAGATGAAGGAATGCAATCTCAATTACAATGGAGATTACTTTGTTTCTCATTACTAAGAAAAATATTGTGAGGAATGGTCATAAACAATATGGATAAGGGATGAATTCTTAAACAAATTATAGAGGCAATTTCTAAGGAAAATAGACAATTTTGGATGTATAAAGTTGAAAAACTTTTGCACAGGGTCAAAGCATCTAGTATAAGAAAAAAAGGTATGGCTAGTGAAAATCGTAGTATTAGATATTTTTGGCTGTATCCAACTCTTTGTGACTTCATTTAGGGTTTTCTTAGCAGAAATATGAGTGGTTTGCCACTTCCTTCCCTAGCTCATTTTACAGATCAAGAAACTAAAGCAAACAAGGTTAAATTACTTGCTCAGGGTCAAATATCTAATAAGTGTCAGCACCCAGACTTGAACTCAAAAAAAGGAGTCTTCCTGACTCCTGGCCCAGCACTCTATCCACTGTTTCACCTAACTGGCCTAAAGGAAAATATACAAAATGTACATATAGCTAATATAAATATATAAGACCAAAAGTTATTCTCCAATATATGTGATCAAGAATATAAACAAACAGTTCTGAAAAGAATTGGGAACTACTAGTACTATACGAAGAAAATGCTCCAAGCCATTAATAAGAGAAACGCAAATTTAGAATGGTACCCAGAGTGTTATAAAACTGTGTATATACCCTTAGACTCAGCTATTCCATTTCCAAAAGAAATCAGGGAAAATGGAAAGGGACTTACTTATTCCAAATATTTATAACAGCTCTCTATGTGGTGACAACTAGAATTGAAGGGATGGCTATCAATTGGGAAATAGCAAAATAAATTGTAGTATATGATTGTAATGGAATATTACTGTGCCATAAAAAAACAATGAGCAGGCTAATTAAAAGAACTTGGAAAGAACTGCATGGGATAATGAACAGCAAAATAAGTAGAACCAAGAGAACATCATACATAGACACAGATTTTGTACTTGAAGAATAAATTTTGAATGTTACCTCCAGAGAATGAACTGAAAAATGGAACCATAAAAGACATCATTATATATATATATATGTATATATATATATATATATATATCTGTATATATCTGTCTCCTGGATGATGCCTTCTCTAATGTGGGGAGGGGAGAGAGGGACTGAAACAGGTGTAAATAAATTCTGTTAATTAAAAAAAGAGAAAGATTTGCAAATTAAAAAAAAAAACCTCAAGGCTTCACCTCACACTAAACAAATTGCCAAAGTTGACAAAAGACAAGAAAAACTAGTGTTGGGAGAACCGAGAAAAGACAGAGAATAAATTATTAGTGGAGCTGTAAATTGGTATAACCATTCTGACAGCTGGGAATTATGCAAATAAAGTGATTAAGATTACTTTTCTTCACCTGCTCAATAAAGTAATAATACATACACAGAGAGGCAGCATGATACAGTGAACAGAGAGATGACTTTGGAGAAGGGAAAGACTTTGTTTCAAGTCCTCTCTCTGACTCAACTCATATTGACTGTGTGTTATTAAGCAAGTCATTTATTCTTTCTGTGTCCCAGGCAAGTAAGAGTAAATTCTACAACAGGGGGAAATCTGCATTGGTAGAAGGAGTTTCCTCGCTGAGGTAGCTAGGTGGACAAGCCACTTAACCTCTGTCTCTCTCAGTTCCCTCAAATGTAAAATGGGGCTAATAATAGCATTTATCTCCTGGATTGTTGTGAAGAACAAATGAGATATTTGCAAAGTGCTTAACACAACCTATGGCACATAGTAGGTCATTAATAAATGCTTTTTTCTCTCCTTCCTATGCCAGTGAAATCACTGACTTGTTTCAAGACAATAACAGAAACTGGCACTAACTACCTCATAGATTAAGCAATGTACAGATCTTAAAATATGGCATAAATTCAAGTGATTGTTATCATGTTTTTAGTTGTGTCTTACTTTTCATGATCTTATTGGGAGTTTTGGTAAAGATACTGGAGTGGTTTGCCATTTTTTTTCTTTAGCTAATTTTATTATAGATGAGGAAATTGAGACAAAGAAAAGAGTTAAGTGACTTGACTAGGGTCACACAGCTTATAAATGTCTGAAGCCAGATTTGAACTTGGGAAGATGAATCTTCCTGACTCTTAGTCCAGTACTCTATGCACTGCACCATCAATTATGATAATCTTATTTATTAAATATAGAACTCTGTTCCTTTTCTTCATACTACTCCTTTACTTTCTTCATTCTTCTTTGATATATATATATATATAGCAGAATGTATATACATATATATACATACATTCTGCTTTTTTCATCTCCTATTTGTCAACTGATAATAGCATAACAGTAACCTTTCCTCTTTTGCTCTTGTCATCTCAGGAAGCTATTTTCATCATCACCCTTTGCTTTAATCCCAAGAGTCCATGTTCTTTCAACACACACACATATACATATATTATATATATACATATATATACATATTATGTATCTTAACAAGTCATTCTTGACTTTTTATTTAAATGGGATTCATAATGTTAAACTGAATGACTCACCTAATTTCCTATCCTCTCTTTTCCTCAATTTTTCCTTTCCAGGTTTTCTTAAGTACTTCACCATAATCAAGAACATTGAGGTATATTGAGTGAATAGTCCATTTCAATTTCTTTTGTCTTTCCCTCTTTCAGTTGTAGTTACTAACTACAAGATAATCGTTTTTTGAGCTTAAGAATACAATCCATCTTGATCCTTTCTTTGGCTTCAATTCCCATATCTGAACCATTGTCAATTTCTGTAATTTTTCTACTTAGAACTGATAGCTCACATTTCTATAGAATTTCAGTTTTGCAAAGTACTTTTTATATGTTATCTCATATGTTCTTCATAGCAGTTCTTTGAGGTAGGAGCTACTATTGTCATTCTTTTCACAGATGAGAAAACCAAGGATCAGAGAGGACAAGTGGCATGACTAGGCCATACAATTAATGAACATCTGAGGAGAGATGCAGAAATTTTACAGATTTCAAGTCTGAGGCTTTCTCCACTATTCCACCCTAATGTAGTATCTGTGCTACTTTTGATGGATTCTTTGTTCAAAATCCTACCAAATTCTCATTCTATCTACTGGTGTTTTCTCTCTCTTTTTAGAAAGACTGCATCTAAAAAGGAATAAAATAGGGCTATTAGAGTATTTTTTTAAAAAAGGAACTACATAATTCTCAGGGCCTACAGAAATCAGTCAGCATGACAAAGAATCTCGTGATGATACTGATTATAGTCTTACATTTCTTTGTTTGAGTCAGAGAAACCAGATTAGCAGCATTAGATTATTTCTAAAACACAGATTTAAAAATATATTTTACTAAAAATAATATTAAATTCCAACAGTAAGAAATAATTTGAACTGATTTTTCTATTGTCTTATACAAACATACTACAAAAGAAAATGAAAGGTAAATGTTAGAAGTGAAACTCTAAATGATATTAAAATATGGAATATACCTTCTGGTAAATTAGCTATGTCTTTAAATATAGGATTAGAGTTTCAAACTCAGTATGATAGAAGATCCCTAAATATCTTACAAAGAAGATACTCAAGAGAAAAAAAACAGAAACAAAAACGAATCACATGTTTAGTAGGTATGTACAAAATCATTTACCCCTGGGACACCTGGAGGCTTGATTTTGATAGAGACCAACAACATATTGGTTTTCCAAGACAAATGTATTTGGCGATACTTCTTATCCCTTAAAATTAAGCACTCTCAAAATCTGAACTTTTTTGGACAGTTTTATAAAAAATATTTTATTTTTTACCAATTACATGTAATTACAAATTTCCACAAAAGCTTTCTGAAGTTATATAATTCAAATTGTCTCTCTTCCCTTCCCCTTCCTGGAGCTGGCAAGCATTTCAATCTGGGTTATACATGTGTTGTTATGAAAACATTTTCATATTATTAATTTTTGTTATAATCATATAAAAACACAAATTAAAGTGAAAATTTGTATGCATTAATCTCCAACTCCAATAGTTCGTTTTCTGGAGGTAGATAATATTCTTTGTCATAAATCCCCTGGATCACTGTATTGCTGAGAGTAGTCAAATCTATCACAGTTGATCATTCCACAGTATTGCTGTGTATGAAGTTTTCCTGGTCCTGCTTATTTCACTCCTCATCAGTTCGTGAAGGACTATCAGGCTTTCTGAAATCATCCTGTTCACAATTTCTTATAGCACAATAATAGAATGTGAGCTTTTTAAAGGCGCAGGGATTCATTTAAGTATCTCTTTTTGTGCCCAGAAGATAGACTGTCTCATTTTTCTAAATTCAAATCTTATCCAATGCTAACTATCAGTATGACCCTGGGCAAGTCACTTAACCCTGTTTGCATTAGTTTCCTCATCTGTAAAGTAAGCTAGAGAAGGAAATGGCAGGTCACTCCAGTATCTTTGTCAAGAAAACTCCAAATGGGGTCAAGAAGTGTAGGAGACATGTGAAGCAACTTACAAATTGTACATAGATAGGCTTATTAATAAATGATTCAATTTCAATTCTGACTTCTATACTTCTATTAGCACTCCTACTGGTGTGCAGGTGGAAAATTTGCCACAGCTGAGCTACATTCCCAGCATCCTTTTAAATTACGTCCTCATTTTACTTAAGGAGGCTTGGGAGATAAATTTGGCCGAGACCCATGCTGTGGGGCTCTTTTTTGGGAGCTTGTGTTTTTGGGAAAGGGCTGCAGGTGTGAGTCTCTGTCTCTCTTTGCTCTGCTCACTTGACTGAAAGAATCTTTCAATACTTTCAATCTTTAAATACTAGGAGTATTTATTCATTTTTACTCCTACACTTAGTAAGTTAAATCTTTCATTGTAACTGTACACAGTCAGAAATACATGGCTACATAGCAGCATATGTGCAGAGTAACTGTAGTACAAATCTCACAGGGTTGTTTGTGAGACTTGAATGAGATAATGTATGTAAAGTACCTTGTGAAGTTAAAGTACTATAATTGTCAGTTTTCCTCCTTAATAATCACTACCTTTTTATGTCATTTTAAGGTTTTCAAAACTCTTTACAAATTTTACCTTATTTGATCCTCCCAATAGGTAAGTACTATCATTACATCCATTTTTCTATGTTCCTACTAAGGGACTTCAATTCATATATTGACTACTCAGTTCAAAAATGCTCATATCCTTAATCTTGCCATTACCCACAAGGGTTCAACTTTCATGTTTATGAACTCTGAAATTCTTTTATCTGATAAAATTTTGTTGTCATTCCACCTTTTATATCTTGTAACCTCAAACCCTGTTCTTCATCTTTACATCAATTCCATCCATTGAGATTGGTTCCAATTATTGCCTCCAATATAGCACCTCACATTTCTTCTCCCCTCTCCAGTGTGATCCCTTGGTGAACCAATTCAATAATACATTATCTCCATCCCTCTATCCCTTGCCTTTTATACTATTAAAAATTTTGCCCTGCAACACTTCAGTCTTGGATTACTCCTATCATTTCTTCCAACTCACCTGCTATTGAATTAAGGCTAAAGAAAATCACAAAACTCTTCTGACCAGGTCTACAATCTTCATATATCTTCCTAATTGGCTATCTTGCCACATCAGGTTTTTTCAAACCTTTTCATGCTTCTTCAAACTTTCTATCGATACCTCTTAGCTGTGTGCTTTGACTCATATTTCACTTAAAAAAGAGTTATTCACCCAAAGCTTCCTCTTCTTCCCTTTTCTCTCTTCTCCTCTCACAGTCGTCTACTGATACTGCCTCTTCCTTCACCCCTGTCTTAAATGAAGGAAGGAAACAAGTATTTTGCTAAGCATGTGTTATGCCCTAGGTGCTGTGCTAAGTGCCTTTACAAATACCTCAGTTGATTCTCACAACAACTCTGGGAGACAGATGCTATTAACTATCCCCTTTTTATAGTTGAAGATATTGAGGCATACTGAAGCTAAGTGATTTCCTCAGGTCACATAACTAGCAACTCTTTGAGACCAGATTTGAACTTAGATCTTCCTGACTGCATTCCTAGAATTATATTCACTGTACCACCAGAAGAAGTGGTCCTTTTCTCTGTTAAGGCATAATCAGGTGATTCCCATTAGATCCCATCTTCAGCAGAAACACCTGAGCAAGGGGGCAGCTAGGTAGCTCAGTAGATTGAGAGCCAAGCCTAGAGATGGGAGGTCCTAGGTTCAAATCTGGCCTCAGACACTTCCCAGCTGTGTGACCCTGGGCACTTAACCCCATTGCCTAGTCCTTACCACTCTTTTGGTTTGGAACCAATACACAACATTGACTCCAAGATGGAAGGTAAGGGTATAAAAAAAAAAGAAACACCTGGGCAAGTCTTGGACAAGCTTTCTCAACCTCAGCATCTTCATCTTTATATTGATATAACTCATCTTACATAGTTGCTCCATATTCAAGTCTGTCCTTACTTATGGTACAAGTATAGAGCCAAAGAACACTAATTGAATGAGTTCCTTCGTTATCTTGAAATTTCAGGACATGTTCAACAGATATCTCTTGACCATCATTATCCTTTGATGTGTCCTTTATGCTACTTCTCTCTCCCTCTATACCTCCCTTGTAAGGTGTTGTATTCTGTTCACACTCCTTATGCACTGTTCATTGCACTTTGAGTGATTGTCACTAGATGGTGAAGTGGCTTGAGTGCTGGGCCTGGAGTTGGGAAGACCTGAGCTCAAATTCAGCCTCAGACATTTTACTAGCTGTGTGTCCCTGAGCAGTTGCTTAACCTCTATCTGTCTGTTTCCTCAACTATAATATATGGGGAGTATTAGCACATACCTCCCAAGGCTGTTGTGAGGATCAAATGAAATAATAATTGTAAAGCATGTTGCACAGTGCTTGACACATAGTAGATACTTAATAAATGCTTGTTCTCTCCTTCCTCCTATCAATTTAACTTCTTTGGAAACAAGTATCCCATGCTCAGAGCTATACAATATGATATTGATGTTTAAAATAGAACTTTGTTTCAAGGAGAAATGTGGGGCTTCTTTTTGAAATATTACAATTTCCCATAGATAGTGCAGTCTTCTCTTTTTTCTTTTTCAATTCTGGTCTCAAAACATTGTCCACTTACAGCACATTGACTGTATAAGATAAAAGTACTGATGGAATAACTCAGGCTCTCATAGTCTGTATTCTAAAAATTCTTCATCTACTGTGTGAAAAGTTAAACCAAACATGTTTGAATGATTTTATTTCATTTGAAAAACTCTACAGTGTTACAGGACTTAATGTAATCAGCATAAATACCGTCTTCAAATAACATCTGGAGAACCTCACCATTTAAAGATAATCATTCTTCCATTTAGATTTTGTAATGGTGTTCTCCATAATGGTGATGGACCACTTTGTTGAGCATATGCTTCCATATTTTATTCCTCACTTGTTACTAATAAGCAAAAGTTTGTTGAAAAAAGTTCTTTCTCTTAAATCTTTCAAAGAATCTTATATGATGTTGACATGTATTCAAAAGATACTCTGAAAGAAAAGTTTTAGTATTTTTCCCAACAAAATCAAATCTTTTTTTTTCATAGTCAACAAACAGTAACCCTGTGAAATTTTATATTCTTGTACTGCAATAAAATCCTAATTGGTCTCCCTAATTCAAATCTCTTTCTCCAATAAAATGATTTTCCTAAAGTATAGATCATGTTTCTCCCCTGCTCAATAAACTCCAGTGGTTACAAGTGCCTTTAATCTCAAATATGAGCTCTGCTGGTTAGTATATCACTATGACTAGGTGGGCTTTATGCCAGGAATACAAAGCTGGTTTCATATTGTAAAAAGTATCTGCATAATTGACCATATCAATAATCAAGCTAACAAAAATAACATAATTATCTCAGCAGAAGCAGGAAAAAAATTGTCAAAATACAACACCTGTTCCTATTAAAAACACTGGAAAGCATGAGATTAAAAGGGACTTTCCTTAAAATAATAAGTAGTATACATCTAGAGCCATTAGCAAGTATCATCTGCAGTGGGGATGTTAGAAGCCTTCCCAATAAGATCAGGAGTGAAGCAAGGTTGCCCATCATCACCACTATTATTTAATATTGTACTAGAAACATTAGTGGTAGCAATTAGAGAAGAAAAAGAAATTGAAGGAATTAAAACATGTAATGAGGAAACCAAACTGCCACTCTTTGACAGATGATATGATGGTATATTTAGAGAATCCTAGAAAATCAATTAAAAAGCTAATGGAAATAATCAATAACTTTGGCGAAGTTGCAGTATACAAAATAAACCCTCACAAATCATCAGCATTTCTATATATTTCCAACAAAAATCAGCAACAAGAGTTAGAAAGGGAAACTCCATTTAAAATGACTCTAGACAGTATAAAATACTTGGTAATCTATTTGCCAAGATAAACACAGGAATGATATGAACACAAATAAAAAACATTTTCACACAAATAAAATTAGGTCAAAACAATTGGAAAAACATTAATTGCTCATGGGTAATAATAAATGAATAATATTTTATATGATATAATTATGTAAAACATAGATAATGTTATAATATATAATATAAATATATAATAAATATAATAAAAATGACAATCATACCTAAATTAATTTACTTATTCAGTTTCATACCAATCAAACCACTACAACTTTTTATAGAACTAGAAAAAACAACAAGATTCATCTGGCAAAACAAAAGGTCAAGAATATTGAGGGAATTAATGAAAAAAATGTGGATTTGGCCTAGTGGTATGAGATCTTAAATTGTACAACAAAGCAGTAATCATCAAAACAATATGGTACTGGCTAAGAAATAGAATGGTGGATCAATGGAATAGATTTAGGGTAAGTGATCTCAGCAATCTAGTGTTTGATAAATCCAAAGATCCCAACTTTTGGAATGTGTAAACCTTAAAATTTCTTAAACTTGTGAATATATATCAGTCTTTTAAAGTGATTTCCTTGTCACAAATGAGAACTCACTATTTGACAAAAACCACTAGGAAAATTGGAAAACAGTATGATAGCAATTAAGTATAGATCAAAATCTCATGCTCTGTGCTAAATAAAGTAAAAAATGTGTATATGGTGTAATAATTAAAATAGTGGAAGACATAAATTGTAGTAGATTTATGGACGATTTAAGAGTGGATGAGTAAATTGTGACTGCAGAAAATATGGTTTCAAGACAGTGTCTTGTTTTAAAATCAAATATACCCAAGACAGCTGGGTTTTATAGAAATTTTAATATCATACAAATGAGGAATTAAAGAAAAGGAGAGAAAGAGAGAAAAAAGGAAATAATGAGAAAAGGATAGGCCGGTTCAGGGCAGCCCTGGCCAACCCAGGCCTAAGCCCTAAGAGAAAGATCAGTCAGTCCTTAATCACTCATCACAAGATCTGTCCAAGCAAGGATGCTAGTGACACCAGGCCAGCTTCATCTCAGCTGCCTCCACCAGCTCAATCCTGAATCTGAATCTCTCTGAATGAATCTGAGCTCCTATTTAAAGGGAATTTTCTCCTATGTCACCTCCCCTAAATTCTTACATCTACCAATCACAGTAGACATTTTTCAAAGGACAGACCATTCTTAGTTCACACCTAAGAAGTCTAAACTTTTGAGTAATTAACGCCTGAGTAAGTTCTCACCTCTTTGCCTTTTTCAAGTTTACAAGTTGCCTAACCTTTATAGGTACTTAGCACTCTTTTGTATTAGTTCTAAAAATAGGCACAGCTTAAGAACTTTTTGCCTTATTATAAGTATGGGTTTAAGTACTTTTCATTGTTCAGCAAAGAGTTTACAACTTTATCTTCCCCTAAAGTATGCTTAAGTAGGGGTGGAGTAGAGGTCTTCACATTCCTGATCTAAGTAGAAGTCTCACATTCCTGATCTAAGTTCCTTCATTGTTTAAATGGGGAATGGTCCTAACCCAACCTTATGAAATAGGGTCTGGGAATTTTTAAGGTTCAGAATCCAACCTTATGAAGTAGGGTCTGAGAATTTTTAAGGTTCACAATGGGAACATAGAATAATTTACCTTTCAGATCTATGGAGGAATGAAGATTTTATGGCCAAATAAGATAGAAAACATTACAAGATTTAAAATGAATAATTTTGATTATATTAAATTGAAAACCTTTTGTACAAACAAAACCAATGCAATATAGAAGGGAAACAATAAAATGGGAAAATTTTTATAACAAATTTCTCTGATAAAGGTTTCTTTTCTTAGATATATAAATAAGTCAAATTTATAGGAATACAAGTCATTCCTCAATTGACAAATGGTCAAGGGATATAAATAAACAGTTTTTAGATGAAGAAATCAAAGCTACCAATAATCATATGAAAAAATGTGTTAAATCCCTCTTGATTAGAGAAATGAGAATTAAAACAACTCCAAGGTACCACTTCATACCTGTCAGTTTGGCCAATATGACAGGAAAGGAAAATGATAAATGTTGGAGGGTATATGGAAAAATATGAACACTAATGCTTTGCTTATGGAGTTGTGAACCAACCATTCTGGAGAGTAATATGGAATTTTATAGCCCAAAGGCTATAAAACATTTCATACATACCCTTTGATCCAGTACTATCATTACTAGGACTATATCACAAAGAGATGAAAAATGTAAAAGGACCAACTTGTACAAAGTTGTATATTTATAACTGCTCTTTTTGTGTTGGAAAAGAATTAGAAACCAGAGGGATGCCCATCAGTTGGGGAATGGTAGTAGTAGTCTCTCAGTAACTGAGGATGATGATTGTCTTTGTGCATTTTTGTGCACAAAGACACTTGTGCATGAAGATTTAAGTGGAAAAGTTGATGCACAGAGACAGTCCCGTTCTCTGGGCGTTGGAAGCCTGGGTCCAGTGGCCTGAAAAGTCATTACACCTGGAGACTTCCTCAGCTGCATTGGATGGCCGTGTTGTCTTTTGTGCTCCAACACACCCTAAGCACTCCACAGTGCTTTGCTGCATCACCATCTCAGCCGTTGAACCTTCTTGTTGGTTTCTTCTGCCTGTTCTGCCAAAGCAGTCTTCACATGCTGGGTGAGCAAAGCCCTAGTTCACCAGGGGTCGAAAACAACCTGATGGCTACCCTCACAAGGTTTAGCCGGCTTGTCGAAGCTATTGCTCGGGGTGTGGCCGCTGCCGCATGCTAGCAGCTACTAGGAGCCACAAGTGAAAGCTGGGTGTCAGGTGAGGGTCAGAGGCTGGAGAGCTGTCCTAGGAGGGCATGACAAACCCTCCATACCAAAGATATTACTCCTCCCTGAGCACCCCATGCACCCCAGTTGGGAAATGGTTAAACAAATTATGGTGTATGATTGTAATGGAAAATGCTATTGTGCTATAAGGACTGATGAACAGATGATTTCAGAAAAGAGTTGGAAAAATCTATATGAACTGATGCAGAAATTAGCAGAACCAGGAAAACATTATAAAAGGTAACTGAAACATTGTGGAATGATGAAATGTGATAGACTGAGTAATTATCAGCAATACAATGATCCAGGACAATTCTGAGAGACTTATGACAAAGAATGCTATCCACTTCCAAAGAAAGAACTGTTGGAGTAAGAATGCAGATGAAAGGATATGATTTTTCATCTGTTTATTTGAATATATAATTTGAGCTTTTGGTTTTATAAGATTATTCACTTACAAAAATGAACAACATAGAAATATGTTTTGTGTGATAATACATGTATACCCCAGATTGAGTTGCTTGCCAGCTCTGGGAGAGGGGAGGTAAAGAGGGAGGGAAACAATTTGGGTCATACAACTTCAAAAAACCTATGTGAAAATTAAAATATTACCTTGTATTAATTTTGTATAGGTCTATTTAGGTCACATTATAGGTCTGTATAGGTCACATTCTTTTCCTTAATACAGTATAATTTCCTTGAGGGCAAAGATCATTATATTTTTGCCTTAGTATTCTCAGTACCTAGCTCAATGCCTGGCACAGAGTAAAAGCTTAATAAAAGCTTGTTGATTAGTTGTTTCACTATATCCTTCAAACAATGGTTTGCAAAGTTGTATTTTGTTTTTAAATATCATTTGTGAAAAGCTACTTCCTTCTCTTAAATTTAAATTGTGGTAGGACTCTGAAATATTTTAATTAGGTGGTCACCAGGAATTTAATTTCTAAAATCCCAAATATGAATTACTAAAGTAAATGAAATTTATGGTAGTTTATTTACAATATTTACAATAGTAGGAAGATATTAAGGAATGAGAGAGAGAGAGAGAGAGAGAGAGACAGAGAGAGAGAGAGAGAGAGAGAGAGAGACAGAGAGAGAGAGAGACAGAGAGAGAGAGAGACAGAGAGAGACAGAGAGAGAGAGAAAGAAAGAAAGAACTCTGGTTTCCTCTGATACCAGTTAGAAATTCTAAGCCCTAGCCAGGGGAAGAGAGTCTCAGGAAGATGGGCCTTACCTGGAGGTTTCATGCCTCCAGAAAGGTGGGGTCACTAATATCATTTAGAATTTCTAAGTCCCAGCCAGGGAAAGAGAAAAGCAAGTCCACTAAGTCAGCCTTTCACTCACCAATAGTGACAGTCTAAAAAAGAAGTCTGGGTGTTAGTCTTCCAGTTGCTGCTCAGTCCTTCACTCCAAGCCTGGGTGACTGACTGTCATCTTCAGTCCTTTTCCCCTCTATTTAAAGACCTTTTTCTCTTGTATCACCTCCTCTAAAATTTCACGTCTACCAATCACAGCAGGTGCTTTTCTCCAGGTCTGTCCACTGTTTAGTTCTCACCTTCTTTGGTTAGATTATATCTTTCTGGGTTACTTAACACCTCTTTTGGTAAGTTCACCTTTTGTAGTTACTTAATACCTTTTTGTGGTCAATTCACGTTTTGTAGTTACTTAACACCCTTTGTAGTTAAAATCTAAAAATAGATTGTAGCTTACAATTCTGGCTTCACTTTATAAAGGAAGAGCTAAGTATGTTCATTGTTATAATCAGGAGATTACAATTTTATCTCCACAATAAGGAAAGAGCTAAGTATCTTCGTTGTTACAATTAGGAGATAGCTAGATCCAATTTTTCACACTTCTTATATCTTCATTGACACCTTCAGTGTAGGTATAGATTCTCCTAAATTTTTTTTTGTAGAGATGAGAAAGTTGAAATGTAAGTTGGGAGTTTTTCTTTTAATTGCTTTTATTGATAGTAAAAAGAACTTTTGAGATATTTTCCCACACCTTTGGTATCTTGTCTTTCAGATACTTAAGAATAAGTTCTTTAGGATGTGAAAAAAAAGGTACACTAATGCACTGTTGGTAGAATTATAAACTTGTCCAACCATTCTAAAGTACAATTTGGAACTATGTCCAAAAGTCTAAAAAACTGTTTTTACTTTTTGACCCAGCAATCCCACTCTTTGGTTTATATCCTAAAAATATAAAATAAAAACCAAAATGGATTTATATATACAAAAATATTTATAGTAAGTATTTTTTGTGGCAGCAAAGGATTGGAAATTGAAAGGATACCCATCAATTGGGAAATGAGTAGACAAGTTGTGGTATATGATTGTGGCATAGTTCTATTTTCTTATAAGAAATGACAAGGAAGATAGTTTAGAAAAACCTTGAAAGACATATGAATTGATGCAAAGTGAACTGAGCAGAATCTGAAGAACATTTTACATAGTAACAACAGTATTGCAATAGCTATTCTGATCAATACAATAAATCAAGACATTTCCAAAGAACTCATTAAGAAAATTGTTATCCACCTAATGAACTCTGAAAGCAGATTCAAGCATATTGTTTTTAACTTTATTTTTCTTGCTTTTTGTTTTGTTTTGCTTTGTAACATAGTTAATATAGAAATATGTTTTGTCTGACTTCACATGTACAATGGGCATTAAATACTTGCCTTCCCAGTGGGTAGAAAAGACACACAAAATTTGGAACTAAAATTTTAAAAAAGAATGTTAAAAATAAGGATTTTTAAAAATGTTAAAAATAAAAATAAGTAAAAAAGAGCATACACAGAAAAAGAAGCAATGTTCAATGCTCTCAAAATCTTATCCATTCCCATAATAGATATCTTTTATGTATACTTGATTTGTTTATATTCTCCACATAGTCGTCTTCTTTACTTGTTTTCCTTAATGCCATTTATATCTTCTCATATACTCTGTAGGGAGAGTCATGCTACAATTCAAATATGGCAGCTTTTCATCATCTCTGAATGACAAAGAGTTTGTTATAAAATAAAAATACATGTTTGTAGTAATTTATATTTTTAATCTGTTATTCTTCAAGTTTATTCCTAAACTTCCTCTAGAATATATTTACTTTAATTCCAGTATTGCTGAGTATATGGGGTTCCATAAATATTGATAGGTTAACTAAACTTATAGCTTCTGTATTTGTTATTAGGTAATATCTCAGCAGAGGAAGAAAAACACCAGAAAAAGTCTCTCATTAGAGAAGATAAGGATGAGCAAAGTGATAACCAAATTCCAGCACACTTAAGAACCAGAAATGTAGAAGAAAGGTAAGCAAATATATTATTTGAGGTTTATTAATAAATAAGTTATATATTAATGATTTACAAATATAAAATGAAACCACAATGCACTAAACTGTAATTTGCCACGATTGTGGAATGTGGGGTTAGCAAATATGCCAATTAATATAGAATACATCTGTGTTACTAATTATCATGGAATGTAACAAAATACATTTAACATTCAACTAAAATACTTCATCTTTTCCATATTTTAGAAAGCATTAAAAGCTTTTGTAAAATCTTAGAATAATAGCTTTGAATATAATTTATAATTGTATTGTGCAGTACATCGTCAGACTTTCCATTTCTACTTTCTTTGTATCTAACTTTTAAATTTACTTCATGATTCTTCCCCTCTCCAACTAATATGTCCTATCGTTCTTCTTCCTTTCACTTACACAGCTTTCAAATGAAGGGTTTATATTAGAATCACAGATTTAGAGTTGGAGCTCATAGGTAATCTAGACCATTCCTCTAAATTTTTAGATAAAGAAACTGAGACCCAGAGGAATGTAAGTCCTTGCCCAAAGTAGCAGTCAACATTCTAAAACAGGTTCTCTGTACCACAAGCCAGCCTTCTTTGCACTATATCATGATCAGCTGATTTTCTTGTCATTCATTCTCTCTTTTAATACTTTAGCAATCTGGATGCCATCTCTATCCCCTTATTTTGGAGAGCACCATTGATCTTTATTATTACCAAGAAAATAATTTACTCTATCTTCATTTTCTTTGAATTCTCTATATCATTTGGCTCTGATATTTCTCTTCTTCCATTTGAAACATTTTTTTTCATGTATTGGCTTCTATGATATAACAGTATTCTGGTTTCCCTAATATTTTTATTTACTTCATTCATAGTCTCTTCTTCTTTCTCTCTCTCTATGGAAATTTCCCAGATTTCAATTGTTTGACCCACTGATTCTTTCATTTTTTCTTTGGAAAACTAATTAGTCTTATGCCTTCAAGTTAATGTAGATGTCTCCCAAATCTAAATCTCATTTGAACTTCAGTCTTATATTTCCAAATGGCTTACTAAATATTCTACTTGCATGTCTTATTAATTCAAATTCACTGTGTTCAAAATGGAACTCATTATACAAAGTAAGAAAAGACATGTAAAATACTTTGCACTCCTTAAAATGCTATGCGAATGAAGGCTAGCTATAAAATCAACTCTCATATTCCTTGCCTCTCAACGGTACTGACATTAACCTATGCATGAAATTTTGAGTGAATTCTCACTCTTTTAAAATTCAATTATTTACAATTTTTTTCTTTAAAATATTTTTCATACCTATTCATTCCTCTTCATGCTGACTATTATTTCTTTTGTACCTTTCCTTATTGCATTCTGAGAGGGAAGGGTTAATATCCCTTATTTCCTCTTGTAACTAATGGACCTTTTTCTTTAGGAATTTGGGTGCTATGCATATATGTTTAATATTGATATTATTTCACTCTCTATGGTTCCTTTTATCAAGATGTAATTTTTTTTAATTCTTAAAAAAATCTTATCTTGTATTGGTTTCAAAGCAGAAGAATGGTAATAGTATGGGATTGAATGATTGCTCAGGGCCTAATAGCTAAAATGTGTTAGAGCTCAGTTTTGAATCTAGTACTTCCCATCTCTAGGCCTGTTTGTCAGCCAATTGACCCACCTAGCTGCCTCCTTTTCTTATTTCTTTTAATTAGATCAATTTTCTTTTTTGCTTTGTTTGAGATAATAATTGCTACAATAATTGCTGTCTTTTTAACTTTGGCTAAATTTGACTTAGATTAGATTATGTTCCAGTGTTTTAACTTTATTCTCTGTGTGTCTCCCTGCTTTAAATGTGTTTCTTATAGACAGCATATGGTTGATTCTGACTTTTAATGCTGCTGTCCTCTTCCATTTTATGGGTGAGTTTGTTTTGTTAAAATTATAATGACTAACTTTGCATTTCCTGCCATCCTGTTTTCTCCTTGTTTATTCCTCTCTTTCCCTCCTTTAAGTCTTTTCCTATTCCTAAATGTTTTTGTTTTTGACTATTACCTCCCCAATTTCACCCTCCCTTTAGTCTGTCCCTCTTTTTACTTTTCTTTTTCCTCTTTTTACTTCCCTACAGGGTACGATAGGTTTCTATAGCCAACTGAGTGTGGATATTATTCCCACTTTGTGCCAAATACATGGAGAATATTTCACCTTTTCCATTTCATTTTTCAGTGTTCTTTAAAGTTCACTCTCCTTTCTGATAAATACATCATGCTTTTTTCCTTATTTCCACCTCTGTACCTTGGTTCAAGTTCTTCCCTTTATTATGCCCTTTCTTCTCCTTTTTTACCTCTGAAAATCTCTTCAAAATTGAGACCAAACTCACCTTTTCCACAAAACCTTCAGTTAGAGCCCTAGCTATTTCCTCTTTTCTGAGTTCCTTTATCATTTATATCAATCATCACATAGCTTAATACTTAACTCTTTGTTGCTTTGTGTTATTCTCTAAATGTTGCTTTTCCCCAGCTGGGTTGTAAGTAAGTTTCTTGAGGTCTACAGTCATTCCTTGTAAGTCATTTATATACCCCACTGTGTTCCACAGCTAAGGACATTATAAGAAATTCATAAAAGGGTCAGAATTTTAAAATGCTTCAAAAGACCACACTATATCAATTGTTGCATTTTTAAAAATCCATAAGTCAAAGAAAATAGAGATAGGGTGACAATTTATTTCAAATTAAAATTATATATTTTGCATTGGTTGATATGTCTCTTATTTCTAGTCTTAAGTTTTAGTTGATTAATCAAAGGATGGAAAAATGTGTGGTAGTACTAGGTGATAATTCAAGATGATAAAATATAACAGAGGCTTTACAGCATAACTTTATCATCTTTGTCTTTGAAAAATTTATAGACAAAGTATAGTCTCAAAAAATATTGTCCCTTTGCCTCAAACAATATCCTTTCCTTTGTTGGAATTCATTGATTGTTCAAAGGTTGTTTCAGGATAAATTCAGGGAGCTGCCTTCTGCAATGCAGAGGAATTCTGTCCTGTGGGCTGTTTTCTTGGTGCTTAGTATTCTATATCATGGCACCAGCACTAATATTATTTATTTATAAAATTATACACAATTATAGTACTGCCAGCTACTCTAGTATCTGCAATGACATATTACAATATTAATCAAAGTTCTTTATTAAGTTATTGAGCAACCCAAGCATAATATAGAGTTCCTAGCCCAGCAGAAATTATTTTCTGAATTAGTTGAAACAATTTAGATTTGAGCCTCAAATTAGTTAGAAGATTGATCTGGAGGTATGACTGAGGTAGTAATTCTTCCTTTCATCTTCCCCTTCCATATTGCCTTAAACCTTTAAGACAGTTTACATGTGTGTGTGTTTTCACTGTGAATTTTATTTCATTGTTTTTCAGTTTTTAAAAAAATAAAAAATAGCAATACAGATCTATTAAAACATATTCTCTATTGGGACTGTGATTTATATACTGAAGTAAAATCCTTAATCAACTGATGCAGAAAAAAGGCTGCCTTTGTCTGTGACTTTTCTCCCATTTCCCACAACCCCCAATGCTTATTTAGATTTTGAAAGAATCCTCATATAGCATTTCTTATTTATCTGCCTTCCTAATTTAAATTGAGACAAAAATCATAGATCATCTAGTCAGATTAATATTAAAGAATCATTGAAGCTGTGTTGGTAAGAAATGAACTACTTAGAATCCCATTAAGGGGTCTGATTAGTTTTCCCTTGAAAACTCATGGTTCTGCTTTGAAATTCTTTTCTTTTCTAACTCTCTGCATATGTAGCCTCTGCCTATAATCATAAGGCATGCCAATAAAGGGAGGAATAGCATGGAGGCTTAACACTGACATTTTGGAATTCTTTAGTAATCATTTTTACCTAGACTTTTTAAAAAAGTTATGAGTACAGAACAGAAACAAACATAAACAACCCACAATACAGAGCACCCTACTCCCTAGATCAGGAGTAGGGGAAACAGAGATCTTCTTAATCCTACCTGACAAAAGAAAAAAGCACACACTAATATATACACATGACACTAACTGATGGAGCCAGGCAAACTGAAGAAATGGAAGAAGGAGTAAGGAGGGAAAGAGGGGAGGAAGGAAGGATTTATTTATTTTTAAAACATTTATATCTATCTTAAAATCAATTCTGTGCATTGGTTCCAAGGAAGAAGGGGAGTAAGGGCTAGGAAAGGGGGATTAAGTGATTTGTCCAGAGTCACACAGCTAGGAAGTATCTGAGGTCAAATTTGAACCCAGGACCTCCCATCTCTGGCACTGTTTCTCTATCAACTGAACCACCTGGCTGCCTCTTAGAAGCATTTATTAAACACCTACTACTCCCAGGTAGTAGTCTGAGTATTGGTGATCCCAAGACAAAAGTAAAATAATTCTTGTTTTTAAGAATATACAATCTAGAGGGACTTCCGGTTAAGATGGCGGCTTAGAGAAAGCTGAAGTTCAGATCTCCGGAAAACCCTTCCCGACCGATCTCAAACTAGAAGCTCCTAAGGCGCCGAAATTCAAAACGATCAACAGCACAGACCCTGGGAACCCTCCTCCTGGACCTGGACCCGGTTCAAAAGGTACGGCTCCCCTTAAAAGCCAGAACCCGAGATCCCTCGGACCTCAGGGGTAGGAGCGCAGAGTCCAAGGCTCCGGGAAGCGGCAGCCGCACCGGGCTCAGAGAGCAGGGTCTGAGGAACAACAACCCTCAGGGTCTTCTACCCAAGTCCCAGTCCGGGTGAAAGTTACTGCCTGGGGCTTCCGCTGCAAAGAGCCGGTCGGTCAAAGAGCCGGTAGGTCCGGGTGAAAGTTACTGCCTGGGGCCTCCGCTGCAGAGAGCTGGTCAAAACAACAGCAACCCTCAGGGCGGGCAAGACAGCCTCACGGGCTGGATCCTGCTATCCAAGTCTCAGTGAAAGTCTGTGCTCTCGGAGCTTGGGGAAGCGGCAGCCCATCCCCCCGCAGGCCGACGAAACAGCCTCATGGCCAGGGATTCTGAAGGCAACTTCCGGAAATCGAGCCAGGGGGAGAGTGTGGCCTCGTGGTCCGACCCTTCCATTCCAGTTCCAGTGAGGCATATTCAGTTTAACCCAGGGAACGCTCATAGAACCAACATCTGCCCAGGACTAAAGCCTCTGATCACCAGACAAAGACAAGAAAAGCCAATCCTCCACGTTCAGAGATGACAAACTCCACAGAAGCACAGAAGCCCCAAAATACCAAGAAAAATAAGAAGAAAGGGGCGACTCTGGACACATTCTATGGAGCCAAAATACAAAATACAGAGCAGATAGAAGAAGATATACAAGAAAATTCTCCAAAATCTTCCAAAGGAAATAGAAACTCTCCACAAACCCATGAAGAATTTGAATCAGAAAGGACCAAAAAGATGGAAGCCCTCTGGGAGGAAAAGTGGGAAATGATGCAAAAGAAATTCACGCATCTACAAAACCAGTTTGACCAAACTGTAAAAGAAAACCAGGCTTTAAAGCAAGAACTAATAAAGCAAAGCCAAAACACCAAGAAATTAGAAGAGAACATAAAATATCTCACCGACAAGGTGATAGATCTGGAAAACAGGGGGAGAAGAGAAAATTTAAGAATAATTGGACTCCCAGAAAAGCCAGAAATAAACACCAAACTGGACATGGTGATACAAGATATAATCAAAGAAAATTGCCCAGAGATTCTAGAACAAGGGGGCAATACATCCACTGACAGAGCTCACAGAACACCTTCTACACTAAACCCCCAAAAGACAACTCCCAGGAATGTAATTGCCAAATTCCAAAGCTATCAAACAAAAGAAAAAATCCTACAGGAAGCCAGAAAAAGACAATTTAGATATAAAGGAATGCCAATCAGGGTCACACAAGACCTTGCAAGTTCTACGCTGAATGATCGTAAGGCATGGAACATGATCTTCAGAAAGGCAAGAGAGCTGGGTCTCCAACCAAGAATCAGCTACCCAGCAAAACTGACTATATACTTCCAAGGGAAAGTATGGGCATTCAACAAAATAGAAGACTTCCAACTTTTTGCAAAGAAAAGACCAGAGCTCTGTGGAAAGTTTGATACCGAAAATCAAAGAGCAAGGAATACCTGAAAAGGTAAATATTAAGGAAAGGGGAAAAATGTTATCTTCTTTTACTCAAACTCTCTTCTATAAGGACTACATTTATATCAACCTATGTATACTAATATGTGGGGAAAATGTAATGTATAAATAGGGGGTAAAGAAAGACCAAATAGAATAATGGTTCTCACACAAAGATTCACAGGGGAAGGGGAGGGGAAGAAAACTCCTATAAGAAGGAGAGGAAGAGAGGGGGGGGGTTTACTTAAACCTCAATCTCAGGGAAATCAACTCTGAGAGGGAAAAACATCCAGATCCATTGGGATCTTGAATTCTATCTTACCCAACAAGGGTAAGGAGAAGGGAAAACCAAGGGGGGGAGGGGGAGAGGGAGAACAAAAAGGGAGGGAAAGAGAGGGGGGAGGGGGAGGGAACAAAAAGGGAGGGACTAAAAAGGGAAACATCAAGGGAGGGGACAAGGGGGACTGATTCAAAGTAAATCACTGGACTAAAAGGTAGAGCCGAAGAAGAAAAGGTTAGAATTAGGGAAGGCAATCAAAATGCCAGGGAGTCCACAAATGACAATCATAACTTTGAACGTGAATGGGATGAACTCACCCATAAAACGTAGACGAATAGCTGAATGGATTAGAATCCAAAACCCTACCATATGTTGTCTTCAAGAAACACACATGAGGCTGGTTGACACCCACAAGGTCAGAATTAAAGGATGGAGTAAGACCTTCTGGGCCTCAACTGATAGAAAGAAGGCAGGAGTGGTAATCATGATATCTGATAAAGCCAATGCAAAAATAGACCTGATCAAAAGGGATAGGGAAGGTAATTATATTTTGTTAAAAGGGACTCTAGACAACGAGGAAATATCATTAATCAACATGTATGCACCAAATAATATAGCACCCAAATTTCTAATGGAGAAACTAGGCGAATTGAAGGAAGAAATAGATAATAAAACCATACTAGTGGGAGACTTAAACCAACCATTATCAAATTTAGATAAATCAAATCAAAAAATAAATAAGAAAGAGGTAAAAGAAGTGAATGAAATCTTAGAAAAATTAGAATTAATAGACATATGGAGAAAAATAAATAGGGATAAAAAGGAATACACCTTCTTCTCAGCACCACATGGCACATTCACAAAAATTGACCATACATTAGGTCACAGAAACATAGCACACAAATGCAAAAAAGCAGAAATAATGAATGCAGCCTTCTCAGATCACAAGGCAATAAAAATAATGATTAGTAATGGTACATGGAAAACCAAATCTAAAACCAATTGGAAATTAAACAATATGATACTCCAAAACCGTTTAGCTAAAGAAGAAATCATAGAAACAATTAATAATTTCATCAAGGAAAATGACAATGGCGAAACATCCTTTCAAACCTTTTGGGATGCAGCCAAAGCGGTAATCAGAGGCAAATTCATATCCCTGAAAGCTCATATTAACAAACAAGGGAGAGCAGAGATCAATCAATTGGAAATGCAATTGAAAAAACTCGAAAGCGATCAAATTAAAAACCCCCAGCAGAAAACCAAATTAGAAATCCTAAAAATTAAGGGAGAAATTAATAAAATCGAAAGTGATAGAACTATTGATTTAATAAATAAGACAAGAAGCTGGTACTTTGAAAAAACAAACAAAATAGACAAAGTACTGGTCAATCTAATTAAAAAAAGGAAGGAAGAAAAGCAAATTCACAGCATTAAAGATGAAAAGGGGGACAGCACCTCCAATGAGGAGGAAATTAAGGCAATCATTAGAAATTACTTTGCCCAATTATATGGCAATAAATACACCAATTTAGGAGAAATGGATGAATATATACAAAAATACAAACTGCCTAGACTAACAGAAGAGGAAATAGAATTCTTAAATAATCCCATATCAGAAATTGAAATCCATCAAGCCATCAAAGAACTTCCTAAGAAAAAATCCCCAGGGCCTGATGGATTCACCTGTGAATTCTATCAAACATTCAGAGAACAGTTAACCCCAATACTATACAAACTATTTGACATAATAAGCAAAGAGGGAGTTCTACCAAACTCCTTTTACGACACAAACATGGTACTGATTCCAAAACCAGGCAGGTCAAAAACAGAGAAAGAAAACTATAGACCAATCTCCCTAATGAATATAGATGCAAAAATCTTAAATAGGATACTAGCAAAAAGACTCCAGCAAGTGATCAGAAGGATCATTCACCATGATCAAGTAGGATTCATACCAGGGATGCAGGGCTGGTTCAACATTAGGAAAACCATCCACATAATTGACCACATCAACAAGCAAACTAGCAAGAACCACATGATTATCTCAATAGATGCAGAAAAAGCCTTTGATAAAATACAACACCCATTCCTATTAAAAACACTAGAAAGCATAGGAATAGAAGGGTCATTCCTAAAAATAATAAACAGTATATATCTAAAACCAACAGCTAATATCATCTGCAATGGGGATAAACTAGATGCATTCCCAATAAGATCAGGAGTGAAACAAGGATGCCCATTATCACCTCTACTATTTGACATTGTACTAGAAACACTAGCAGTAGCAATTAGAGAAGATAAAGAAATTGAAGGCATCAGAATAGGCAAGGAGGAGACCAAGTTATCACTCTTTGCGGATGACATGATGGTCTACTTAAAGAATCCTAGAGATTCAACCAAAAAGCTAATTGAAATAATCAACAACTTTAGCAAAGTTGCAGGATACAAAATAAACCCACATAAATCATCAGCTTTTCTATATATCTCCAACACAGCTCAGCAGCAAGAACTAGAAAGAGAAATCCCATTCAAAATCACCTTAGACAAAATAAAATACCTAGGAATCTATCTCCCAAGACAAACACAGGAACTATATGAACACAACTACAAAACACTCGCCACACAACTAAAACTAGACTTGAACAATTGGAAAAACATTAACTGCTCATGGATAGGACGAGCCAATATAATAAAAATGACCATCCTACCCAAACTTATTTATCTATTTAGTGCCATACCCATTGAACTACCAAAATACTTCTTCACTGATTTAGAAAAAACCATAACAAAGTTCATTTGGAAGAACAAAAGATCAAGGATATCCAGGGAAATATTGAAAAAAAACACATATGATGGGGGCCTTGCAGTCCCAGACCTCAAACTATATTACAAAGCAGCAGTCATCAAAACAATTTGGTACTGGCTAAGAAACAGAAAGGAAGATCAGTGGAATAGACTGGGGGAAAACGACCTCAGCAAGACAGTATACGATAAACCCAAAGATCCCAGCTTTTGGGACAAAAATCCACTATTCGATAAAAACTGCTGGGAAAATTGGAAGACAGTGTGGGAGAGACTAGGAATAGATCAACACCTCACACCCTACACCAAGATAAATTCAAAATGGGTGAGTGACTTAAACATAAAGAAGGAAACCATAAGTAAATTGGGTAAACACAGAATAGTATACATGTCAGACCTTTGGGAGGGGAAAGGCTTTAAAACCAAGCAAGATATAGAAAGAATCACAAAATGTAAAATAAATAATTTTGACTACATCAAACTAAAAAGCTTTTGTACAAACAAAACCAATATAACTAAAATCAGAAGGGAAACAACAAATTGGGAAAAAATCTTCATAGAAACCTCTGACAAAGGTTTAATTACTCATATTTATAATGAGCTAAATCAATTGTACAAAAAATCAAGCCATTCTCCAATTGATAAATGGGCAAGGGAAATGGATAGGCAGTTCTCAGATAAAGAAATCAAAACTATTAACAAGCACATGAAGAAGTGTTCTACATCTCTTATAATCAGAGAGATGCAAATCAAAACAACTCTGAGGTATCACCTCACACCTAGCAGATTGGCTAACATGGCAGCAAAGGAAAGTAATGAATGCTGGAGGGGATGTGGCAAAGTAGGGACATTAATTCATTGCTGGTGGAGTTGTGAACTGATCCAACCATTCTGGAGGGCAATTTGGAACTATGCCCAAAGGGCGACAAAAGAATATCTACCCTTTGACCCAGCCATAGCACTGCTGGGTCTGTACCCCAAAGAGATAATGGACACAAAGACTTGTACAAAAATATTCATAGCTGCGCTCTTTGTGGTGGCCAAAAACTGGAAAACGAGGGGATGCCCATCAATTGGGGAATGGCTGAACAAACTGTGGTATATGTTGGTGATGGAATACTATTGTGCTCAAAGGAATAATAAAGTGGAGAAGTTCCATGGAGACTGGAACAACCTCCAGGAAGTGATGCAGAGCGAGAGGAGCAGAACCAGGAGAACATTGTACACAGAGACTAATACACTGTGGTATAATCGAAGGTAATGGACTTCTCTGTTAGTGGCGGTGTAATGTCCCTGAACAACTTGCAGGGATCCAGGAGAAAAAAACACCATTCATAAGCAAAGGATAAACTATGGGAGTGGAAACACCGAGAAAAAGCAACTGCCTGAATACAGAGGTTGAGGGGACATGACAGAGGATAGACTTTAAATGAACACTCTAATGCAAATACTATCAACAAAGCAATGGGTTCAAATCAAGAAAACATCTAATGCCCAGTGGACTTACGCGTCGGCTATGGGGGGTGGGGGGGAGGAAAAGAAAATGATCTATGTCTTTAACGAATAATGCTTGGAAATGATCAAATAAGATATATATATTAAAAAAAAAAGAATATACAATCTAAATAAATGTTGGAGGGGATGTGGCAAAATTGGGACATTAATGCATTGCTGGTGGAATTGTGAATTGATCCAACCATTCTGGAAGGTAATTTGGAACTATGCCCAAAGAACTTTAAAAGATTGCCTGCCTTTTGATCCAGCCATACCAATCCTGGGTTTATACCCCAAAGAGATAATAAGGAAAAAGACCTGTACAAAAATATTTATAGCTGTGCTCTTTGTGGTCGCAAAAAATTGGAAAATGAGGGGATGCCCTTCAATTGGGGAATGGCTGAACAAATTGTAGTATCTGTTGGTGATGGAATAGTATTGTGCTGAAAGGAATAATGAAGTGGAAGAATTCCATGTGAACTGAAAGACCTCCAGGAAGTGATGTAGAGTGAAATGAGCAGAACCAGGAGAACATTTTACACAGAAACTTACACATTGTGGCACAGATGAATGTAATGGACTTCTCTACTAGCAGCAATGCAATGATCCAGGACAAATCTGAGAGACTTATGAGAAAGAATGCTATTCACATCCAGAGGAAGAACTGTAGAAATAGAAACACAGAAGAAAAACAATTGCTTGGTCACATGGTTCAGTGAGGATATAATTGAGAATGTAGACTCTAAATGATCACTCTGGTGCAAATATTAATAATATGGAAATAGGTCAATGACATATATTAAAACCCAGTGGAATTGCATGTTGACTATGAAAAGGGGGTGGGGGGAGGGAAGGGAAAGAACATGAATCATGGAACCATGGGAAAATATTCCAAATTAATTAATTAAATAAAAATTTTCAAATAAAGAATATACATTCTATAAACAAAGCCACAAGGCAGCCTAATACAATAGAAAGAACACATTCTCCAGTCAAGGACCCAAATTCAAATCTGGATTCTACAATGCAGCTTCAGATACTTCTCATTAGCTGTCTTAATTTAGACAAATTGTGACTTCCATTAAACTTATTTTCCTTAATTGTAAAATGGGGATAACAATACTTCTTACTTCTCAAGGTTGTGGTGAGAATCAAATAAAATATATGTAAAATGCTTAGCCCAGTGGTTAATGCTTGATAAATGCCTATTTCCTTCTTTCCTTATTACTTGTGTGATGATCTGATTGTGAATCAATTGCTCAATCTCCCAGGTCCTCAGTTTTCTCATCTGTTAATGAGGGAGGTTGGTCTAGATGGCTTTTCCAAGTCCAAATCTATGATTCTGTGTATATTCTCTAGCTGAAGACCTAGGGAATGGGCTAATAATATTCATGTTGATGAAAGGGAAGAGATAGGAAGGGATGAGTGTACAGGGCTGCCTCTGTGGGAGGGGACTCTTCTTTGGAGGACACTGGATGGCCAGAGGATAGCCGGAGAGGAAATAAAATGTGTTAGAGAGTGTTTATAAAGCAGAAACAAAGGATATGGGCAGAAGGGCAGGAAAGACCAACTTTCCTCATTTAAAACATCTGTTAATTTTTGATATTTTAAGGCATCCCCAAAATAGTAAAGCTAATTTCTTCTTCATTGCACTGATGAATCGCTCATTACTCTTCCTTATCTAGGGGGGGAAGAAAAGTAACATATTTCTTTACCTTGCTTAGCTTTAGCAGTCATGCTATTATTGCTGTTATTATAATTATTAATTCTTTATCTTTCACTTTTAGAATCACCCAGGAAGGCAAGTAGTAAAAGGTAGAAAAAGCCATTTTCCCTGATAAATTCTTTCCCCACTAATTCTGGTATGACCTGTGCACTGACTTGGCTCCTGCTGAGTTTGCAAAACTGATTGTGCCCACACAGGAAGAGCAAATGTTTCGGTTGTTTTACATGATATTATTTCCTCTTTTCTGATAGTTTTACTAGTTTTACTGGAATGAATTTAATTTTCAGTGAAAATGTTTAACACTCTCAAAAGCTTTTAAATTTTGCTGTTGCTCTTAATATTATCTGTGAAAGGATACTGAGATTAGAGCTCAGTTTACCCATTCCAGAGGATCATAGGAAGGCCTAGTCATGTTGCCAATATTAATTCCCTTATTAATAAGTAAAGTATTTTAAAGTGCTTTTCATCATATTCTCCACTTTCATCCCTCCTCAGTATTTCCTCCTTCCTGTAGTATCCCCCTATCAGTACTCCTTCTATTCCCATATGTGTTATATACTCTTAATTTATTACTTGAATTATAGAATCAATGAATTCTTTTTTATTGAAAAAATCAACTTCTTACCTTCTGTCTTGGAATCAAGTATTGATTCCAAGGCAGAAGAGTTGTAAAAGTAGGTAATTAGGATTAGTTAACTTTCCCTGGGGCACATAGCTAGAAATTGAATGAGGACAAAATTGAACTCAGGACTTTGCATCTTCAGGTATGGACCTCTATCTCTTAGGCCACCTCGCTGTCCCAGAATCATTGAATTCTTGAACAAGCTCTGAGGGTTTCCCCCTGGGCTCTGGCCATTGTTATTAGAAGCTTTCTAGGGTTTTTTTGAAGAGTTATGATAGAGTGGGCAGCTTCTGGATGGTCATCAGCCTAGGCTAGAGATACCAGAAAGAGCAAAAGATAAGCCTTCTAAGAGGGATATTAGAGTTTGAGAGAGATGGGAGGTTAAGAGGGACTTGAATGGAAGGTAAGAGTTGGAAAGCAGGGATTGAATCCTCAGCATTTAACTCAATACTGAGCAAACAGTGGGAATTTAGTAAATATATATTGGCCAGCCTCAGGCATATAACCCCAATTGTCTAACCCTTTCCTCTCTTCTTCCTTGGAACTGATACTTAGTATTGATTCTAAGAAAAAGGGAAGAGTTTTAAAAATATTTTTCTCTCCACTTTTATAACAATCCTCTTGTAAAAAGAAAAATAATTTAAAAATAACAAGCAAATTCAAAATTTCTGAAAACTGCAATTATGAGCAAAAGATCCATGGCATGCCATCTTTGGGATTGTCTTCCACAAACTTACTGATTGATTGATAGGAAAAGGAGCCAGGTTAAAGGCAACAAAGAATGATGTCTTCCTATCTTTTTCTCTCTCTGAAGTAAGGTCAGCATCATGACATATGCCTCCCCTCAACAACACTTGGCACTCTGACACTGTTCCTTAGCACAGTCTTCAACATGTAGAAAGTATTAGTAAATGGTCGCTGTGCCTCCTGATCTAGATCTCGACCATTAGTGTCTTTCTTCTGAAATTATCTTCCTTCTGCTCTATCTCAATATAGTTTTTATATATGTAGATTGTCTTCTTATTAAAATGTGAGCTTCTGTTCATAAGATGAAGCCTTGCTTGTGATCTTCCTTTGCTACTAGGGTTTCCAAATGAATAACCCAAAGATTCCATCTGTAGGGGTAAGAAAGTGAGCTTTTTGAGGGCAGGAATTGTGTTTTACTTTTATTTGAAATCCTGGCACTTAACACAGTTACTGGTATATATAAAGCACTTAATAGATGCTTGTTATGGCAGCTAGATGACTCAGTGGATTGAGAGCCAGTCTGGGAGATAGGAGACTGGGTTCAAATCTGGCCTCAGATACTTCCTAGCTGGGTGACTCTGGGGAAATCACTGAACACCAAATGTCTAGCCCTTACTGCTCTCTGCTTTGGAGCTGATACTTAGTACCAATTCTTAGATAGATGTTAAGAGTTTAAAATTAATTATTTTTAAAATGCTTGTTGACTGACTGATTCCTTCCATCTTATTAGAAATCTCATTGCCAAGTTAGTCTGTACCAGGGAACAAGTGGATAGATATAAATTGGTTAAGGAGGAAGTTGTTATAACCTGTTAATGATCTAACAGCATGGACATTTTACTGGCTTATTTTCTGAATATTCTAAGGCTCAGACTATAAGGAACATAAAGAACCCATCCTCTATCTTTGAAGACTTTATAGTATAAATAGAAAAGAAATACATATGGAAAATGTGGTTCACACAGTATGAAAATCAAAGGAAGGAAATGAAACAGAATTGTTTCATAGGGAAAGGATCCATGCCACAAAGACCCCAGATGGCCAGGCAATGAGAATTCTTCTTCATCTGGGAATCTAGCTTTTTAAATATTCTGTGGACTTCTATCCTGAAGCTAAAGCTTTGTTTATGGCCTTCCTTTGCTATTAGGATTTTCCAAACTAATAACCCAAAGATTTCATCTACTGGGGGCAAGGATTTACTATCTGACAAAAACGCCAGGGAAAATTAGAAAGCAGTCTTGTAGAAAATAAGTCTAGAAAAACACCTCATACCATATGCCATGATAAGTTCCAAATGATTACATAATTGGATATAAAATTCACATCATAAATGAACTAGAGGAGCAAGGAAAAAATTACCTTTTAGATCCAGATGGGGAAGAGTTCATGACCAAATTAGAGATAGGGAAGATCTCAGAAGGTGACAGACAATTTGGATTACATAGAAATGAATTTTTTTTATACAAATAAAACCAGTACAGCTAAAATTATAAGGAAAAGAGCCAGGAAAAACATTTTGCCTCAAGTTTCTCTGACAAAGATCTTCTATCCAGAGCACAAATTTATAGATTGTAAATTGATATAATTGATTCAAATTTATAGGAATAAATAATAGCCATTCCTCAATTGATAAATGGGCAAAGAAAATGAATAGGCAGTTTTCAAAGGAATAAATCCAAGATATTAGCTACATAAAAGGAAAAAAAGCTTCAAAGCACAAATACTTTGAGAAATGTAAATTAAAGCAACTCTGAAATTCCACCTCATGCCCATTAGATTGGTAAAGATGACAACAGAAAATAGCAAATATTGAACCAACTGAAGAAACATAGGCACAGTTGTTGAAGGTATGAATTCACTGGGCCATTCTGGAAAGTCAATTGAAAGTATGACCCCAAAGCCATTAAACCTCCCATACTTTTTAATCGGACAATACCACCATTATATTTATAAACCCAAAACATCAAAGAAAGAAGAAAAATATCCATAGATACAAAAATTTCTATGGCAGCTTTTTTAGAAAATGATTGAAAACTATTGGAAAAAAACAACAAAAAGAGGAATCTAATCGATAAGAGAAAGGCTGAACAAACTAATGTATTTTAGTTTTTTGACATACTATAGCACTTTCAGTAATGATGAAAGTGATACAGAATAAAAAAAAAAATAGAACCAAGGGAACATTTTCTTTGTAAAAAAACATTGTAAAGGCAAACAGCTTTGAAAGAAGTAGGACTTCTGATCAGCATAATAACCAAGTAGGAGTCTAGAGGATCACTGAAGAAGTTGGCATGCTACCCCCACCATCTGACAGAGAGGTGATAGAGTCAAGCTGTATCTTGAGACATCCATTTTTGGAAATGGCCAAAGCAGGAATTTGTTTTGTTTGGCTGCAGATTTATTACAAGGTGTTTCCTCTCATCTCCCCCCACCCCCCCAAAAAAGGTGTGTGTGTGTGTGTTGTCCTTACAACAGTGTGTAGGAAGAGGAGTCTGGGAAGGCAAGGAAATAAATGGTTGTTGGTTGAAGAAAAAATAGAATAGAGATTAACTTAAAAAAAAGATGAGGCTTTCTTATAGCATTGTTACATCAGTCAATGAAATCCATGCCTTTAAGATGAATTGGTCCCATCACTTCCTGGCCAATAGAGGGAGAAGAAATGGAAGCAGTGTCATTTTATATTCTTGAGTTTAGTGATCACTGGAGATAGTGATTGTACTCATGAAATTAAAAGATGCTTATTCCTTGAAAAGAAAAGCTATGGCAAATCTGGACAGTACACTAAAAAGCAGATGGTTTTTCTAGTAACAATGTAAAACTATGAAAGTTGCAATATAAGGAAAGTTGAGCACTGTAGAGTTGTTTTTGAACTGTGGTGCCAGAGATGACTTTTGAGAGTCCCTTGGACAGCAAGAGATCAAATGAGTCAATATTTAAAGAAATTGATTCAGACTATTTACTGGAAGGTCAAATACTGAAGCTAAAGCTTAACTATTTTGGCCACATAATGAGAAGATAGGACTCAATGGGAAAGATCCTGATGTGGGAAAGGTTGAAGGCAAAAGGAAAAGGAGATGGCAGATGATGAGATGGATGGTGTCATGGAAGCAACAGACATGAACTTTGAACAGACTTCAAGAGATAGAAGGACTTGGCATTCTATGGTCTATGAAGTCATGAAGAGTAATATGACTGGACGACTATATATATGTTTGTGTGTGCATATACATATAAAGGTGGATTTAGAGGGCTTCTTGTAGAAGTTGAGATTTAACAGGAACTTTAAGGAAGATGAAAAAGCCTAGAGGCAAGAGATGAGGAATGAAATTGTGAGATACAGTCAGTGAAAATACACAGAATTGGGAGCACAGCAGAGACTGCACTCTACTCTGCTTATTCTAAACCTATTTCTTCACTTCCCTGCCCTATACCTTTAATATCCAAAACTGAATATGAAGGTCTAAAATCAAGCTTAAATTTTTAAAAAAATTCTTCTTATTCTTTTTCAAGGACTATCAGATCAGGAATTGGGATAAAGGAGAAGAAACAGACTTTTGAAGAATTTGTTGAAGAACGATTTAAAATGGATTCTCAAAGAGCAGAAAACCATTTGAAGCAACACAAACAACGGGTACAGTATATTGTACATATTCTTCTTGTTTTTTTTAGTGTATTAGCTGGAAAAAAATTAAAAATAGACTATAAACTTCTCACCAGTTATATTGGCCCTATATTTAAATGGATAAGTCAGAGGGGGTATAAATTTCAATAAATTAAAAAAGAATTTTAAGGGCTTATTATGCGCCAAACATTGTGCTAAGCACAAGGGATACAAATACAAAAGCCAAGACAGTCTTTATCCTGCAACAGTTTCTATTTTCTAATAGGGAATATAATACAGATAAAGGAGTGATGACAGGGGAAGAATTTTTTTTTAATTACAGAAATGGTGAGTAGAGCCAGAAAGGAGTAGATTGGCATCCCCTTTCCAGAAGCAATGATAGAAACAATATGATTATGGTTCCAGAACTGGAAAGGGGGGCACGGTGAAAAGGAGTATAGGAAAAATCCAGGAGAGGAATGCATTCTGGTTGGAACCAAGTATAGATATAATGGTACAACTACCACTTGGAGAAGGTGGAAGTGGAAAAATCAAGATGTTCAAGTCAGGAGTTTCACATGTGAAAAGTTTAAGTCCGCCAAGGCTTGATTTCTGAACAAGAAGACATTGACATTGATGCAGGTCATGCTTTCAATTTTAATGAAATTTATTTGTTTATATCCTGTTTCTTTCCCTTTTACATCTTGTTTTTTCTGGAAGGAATATTACCAGATCATAGTTTTCTCAGAATAGAAGCCTTCGGAATCAACTTTGACTCATAATCTATGTCTAATCGAGACCTAGTTTTATGCTTCATAATATCTCTTGGATTTTCCTTTACTTGTTTATTCCTTTTGTACTTATTGTAGTACAGTCTCTCATCACCTCCTGCCTGTGTTAAAGTCGAAACCCCTAAGATGGTTACCCTGATTTGATTTTATTCCCCCAATCCAATCTGTACACCGATGTCAAATAATTTTTCTAAAACATTCATCTTGTCGTTCCCCAGGCTTAAAAATCTATAAGAATGTTCTAATGCAAACTACATTGAACTATCTAGTTTTCAAAACAAACTTTAGTCTTGTCCTACCTATCATTCATATATAGATATGCATCTCTCTCTCTCTGAGTATATATATGAGATATATATACGCATCTAAGCCCCATTATGTATCTCGAGGTCCAGTTAGGCTGATCTCTTCATTGTTCCAACATATTTTTCTCTCCCTTAAAAAAATTCCCTTTGTACATAATGTCTGGCTCCCAGCTTAATTGCTGTTGTTGCTGTTAAATTGATTTAGTAGTATCTAACTCTTCCTGACCCCATTTGAGGTTTTCTTGGCAAAGATACTGCTGAGGTCAGATTTGAACACCCATCCTTCTGACTCCAAGGCTAATAGCTGGGTCACTATAATCATGAAAAATATAATTTGATCTTTCCTTGATTATTTCAAAGGCATGGGAAAATAGGGTCATTGTTATGAATACCAATTCTTATATATATATATATATATATACACACACATACAAGCATAGATAGATATAGATATATAGAAAATATTGGTGAATTTAAAAAACTACTTAATAAAGTGAGATAATTGAGAACCTATTTTGAAGGGCTAGACTAATATATAATAGTATATATATATATATATATATGTGTGTGTGTGTGTGTGTGTGTGTATGTGTGTGTATACACAAATACACACTAATATGGAACATTTAAAATGCAAATAATTTGGAGAGTGAGAATAATTGTCTAGGTGAGGTCCAGTTATTACACCAAATTAGGTGCTCCTAAATGCTTTCAGTGTGATTATGCTCCTGTTGTAAGCCCATATAAATACAATAAATTTAGTGTTGTAACTTACTATACTAATCAAGCTAGTAAGTCGTTTTCACCACATACCAAAAAAAAAATCTCTAATAGGCACCTCTAACTCTACAGTGTTACTGGTCACATTTAATGGATTAATCAGATTTTGTGCCCTATCTGAGAGCTTCCAGGAAAGGAATTTGAGAGCAATATTTAAATTAATGTAATCATTCAAGCTAAGATGCATACTTATATAGAGGTATAGATTCCCTGGCTATTAGGAGAATCAGATATGTGTTGTTAAATCTCAACCTTGTTCCACACATTATTTTCCAGAGAATTATAGAATTTTTAGGTTGAAGAGGATCTTAGAGAGAAGTAATCTTTTCTACCTTCATAGATGAGATTCATAAGTCCCCAAGAGATGAAGTGACCTAGGCAGAGATAGCAACATTGGTATAAAAGTTTTGCATTTAATTTTTATATTTAATATTGTTACTTCAGGGTTCATTTCATGTCATGATATAATTCAAATACAGACTATCATTCTGAGTTGCAAATTTTGCCCCCCAAAAGCTAATACATTAAATTTTAATGTGGGGATACCATCACGTGATTCAATATGATGCCCCCCAAGATAATGTAAACAGACATACTGGGTCTCCATTGGAAGTTGTACTTGTGCATTGCAGTGATCCACAGAAAGATGTCCTTGTTTAGTAATCACAGGGGGGGAATAATTGAATTCAATAAAAAGCTTCTATGGATTTAAAGCCTCGGAGGGAAGTAATTAAATTTAATAGACTCCATGAAGATATAGTGTCCTTTGTGCTGAACTGTTTTCCAGTTTTCTCTATCATATTGGGACTCTCAAAGTACATTAGCCTTTTATACTTTATTTTCTAACTCTATTGTTCTTACTGCTGTAAAATTAAAAAAATTTAAACCCTCTATTAATTTAACATTTTAGATATCTACTCCATCCATAGTTAAGATATTTAAAAGTATATTTTCCATTTCAGCTATAACACGGAATCTCTTAGTTCCCAGAACATACAGTAATTTTTATTCATTTAAAAAATTAATCTTCAGTTGCTGTTTATACCTTAGTCACTGAACATTTACTTCCTAATTATCTTTATTATGAAAAACATTGGCACAAAAAGTTTGCATCTAATTTTCATGCTAATATTCCTTTAGAGAAGAACATCTTTCATGAAATGGATGAGCTGACTGTAAATTCAGTTTATTTCTCTTAGTGAAATACCCCTCTGATCCTACTGCAAAGGAATTAAAAAGTGGGATTCACCAGTAGTTAATAAAATATTGAATTCCTTCACCAACTAAAAATAAAAAGGCCTTTAGTTGCAAAACGAATGTTATACATGACTCTTTTCATTTAAGGTTCTGCTCATCAGTGCTAGAGACAAAAATGGAACCAGATCTCATGGTGCCTAAACTGATGCAACTTAAATCATGGTCTTATTAATTACTTAACTGTGTGACTCAGTAAGATAGGAAATAGGAAATTGTATGCCTTCTTAAAAATTAGGGACCAAAAATGTGATACTTTGTGCCACTAAAATAGGTTAGATTTGCAAGCGTACCCCCTAAGGTTTTTTTTAGAATTATAATCTCAGTGCCGACAATTTTTGTTGCCAATAGCTAGATGATAATGAAGTTTTGGATTATAAATACAATATGAGTTATGAGTCTCTTCTCTAAACTTTAGTGATTCTGGTATCAAACTATTGCAGAATTTTAGAGTTTGAAGGGATCTCAGAAATTAACCCATGTTCCTCCCAAATTCTTACTATAATATATCTGATAAGAGATCATCTAAGCCTTTGCTTGAAGATCTCTAATGAAGGCAAATTTATTAACTCCATTCCAAATCATAATATGTGAAATATGCTCAAAGGATCCAGACACATAATTGAACTAATCCCATAAAATAAACTCATCATCATACTACTAAATAAAGTATAATTGATTTACATTGTAGAATGCAAATCCTTTTAAAATCCTAACTAAACTACTCAACTTAGTGATCCAAGATTCTCATGGACTATGGCAGACAAGAATCTGGTCCTATCAAGATGAAAAGTCTTTGTATTTATATCTGGGATGTTTTTTTGTACGAGGAACAAGCCTACCTAAAAGCAGAGACCATCAACAGAACATTGATTACCAGTTGACCATAAAGAGGAAGTAATGAAATGAAATCTTGGATCTTTTAAAATATTTAGAAATAGAATGCTGATTATTACATTCATTAATTTAATGCTTTTATGGGAGTACATTTTGATGGGAATACATTTAATTAATTTAATTATCCATGAAACAAAGAAAAATATCTATGGTAAGGTACAAAAGAAATAGAAAACCTATGCATACTATAATTCTAACTGCTATTTCCCCCAGTCTCTACTTACCTTATCTTGCTCTTTTCTAAGAATTTTAATTTTTATATTGTTACCCCAAGAGCTTCTAGAAATTGAAAAGGTATCCTGGATCTCTCTTTTTTCATTTCTGATCTCCACAATTCTTTTCAGTTTTGGGTAAATCCCTTGGACTTTGGGGGTGATTATCTAGTTGTTTGAACATCATTTCCCCTTATTTTTGCAAAGTTGAATTGTTTAATATGGCAGAGTAACACTTTGGTTAAAATGGGTAACAAATATGTCATATTTCCATATTCATGAAATAAAGAGTTGAGAATAGTTAAAAACAGAGTATTTCCTTTGTCCAGGGTTGATAGTATTTTATTTTTTTAAGTATTTTATTCTTTTAAAAGATAGTATTTATTCTTTTAAAAGGGGGGAAATTCTTTGTTGTCACTTTGAGTACAATTTATGGTTATCTATTAGTTTCAGAGATTATAATGAAAGTAATTAGTCATTTGCTTTGTTTTTGCCTGCAGAACTCATGCCGGTCAAAGACAGACATTAGAAAGACATTTTTAAAATGTGGAGAAGGCATTGCAAGATTTGAACAGAATAAGGAGAATCTTTTCAGAAAGAACCCCAAACAACTCATCAACCAAATTAAAAGGCAGGTTAGCCTTGGCTGCCAGCCTAGTTTCTGTTTGCTTCAGTCCAAGGATTGGGGAAAACATAAGCAAGAAAATCATCCTTCATTGGAGAGGCATACTAACACCCACAAGGTCCCCTTGAGTAAAGAGAAAGAGATAGCTGACATCCCTTCTCAGGAGAAAGCAAAAGAGGACACAGAACATTACAAATCTGAAGAGAATAATCAAAAGCCACAAGAAAGAAGTGGTGAACATGTAAAGGTAGAGTCCACTCTTACATCAAGGGTGAATTGGCCTGATATCATGCAACAGTATCATAGCAAAGAAAGTGAGTCAAAGTTCCAGATAGATGGAAAGAATGAGACTCAATTTCTTGAATGTCAAAATCAGTTAGACAGTAGAGAGGAACCCACAAATAATCAGGTTCAACAACACTTTGACATACCGAATCCACCTCTAATAGCGAAAAACACTCCAGTGGCTCCTGGGAATTCAAGAATCCAAGAAGTTATAGAGGATCATGAGAAACAAGTAGATGGGACCATTGAGAACCACAATTCAAAGAAAGTATGGTTTATTTCCTATCACCCAAATCAAAAGCTTGTGTCTTCTACAGCTTTCTCGGGACTCAGAAAAGGATCTAGTCCTGAATTTAAGAAAGTTAATGACAGAATAGTGAAGAACACCCAGCAGTTGAATGAGGGCATAGAAATAAAGTATGTTCTGGTGTCTGATCACAAAAGAAAACAGCAAGATGGTGGGAGGTCGGCTAGGTTGGGTAATGATAAGTCATCATCATCAGATGAAAATAACTCATATTCTAGCTCTTCAATGCATTGCCATTCATGTCCAAGAAGTGAATATCTTCCAAATGTACACCATGCAGACCAAAATCATGACTTTTCTGAACCTGACTATGCTGGTGATGAACTCAGTGCATCAGAGATGACTTTAAGAAGTGCCAGCAAACTCTTGGTCAAGAAAAGGAGGTCTCAGGACCCATTAAGACTGAAGAGTCACTTCACAAGGACCAGCAGCAGTGAATCAAGTATTGAAGCTTCTAAAAGAAGAGGGAGTAGGATTCTATCCTCTTTTCAGATCTCTCGTGACTATTACATTGGGCCAAGGAGGCCCAAGAAAGAGCCAAAAGCCAAAAGTACCACCAAGAACATCCAAATTCCAGATATGCAGCCACCAACTTGTGATCTCGTAGCTAGTTTATTCCCTGTTTGGAAGGACAGAGTAAACTTAGCTGACCAAGAACCATGTAAAACCTTCCATGAAGGTGCATTAGGTAAAGTCCCAGTGGGGTCATTGTGCATATACTGTATTTTATGGGTTTGGTTTTATTGTATTTCATGAGTGAATTTTTCAGTAGGGAGTTAATGTGGAAGAGTGGGAAGAGGACTGGATTTACAATAAGAAGAAGCTTCAGTTGGAATCCAAGCTCTGTTCCTTGCTACCTGAATGGTTTCAGGCAAAGCATTTCAGTTCTCTGATTCTCAATTTAAAATGGGAGTATTAGATTAAGTAATCTCTAAAATCCTTTCCAACTCTATGTTCTACAAATTATGTACCATGAATGAACACATGAATGAATGAAAAAAACCATTAATTCAACTAGCATTTATTAAACTGTGCAAAGTAATGAAGGTATAAAGGAAGGGTAAAGTCAGTTCTAGTTCTTGACCTCATTGTCTAAAGTGGGAAACAACATGTTCAGATAAGATATATACAGGATAAATTGAAGCACTAAGCTAAGTTTAGGAGCATTGGGGAAAACTTGAGGAAAGTAGGATTTAAGCTGAAACTTAGAAGAAACCAAGGAAACCAGAAATCATTGAAAACGAGTCAGTTTGACAGCTGCATGGAGAATGAACTGGAGTTCTTGAGGCAAGGAGACTAATGGCCTATTTCAATAACTGATCTTGAAGTAATGAGAGCTTACTTACATCAAGGATCAGAGAAGAGAAGAGGGATGTATATGAGCTATGTTAAGAAGGTAAAACTGACAGTGTGTGTCATCTGATTCGATATGGGGTAGGAGAGAAGAAGGTGAAGTTGAGAATAACACCTGGTTGTAAGTCTGGGTGTCTGGGAGGATGCTGGTATCCTTGATAGTTAGACTAAGCAAAGTTAGGAAGAAGAGAGGGTTTGGGAGGAAAAGATGAGTTCCACTTTGGACCTGTTGGATTCAAGATGTCTTTGTGAATTTGAGTTGTCTAATAGACATTTGGAAATATGAGATTAGGAGAATGGTTAGGGTCAGGAAAAGCTGAGAATTATCCACATTGAGATAATAATTTGATCCATGGGGATTGATGAGATTACAAAAAGAAATAGTATAGAGGGAGAAGGGAAGAGATCCCAGGACAGATCAATGTGGGACACCCCTGATTAATAGATATGACCTGGATGGAGATTCAGCAAAGGAGACTGAGAAGGAATAGTCAGATAGGAAAAAGGAGACTGAAGTAAAGGGAGAACAGTGCCATGAAAACCTAGAAAGAAGAGAGCATCAAAAGAGTGATAACGAATCAAAGGTCAAGAAGGATGAGTAAAGATTATTTAATTTACAAGTAAGAGATAAATGACAACTTTGAAGAGAGCAGTTTCAGTAAGTCAGACTAAAGAGATTTGAGAAAAGAGTAAGAGAGAAGTATTGACTATTTACAAAGTTCTGGGGCAAAGAAAAGCATGATAGTCTCTTTTCTGGAGGAGCTCTCATTCTAATGTGAAAAAAACATTTGTGAGAGGTTTTAACTGCAGGTCAGATAGAAACATTCTGTGGTCCTTATGGTGCAACAACAAAGCAGGTGTTAGTGCATGTCCTTAAATTTAATTTGCATTGATAAAAATACATCTATTTCTGGTATTGAGCCCTTCTGATAGTGGCAAGGACCTTGGGTGTGAGAACATTTCACTGGGACTTCAGTGTCTGTGGTTATAGAGGCAGCTGTCAGGTTACATGTCCCCAAGGGCTGTTTCCATGGATAATTTCTGGGAGGACTAAACTGAGGAGAGCTGGTAGTATAGGGCAAATGATGCTATATAATTCTGGGAGTCTTTGACCTACCTATTCATTGGTGAGAGTTGATCACAATGGTTAGTGTTGTTGGTGGTAATAAATGTTGGCTCTTCTCCCATTCAACAATGACAATAGGGGATCTGATTCCAATTTGGGCTAATATTTTGGGTGTGTATGTGCATTGCTTTTTCTCAAGATTTTGGGTGTAAAATACTGACTTATCTGCTATTTCCTAGCTTTCTTTATAGGTAATGGGGGTTAAGTGACATGCCCAAGGTCATACAACTAGGAAATGTCTAAGGCCACATTTGAACCCAGGACCTCCTGTCTCTAGTCCTGCTTCTCAATGCACTGAGCTACCTAGCTGTGCAGTCTATTTACTTTCAAACAAGACATGCCATGTGGGCAACATGTCTCTTTCCAGATCATGTTGTACATATTAATTACAAAATTTTATTTGGAAGACTATCAGGAAAGACCTGGTTTATTTGGGGCTGGAATTGAGACAGATAAGCAGGAATGTCAGTTTTACTCATTTTACCTCATGAATTGTTAACTTATGTTCCTCAATGCTATTTGATTTAATTGAGAAACTCTAAGATATTTGGACTATTGATATTTCTGCTTAAAATAGGGATCTTTAACTTGGGGGTCAAAGAACTTTAAAAAATGATAACAGTATTTTAATAAAGTTGGATTCCTTTGTAAACCTATGTATTTTATTTTATGCATTTAGAAACATTCAGAGAAGGGTCACAAAGGCTTCACCAGAATACCAAAGGGGTCCATGGCATTAAAAAAAGTTTTAAGAACCTCAGCCAATCCTAAATAAATAAAGCAAGAGAAGGGAGGTTCACCTGTTAAGAATATTTTATATTCTTCAGTGTTTGGCATAATTGAAATTGCTTTTTTTATTAATGTGAACTTTTCTTTTTTAATAGTTCAAAAAAGACCCATAGGGAAATTACAGGAATTTGAAGAAGAGATTGATGAGTTCCACAGAAGAAACCCTCAGCTTCTCCAGCTGAAAGAAAAGCGTGAAAAAGTAATGCAATTTCTCAGGTAAATTAATTTTCTCTTTGAACTCTAGAAGCTCAGATAGCTCAGATATCAGATGCCCAAATTTCATGTTCCTCTCATTTACTATAGCGTTCTATCTGTCATGATCACAACTGTCAGAGGTAAAGCTGTGTGTCCATAGGCAGTTTTTTTTTGGGTGATAGTCCATCCAATGGTTTCTTTAATGTGGAAGATAGAAACCTGGGGATTTTCCCTGGTAGCAATTTTTAAGGAAATTGAAGTTTTATGATATATGGGCATAGCATAGGGACTGGCATGTGATTTTATTGCTATAGGGAACTCCTGGTGAGGAAACTTTCTCTCCCAATAAAGGTCAACCTATTTTCTCCAATTTATCACCTTAATAAGTTCCCTAGAACACAGAAAAGTTGTGCTTTGCTTAGTGTCATATATCCACTATGAAGCAGAAGTCGAATTTGAATCCAAGTCATTTTGGCTCTGCCCACTACACTATGCTACTCCTTATGCATATTGTATGTGGTTTCTTAATATAAGCATTTTTTATTGCAGCAGCAGTTTTTAAAAATAGGTTATAACAGTGTTGCTATTGAAATCTCAGAAGCTTTTTAAAAGCTAATAATTCCTGAGTTTTGAGAGATGTATTTTAAGAATGAGAAGTAATTTTACACTGACTTTTCTGAATAATCTCAAGCTACATGAAGCAGGTTTTACTCATTCTTTCATTCAAGAGATAGTTATTGAACACTTACTTTGTATAGGAATTTGATAGGGGGAGTAGTTAGGCAGCTCAGAGGATTGAGAGCCAGGCCCAGTCACAGAGAGTTCTGGGTTCAAATCTGTTTTCAGATACTCCCTAGCTGTGTGACCCTGGTAAAGTCACATAACCCCCATTGTCTAGCCCTTATACTCTTCTGCCTCAGAACCAAAACACAGTATTGGTTTCTAAGATGGAAGGTAAGGGTTAAAAAAAAAGAGATCACTACCCCTTTCCTCCAATCCTCTCCCCCCACAAAGGTGGGATTCCTCTGGAGTCTGGCCTCTCTCCCTCACTGCTCTTTCCCTCCCTTTCCCCCCTTTGCCCTTCCTTTCCTCCAATAAAGCTTCACTGTGCCACCACACTTGTCTCATTAGTCTCTTGGGTTGAACTGCCATCAGTCAGCACTGACACACTCCAGTATCTTTATGAAGAAAACCCCAGGAAGTGTCATGAAGAATCAGACAACTAAGCAACAACAAAGAGAAGTCAGAGCTGACATCATGAATTGGGAAGGTGGGAAGGGTCTAGTGACTGCAGGTGCATTGAGTTGGGGGTGGGTAAGAGATGCAAGTTAAGAGTGAGATCAAAATTGAAGAACTGTGGCTTATGGGCTATGATGAAATCTAGAGTAAAGCCTTCCCTATCCATGACTTGGATAGAGTAAAGGTACAAACCAGGAGAGTCCAGGCAATTGGAGACCTGGATATTAGAGATAATATTGGCATATACCCTAACTTGCTAGTCAGAGTGTAAGTCAGGAAAGAAATCCACCTCCTCCCCCCCCAAAAAAAGGGATGCTTTACATATTCAAATAAGTGACAAAAATCAGAATTCAATCCATTTAACTCATTCTTAATAAAGATCAGGAAACACTTCCTTGATTACAGAGAAAGAATCACATAATGTCATCCGATGCTAAAATAAGACACAGAAATTGTTTTGGTAGTGTTAGTGATGAATTGCAGAAAGCCAATCAGAATTTCTTATACAGCTACCTGGGAACAACTCACATTAGTAGAATTTCTGCCTGGGGTTGGAGGTGTATGGAGTGTTTTAGGGAGGAGTAGTGCCTCTACTGTGAGGGCTTGCTAAGCCCTTTTCGGGGATACTGGTTCACCATCACTGTCAACCTCTCACCCTCTTATCTGTGGCTCTAAGAAGCTGTAACTGCACAGTGGCCACACTCCAGTAAAACTGGCTGGGCAGAAGGGCTAATCTAGGTTGAGGGTAACCAACAAGCCTCTAACTCAGTGGTGAAGTTAGATATCTACCCCAGCCAGGTGAAGACTTTCCCTAGTAGAATAGGCAGATGAGAACAATTTGTTTCTTCAGACATTGAAGATACCAAGGTCATCTACTACTTCCCAAGCAATCTCCAGTCCTCCTGACTTTTGTCTTCCCACTGGAATTTGATATCACTAGAAGAGGGAGTAAAGCTGATAACCTTTGTGCAACCCTGTCTCCTTTAAATCCAATTCACAAGTAAATCAAGACATCACCCAGGCTGAAATGGAGGAACAATAACAACCTGGGGTCAAGAACTGGACTGGTCATGCTACTGAGTTTTACTTTTTGTTGTTTTCATTAGCAGAGAAGTGTTATATTCTCTATTTCATAGATTCTTCATGAGCAAGAGAGTTATTTTTTGGCTTAACAGGCTTGGTTCTTAGCTGCTGACTCAGTAGCCAGGTATTAATAGAAATCAAATTACAAGTTATGTGTTGCATGATTGGCTCCTTCAAGTCTCAGAATAAAGCAAGCATTCTTGCTTCATTTAGGTAAGGATGGTTATTGACACCCAATATTTAATTCTCTTTGCATCATTTTTTCCTCTTTCTGGAGAAATTTCCACCCTGTCTGTCATCCTGATTGGTGCATGTTTCAGGAAAAGATCCAGTCATGCTGCCCTGTCCTACCCCTCAATCACCTCCTCTATGACTGAGTCTCACCATTTGGCTTAGTATGCTATTTTTCTTTCTCTTCATTTTCTGGAATGATGAATCAAATCAATGATCAAATCAAATTGGCCATTGTTCCTAGATACACTGGGTTTATCACTGTATGTACTCCCTGGCTGACCTCACCACCCTTTTAACTTTCTAGACCAAAATTCTTCTCTTTTTTTCCCTTTGTGTGTTGTCTCCCTCATTAGCATGTAATCCCCTTGAAGGAGATTATTTTAATTTTTTAATATTTGTGTCCTCTGTTTAGCAGAGTAAACAAAGAGTAAGCACTTTAAGCTTTTCATTTATTCATCCATTCATCCGAGGAGTTGGGATCAGTTGGTCAAGAGTTGAGGGTAGAAACTAGAGTATGAAACTGGAATTTTATTTTTTAACAAAGGAGGAAAAATGACTTGGGGTTGGTAGGAAACTCGATAGGAACTCGATGGGAATATACCTTGGTGTAGTAAAGGTCTAAGGAGAAAAGGTTGCCAAATGATGGAGGCAAAGATAAAGTCTGGGCATAGTGAGAATTAAGGAGTATTCATCCCCATTGTTCTTCTAACCAAATGTATTGGGAAGTATGAGAGATGTATACACTACTAGAGAGGATAGCCAAAGATGTAGTATTTTTCTGGGATGTCAGGTTTGTTTCCCCGAGTTTAGGAAGATGGAAGGAATGTGAAAACTCTAATATGAAGGGCTAACAATAAGAGAAAGTTCCTGTTAACAATAGGAGAAAGTTCCAAAGAGAACAATGAAAGGGAAATGAACTGACAAAAGGGACTAATAGGGCTGAGATGAACTGGAAACATGGAAGTGGGTAGTGCTCACAAGGGAAGGGGGTTTTCATCTAGGAAGACACTGACTCTGAATAACAGATTCTGAGAGAAAGAGCAAATTCACTTGTCATAGGAGAGTAGATTGCCACCTCCTTCCTAGTTGCAATATCTGTGGGCCATGCCCCCTTTTCTTTGAGTTGGGAGAGGATAGTGAATTCTGTCCTCAGATGCTCCATTTGGCCAGATTACCCAGTCATCAAAAGGTTTTCTGACTGGATGTTCATTGATCATGGTCAGCTAAGGCACAATAAATTTATTTGCCCTCTCTAGTCAGCAGTAGCAACTGTGCCCCTGGTATTAGGAGAAATGAGTTATATTGAAGGAGCAAACTTTATTCTGAATTTAATATGAATCCCTTTCTTATTTGTGGGTCCATGCTCTCCTCGTTCTCCATCGTAGGCAGTGTAGGCAGCTATTGCTCCTGTTTATGGACTTTGCTACTAGTAGCAGTGCAACAAGCCAGGACAGTCCTGAAGGACTTATGTAAAAGAATGCTATCCACATTGAGAGAAAGAAAAGAAATGCAAAAGCAAAACATACGACATCACTTATCACATGTACATATAGGTATGTGATTTGGGGTTTAGGCTTTAAAAGATTCCTCTATAGCAAAAATGAACAATATGGAAATAGGTATCAAGTGATAAAGTTTGTACAACCCAGTGGAATTGCTTGTCAGCTCGGGGGAGGGAGGAGGGAAGAATGAAGGGAAAGAAAATGAGTCATGGAAACATGGAAAAATATTTTAAAATAAAAATAAAAAATAAAATAAATTCTTCCTGTTTATCTTTTTGTAAAGTCATTTACTGTCATCTTATAAAATAATCAAATTGCTTTATTTTGCATATTTTTAATAGATTGCATTTGATAAACTGTAATTCTATAATTTCTCTAAAGGATGTAAAGAAAAGAGGGTGTGGCCCTTTAAGGCAGTAAGTCAGTTTAGAACTTGAATCTAGAACTTGGCTCCATCTTCTCAATTACAGAATGTTAAGGCTGGAAGGGACCTTAGAGATTGTCTGTCCAACCTCCTCCAATAGGACCAGTCAGTCAGGAAACTGGAAGAAGCTGTGGCAAGCGATACTGGGAAGGCCAGCTGTGAAGAAAATGCCAGAAATGTTAGTCCAACTATAGAAAACTCTAGACTGGTGACTTTTGGGGGCATACAGAGATAGAGTTAGCATAATCAGTGTATTACAAAGAGGGATTGGGAAAAGGTTGTGAGGAGTGAGAGGTTTAAGAGTAATTTGGAAGGAAACTGATGTAACTGAATCAAGGAACAGAATAGAATCATAAAATAGGACTTTAATATTTTTAGTTCTATTTGATTATGTCATCTTGAAAAATATTCTTTTTTAGGATTTCTTCTTAATTGGCTTATTAATAAATTAGCTCATTTATGAATTTTTATTTATATACATAATTAAAATTTGATTACAAATTTGTTTTCTTGAGGAAAAGCAGTGTGGTGTACTGGATAAAAAGTTTGCCCACAGAGTGAGAAAGACCTGAGTTCAAGTCCCACTTCAACATTGATTAGCTTTGTGACTGGACAAGTCTCAGTGTTCCAGGTAGTATAAGTTGTCCCAAAAGACATAGATCTGTTTTGGTTGAAGGAGTTCCTTCCAAGGAGCTCTAAAAATTGATGAAATCAGAGATCTTTAAAAAAAAAAGTTTATCAAAGGTTAAACTTAAAAAAAAGGATAGTTTCCTTACCTTGATCAAATGCAAACAGGAAGACCATGTCATAATTACTACCCATGAGATCAGACTTCTCTGGTATAGCTGTGTCCCCCTGAATCTCCTAGAGTTGTGACCACTGGGTGGCAGAATTGGGGAAGCTTGTGGTACCTTTCTCAGCTGTTGTAATCATCTGGTTGAGAAATGTCACCCAACTCCCTTAAAAGTTTATCAGTAGGGGGTAGCTCTGAGAGCACATATGCATTTTTTATATCCTCATATTTCTGAGATTGACAGAAATGTGCCTGACATTGCATAGTCTGGCTTCTGGTGAAAAGATGATTTCTTTCTGAGTCTTGGAAGTCTGGCTGAGAATGAATTAAAATATTCTTTGGTAAAGAACATTTTTGGACATTGCCAAAAAAGGAACAGCAAGAAAATACCATTCACTTTTTCGGAGTTGTATCATTCTTCCTTTCAAACTGTTCAGTGATGTATTGAGGGCATGCTCAGATACTAATAGCATGTGTCCTTTTCCCTGTTAGTTTGATGGAGTGGCATTGAAAAGTGAAATATTGTTCCTAGAGTGATGTTGAGTAAGTTGAAAGACCAGTCAGAGGAAATTTAGTGGGTAAGAGCATTGGACAAAGTGTAAGGAAATCTGATGTTCTTTTCCTAAATATGAAAACCATGTGACCTTGAGCAAGTCACAGACCCCTCAGGGCCTCAATTTCCTCATCTGCAAATAGATAAGATGTCCTTTCAAGCTCTAAGATTCTGTAATTTTTCGAGTTAGTATTTACAAGAATCATTTAATGCAATATAATTGATTCACCCTAGGAACTTTTATTTAAAAAACAACACCCTTGGGTCTTTTGAATCACAGTGATTAGATAGTAGATTATATGTTCTTTAAATGTTTTTAGAAAAGAAGGAAAAAATAGTTCAAGGATGTTGAAAAAAAACATTGATCTAGTGGTACACTACTTTAACTGTTGTGAAGTGCTTTATGTATATTGTGCCTCACAATATTACTCTGAGTCAGGTACTATAGGAATTATTTTCATTTTATAGATGAGGGGAAAGAATGTCTTATTTGTTGAAGATTCCATAGCTTAGTGTCAAGCACTGAGTCTAAATTCATATCTCTGAGTTTTCCCCTCTATGACTCTGGTGATTTTTTTGCCACGATGATTTTTTGGCTAATTGAAAAATCTAGGATTAAAGAGATGATGGCATATCTGGAACTGTTCAATCTATCTTCCATTCACTGGTTTCTAATAAAGTAATTGTAGAGGACAGGTAGCTTGAGAACTTGTCCATTCTTCCTTGCACAAAGATGATTAGAGAGAACATAGAACTTTGTCCTTGGTTATTCAAGGTTGACTTTTAACCATAAAGTAAGAAAGTACTTGGCGACTCTGATTATGGCTTTAGTGTTATTAGCATTCAAAATTAATAAGACATAAAAATGCTGAGCTCTTTAGGATCTTAAAAGAGAGCCAAAAAAGACTTTGGAAATGGTCTAGTCCCATCCCTCTCATTTTACAGATGAGGAAACTGAGGCTCAGAGAGTGATTTGCTTCAGGTCACACAGGTAACAAGTGACAGAGACAAGATTTGAACTCAAGTCCTCTGATTCCATATCTCCTTTCCACTACTCTTTGACTCTTTGTTGCTAAAGATATATATATGTATATATATATATATGTCCATATTCATATGGATAGAGATGAAGATATTGACAGATTTGGATATATATATATATACATATACATTATACATACATATATATCAATCACAAGGCAAATAAATTTGTGTTGTGTGTAATTCTGAACTTTCCTCTTGATTAGTGAACAAATAAATCACTTCAAGGCAGAAAAGGTCAAAGAGGTGAGCTTTTCAGATGAACACTGGAAAGAAGAAAATCTCCGAGCACAGCTTACAAAGGCAAACCTGGAAAAATGGACAAAGGCATCTAGAATCTCTAAGAAGGATGATGACACAAAGGAGATGTTGGTGAGTTGAACTCTAACATGAGCAAGAAAGCAATAAGGTTATCTTTGTTACAACATTGATTTACCATTAATGCACCATATTGTTGACAAAATTTCAATTTTCTTTCTTTTTTTGAAGAGAAAGATATTTGAGTTTATTGGGTTTATATGAGATCAAATCCAATTCAACAGTGTTTCTCATGTGAATAACACTGCAGAAGGTACTGATGGAGGAATACATCAAAGAAATAAGAAACAACATTTACCCTTGCAGAATTGCAGTCTAATTGCAGAATACATGTAACCATTGGCTTGATGGCAATTATAGGACATGAAAGATTTGTATTTACTTTAGAGTATTGTTCTAACTTCTTGCTTTCATTCAGTTAATCTGGGAATGAGCTGCCTGTTACCAACCAATTTGTTGCCACTTAGTCTTCTTGTAAATATATTAGTTCATAGAGCTAGAAGAATGAATGGCTTTACTTATAGGTCAAAAAACATACAGAAAAAACTAATCTGAAAGCCCAGAGAGACCCTTCCCCAGAGGCCCATTTGGTTTCTGTCACTTACTGTGTTGCCTGTATAATGCCCCAGCACAGGCATCAGGACATATTTCTTTAAGTTAGTACTTCTAACTCTCACCTTTAATAATGTCACCCATTTTTTTGATTCTCTATTTTTCTACCTATGAAGTTCTCAAAATGTGGTTCAGGGATCTCTGAGAGTTCCCAGAACCCTTTTGGGAGGTCTTTGAAGTCAAAACAATTTCATAATAATACTTAGGCATTATTTGTCCATTATGTTTTCTTTTAAAAAAACTGTCAAACTGTCATATATTATTACCAAAATTCCTTAAAGTCTAACCTCATCTTTCCTTTCCCTGGAAAACACCTTTGTGATACCTCAACACCGGACTTCAATGTTTAATTTATTTATTCTCTTTTTGTGATGATGGATAAGTTCTTGAGTTAGCTCTTGCCTAAATTTACTGTATCTGATGTTCTTAGAATTTTATAACAGATTCGATAGATAAAAACATGAGCCTTTTCAGTCATTTTGTTAAAATTTTGAACAGGTATAAGTTGTACCTTGTAATACCTAGTTTTCTTTTTGTCTTTTATTTTACTATTTCCCCAACTCCCATTCTTCATCTCTATTGCTGTTGACTTCTTTTTTATTTTTGTTTTTGTTTTTTACTTGTCACCATTCTGATACCAGCTGGCAGAAGAGGAAATGAGCTCAGCCAGTATAATAAGTGAAGAAGCTCTCTGGGCTGTTTCTAAAAGATATCTTATTGACTACCTCTTCCTGATCTGTAGCAAACCCAGAATTCCACTATGAATCAACAGAGAGACCCCACACTCACAATGAAAAAGACACAAAGGAAAAAACTAAAGCATCTAACACTTCAGTAGTTGCCCTGCTCTACTCCCTGCTTCTGAGACTGGCCTCTTTGCCTTCCTGCTCACTATTTATTACTCACTTACTATCTCCATCAATAAATCGGTTTGATTGCTGATGGATTAGCTCACTTCCTGATGTCTGGCTCCTTCACATACCTTTTTTAACTGCCTGGCAATGGGTGGGTGGGGGAATAAAGGTGCAATGTGTACATACACTCTTCCTTTCTCCCCACAGCCTCATCAGAATGGGAATGTTTCAGGGAAGAATCCAGAGAAAACAAGACATACTGTTCCTCACCATATCCTCCACATTTAAGGCATACTATATTTTGACAGGTTCACTTTCATTATCTTCTACTTTTGAGGTTTGTGTTTCACTTGGCAACTGAACACCCAATTTTTACTTGATTTCCTTTTAAAGTATGAGGACAATGATTTAGAAATCATCACAAAACCAAATTAACTTCCCCATGACATCTTTTACCCTGACCTGTGTCTTGTAACTTGATGGAAGCATTGTGACATCAAGAGGATTCATGATTCTTTTCCTATAATAGATTCTTTGATTCTCTCTGTAACAAAGATCACCAGTATTGACTGGCCATTTTGATCTGAAACAATTGTAAGAAATAATGACAATAGAAATTTAAGTGCCCCACAAATCTGTAAATAATGTGTGTTGCTTATGCATTCTATTCATTTTAGCACATGCCAAAGTCGATGACTTCTTTCTTCCCCCTTTAAAAAGTCTTTACTAGTTAGGCACTAAGAATCATAGACTATTAGAACCAAAAAGGACCTCAGCAATATCTAACCTTTCTCCCTCTTTAAATGAGTGTGGAATCATAATAATAATAAATAAATAATCAGAGGGTTCATTTTCCCCTTCAAGGTCAAATGGCAGCACCAGGAATTAAACTTGGATTTCATGGTTCCTAGTGTTTACTCATCCTTCAGCTGTGCAAAGCTGAGGCTTGCAGTGCCTAAGATGGCAGAAAGGTGATTTGCTATTTCTTCCCTTTTTAACAAACAGATCTTAAAGCAACAGATTGATGGGCTACAAGAACAATTCAAGATAAATGAATCTCGGTGGTCTGTGGCTCATATCAAACTCCAGAACCAGATAGAAGTCCTAATGAAACAGAACCTGGAGCTCCAAGATGAACTTCGAGCTTCAGAACATCAGCGGATGGAAATCACCAAGAAATCATTGGCTTTACATTCTGCATTAAGGAAATCAGAACCTCTGGTACCTAAAGTCACATTTTGTTATCATAATGAATAAGCATCATTCCTCAAGATGAAGGACCTTGTTCACTTAATGTCTATGGTATCTCCTTCTCACACATATCCTGTCAGGGAAGTCTCTAAAAGATAGCAAGAGGACCCACCTTGTTTAAATTCTCTCCCTGTTACCTTTATGAATAATAAATCCATAAAACAGTCAAAGTTGGGACCTCCCACCTAGCCTCTTGTCAACAAAGTATGATTTTTCTCCTGGGTTATACTCTTTCCATTTATTATTTGTCATTATCTATGGAAAGGACACCTATAAGTGAAATATAAACCATTCTGTTATAAATCAAAATGGCATTAGAATGCCATTTTAATGTGAGACAATCATTCGTGGCTTTAAATAAACTATCCCCTTAAAGCACTTCAACCAATATGTATCTCCATGTATGGTGGTTTGTATTCAAATAAGCAAAGACTAATAAAATAGTATGAAGATATGGCCATTGGTTCTAGAACTAGCTGTCCTCCATAAAAAGAAATCAATTCCAAGCATTTAGAATCAATTATATAACTCTCACCCACCCATCTGCAAGCCCCAGGGTAATTGTTGGTTAGTGTACCAAATAGTCAATATAACAAATATGATTGACCCTTTGTAGGTTAATTCATGAGGTTTCCATATGAGCTTAACCTCTAGGGGAATTTGCTTTCATGTATCTTGTTAAGTATACATAAAAAGAAGGGGAATTGGGGTAAGGTGGTGGCAAGAGAATAATACCTTTCATTTTGCATGGAAAATTCCAATCAGTCATACAGATGAAAAATGGAATTTACCTTTTACTCTGATTATGCCCATGTGAGATCTTTCTCTTGACATTTTGTTTTTGATTAACCATTCTTTAGGCTTCAGAACCAAATCTAAGTGGACCTGCAATTCTGTTAAAGAATGAGGGAACAGCAAGGCACCCTAGTTCAAAGATTTGCATGGGCCAGAGGACATCGTCTGAAAAATGTACTTGTATAGAGGTGATTGCTAATGTTTATATTCTTGGAAAGGAAATTCATGTGATATATGTGTGTGCATATATATAAACATATACTTACTGTCCATAGTTTTTTTTAAGTCTGTCCCTTCTTCCTTGTGTCAGCAATGAAACAAATACCCCTCCATAACTCTTTACTGAAGGATACACATGCTCACACTAACACCTTCCACCCAAATACATAAACTAGAAAAGCTCCCCCAAATCTTAATATTTAATCAGTAAAGACACACATGCTCTAAATAGTTGGATTAAAGAGTAGATTATCATCAAAACTTTATATATTTTTCTGGAACAAGTCTGTAATTTCATAATTATGGGAAATTTTCAACAAAGGAATTCCATATACCATTATATATGGGCACATGTTATGTAACTTGAATTCTAAAAAAAACTTCCCGGCCTAGGTTTAGTATGATGCTCTGAGTCACATAGCCATTTTCATCAGAGGCAGGATTTGAACCTGTCTTCAAATCTAAGGTCAGTTTTTTAGCTACTATTCTAGAAAGAAACTTTGTGGTGTACTAGACAAAAGATGTGATGCGGAGTCAGGAAGCCCAAGAATCAAATGCTGTTTCAGATCCTTATAAATTATATGATCCCAGGCAAGTCAGAATCTCTCTGACCCAAATTCTTCATCCATAAAAAGGGGAAAGTAATAGCACCTATCTCACAAGGTTGTTTTGAGGAAGGTGGCTCAGTGGATAGAGAGCCAGATGGGATGGGAAGTCCTGGCTTCAAATATGGTCTCAGATACGTCTTAGCTGTATCACCCAGGGCAAGTCACTTAACCTCCATTGCTTAGCTCTGACCCTTCATCTGTCTTGGAATTGATACTTGTTTTGATTCTAAGCCAGAAGGTAAGGGTTTTTTTGAAAAAAAGATTGTTTTGAGGAGATCAGTATAAAATGTTTTGTAAACCTTATAGTGCTACATAAAAATTATCTATTTTAATAATAACTATGACCCTAGCACATAATAAGCACTTAATAAATTATTTTTCATTCATTCATTGTTAACTATTATTGTACCATGTTGCCTCTCGGAAAGGGTTATGTTGGGGAATACTACAACTTTTTATAAAGATTTACTTAAAATAATAGAAGTTGGCATTTATATCTTGCTTTAAAGTTTGCAGATCACTTTTAATGATTTATTTCATAGTATTTATTTTCATCTGTCTAAGTTGGTGTGAAGTCCATAATTTAAGATTACATTGAAGGATTTAATTGCCTCCTAAAATTCCTTAGAACTCTTATAGTCTGTGAATCCTTCTCAAGTTAAAGAAAGATTACATACTACATCTTTAAGTGGTGATTCCCAAATTCTGAGCTTATTCGGTTTTCACAATTCTTAAACTATTCATTTATATGAAACGCAGAGGCCAGAAAACATAAATTAACCATATGGTTGCCCCTCAGCCCTTGTATCATAGAGATACCAAAGTAATGCCTTTTTCTATCAAGAAATTCTTGGTTTTGAGTTACCATTTATTTTTGTGTTTTTATATATAGCAACACAATATGTAACAATATAATACATGTGATTTATTATAAATATATGATGAATTTTAATAAATATGCTTATTCAAGAGAAACAAATTCCTACATTAGCTATGTCCAAAAATCTGTCTCATTTTCCCCTCACTCTACCCCTCCCCTCTACATGATACTTACAGGTTCAAATTTTCTAAAATGCTCTATTTGGAATTTGAAGCCCTTCACAGTCTAGTCTCTTCTTGTACTTCAAGGGTTTTAACATTTTACTCCTTTCCATAAACTCACAGCATGGCCATGCTGGCAGTATTTGGTATTTCTCAAACTTGATAATCTCTTTTTAGCATTGGCTGCCCACCATGGTTGGAATGCCCTTATTCCTTACCTTTTCCTCTTAGCTTCCCTGATTTCAATCAAAATTTAAGACCCAGCTCACATTCCATCTTCTGTAGGAGGTCTGTCATAACGCAACCCTCCCTACTATCCCTTCCCCGCCCCCCCCCCCCAGCCTTGCTGAGCTCCCAGCTTATTTCTTTATATATTGTATGATTCTAGTGATTTACATGTTGTCTTCACCCATTACATTATGAGTTCCTTGAAGACAAGAACTGGTTTTTTTTTGGCCATTTTTTGTATCTGTATAGTTTATGTACAAGGCACAATACCTGGCATGTAATAAATGCTTATTGACTGAATGGTGAACTTGTCTTCAAAGTGGATATAGGTATCCCTAACTTCAAAGATGATTATTTTTTTCAGTTTAGAGAAAAGAGACTTTACCTTGGGGCCAGAGGTCTAAAGAATGATCTGTATTATCTTCATTGTCAGAATCACTAGCATAATTCACTGATCAATATTCTGAGGGGAAGAGGGAGATGCATAGTTATTGTTAATATAAAAACATATAATTATTTGTTTTTAGCCCCCAAGCAATAAAATAGGAGACTCTAAGAAAACAACATCAAGAGAAAGAATGGAACCTAAGAAAACAACATCAAGAGAACACAGAGAAAAAACTGTTTTCAGAAATCTTCGGGTCAGAAGTCCACCACCTATTGGCAAGAGATCTGCCTTGGCAAAAAGAATTCCATTTGATCCAGAAATGGTAAAAAAAAAAACAAGAAGAAAAAGCCCAAAACAGGAACTTAGAATAATAGACTATTCCAGTTACATTTTAAGTTCATTTTGAAGAAAAAATGAACTAAAGTCTAACAAGATCACCATCAATTTATTGTTTTGAAGAAGTGTCCTAGTTCAGCTAAAATAATCAATTTTATATATTCTTTCTCTAATTGATTTTAATTTTAACTTAGCTTTTAAAAGCTAAACAATGAACTAATTTCAGGTGACATTTTAAATTTCTCATGTGCTAGGTTGTGATCAATTTCCATACATTCATTTAACAACAATGCCACATTTTCATATTATCACTTCTCCCCCTCCAACAGCTAGCACAGTGCTGATTGAGAGTAGACATTCAAAAGGTTATATTAGCTCCTGGATTGCCAATGATCTCTTTGCTGTCCAATAATCTGGTATTAGTCCTGATCCTTCTTGATCTCTCTATTATATTTACCACTGTTGACTACCTTTTCTTCTTGGATCCTCCCTTTCCCAGGGGTTTCTGTTAATACTAGTCTCTCCAGGATAAGAGTTATATCAATTATGAGATATGAACTCTTTATTTTTTGTTCTGGTTTGCATTTTATGTTGCTAAGGTAAGGAGAATAAAGTCAGACTTGCATACAATAAAAAACAAACAAACACTAGTCTCTCAGTTCTCCATGTGTCTGCCTTGTCCTTTGGTCTCCCTTTTGCTGATCCCTGTCCTGCCCCTAATTGTGGCCATACTCCAAGGCTCTGTATTGGGTATTCTTCATTTCTTTTACACAATCTCTCAATGATCTCATCAGCTTCCATGGGATGAATTAACATCTCTGTAGAACCTATAGATACGTTGTTTTTGCTCAATTGTGACTCCATTTGGGATTTTCTTGGTAAAGATATTGCAGTAGTTTCCCATTTCCTTCTCCAGCTCATTTTACAGGTGAGGAACTTGAAGCACACAGGGTTAAATGACTTGCCCAGGGTCATATAGCTAATAAGTAACTGAAGCCAGATTTGAAATCAGGAAGACTACCTAACACAGAGCTACCTAACTACCTGGATATAGCCATAGCTAGATATAGATGTAGGTATTCATACTTCTCTGTCTCTTTCTCTGTCTCTGTCTTTGTCTCTCTCTTCTATGTATAGATCAAGGTCTGTTTTGTCTTTGAGTCCCAGCCTTATATTACCATTTAGTTATTTATTTTATTCTTCTAAAAACCCTTACCTTCCATCTTAGAATCAATACTGTGTATTTCCAACTGGATATGTTATAAGCATCTCAATCTCAATTGTCCTAAATGATATATATTACTTCCCTCCCCCAAGAAAAGGCACTCTTCAAATACATTTCTAAGAATGAGTGCTCCGCCATCTTTCCAATCACCCAGATTTACAACTCCTCAGTCACCAGTGACCATTTACTCTTGCCCTTCTCCAAACACCTGCCAAGTCTTGTCAATTCAAGCTTCAAAACATCTTTTCATCCATTTCCTTTTCCTCATTTATACAAGCATCACTTTAATTTAGTTCTTTATTATCTCTCACCTGGATTATTGTCATAGTTTCCTAACTGGTCTCCCAATCCGATAGTGCTGAAGTCAGGAACATCCGAGATCAAATTCAGTCTGAGCCACTGTAAAGTATGCTAGAACTTACCTTCTATGGTTGTTGACAGAATAAAATTAGGGTTTTTTGAATTATTATTCTTAATTTTTATTACATATTAATTATTATTACTCCTATTCACCTTCTACACAGCCACAAAAAAGATTTTATTATATAACACACTCCTCCCATCTCTACACACAATAAATTCCAGTGGCTCCCCATTGCTTCTAGGATTAAATATAAACTCCTCTGCCATGTAAAACCCTTTACAAGCTGACACAACGTCCCCATTCAATCTTATTATATAGTACTACCTCACAATCCATGATCCAACCAAATTAGCCTTCTTGATGCTCCTTATTTAGGCTACCATCTCTTTACCTTTGGACAGGCTGAAATATACTCTCTTCTCATGTCCACTTTTATATTGCCTAGCTCTCTTCAAAGCTTACCTTAAGTGCTGTCTCCTTTATGAAACCCTTTCCTAATCCCTTCGGTGGCTCTTCCTTTTCCTACTCCTCCTTAAATACTTTGTATTTAATTTACACACATTTTAATTCATTTACATGTCTACATGTTATTTCCCCTAGTGGAATGTAAACCTCTCAAGGGCACCAACTTTTTCATGGTTCTCTTTGGATATACTGCACCTGGTTCAGTGTCAGCTACATAGTAAGCATTTAAAATATTCCCATTGATTTATTGATCAGTCTTCACTTGAAGCCTTGTGATATATATTTAATATCATTTTAATATTTAAATTATTGGTATATTCCCATGATATACCAAGGGCATCCATCATAGTGCTGATTACAGTATTGGCCATGTGTTATGACAATCCAAAAACTAATGTAGATTACTACAATAATAAACAATAGCTTTCTGATGAATTAAAAAAACACCAGTAACTGCATCTACAGGACTTAACATAGTGTCTGGTACATAGTAAGTGCTTAATGAATGTTAGTTTATTAACTGGCTAGTGAACATAGTTTTTAAAAGAAGTTGAAGTATAATTTTGGTGCCCTAAGGCAGAAGCATATCTGTATCTGATACAGTAAACAGTATCAAGTAAACAATAAAGTAGTATGGAGTTCTTTTCAAATTAAAACACATTTTTATTCCAAACTTAACAAACACCAAATAAAATAAGCACTTTCCCTTACAAAGTTGAAACAGAAAAGTGAAGTATATATGAAATCCATTGCTCTATAACCTTATGCCATGGATTTAATAAATTCAGCATGTAACTTTTAAAGTTGTCCTACTCATAACAATGTCTTATTCAATGAGTATTGCTGCACCTTCAGGTTATCCATCGAATTCCAAAAAATCAGCAAAGATCCTATTTGAGAAAAACCCGAGTGCCAGTGGTCCAACTTAACACGTATGATGAAGAAAGCTTGGCAGCTTATGAAAATGGTAAGAGCAGTCAGAAGGATGCTTTCTGTTGAGTTTGAGTAACTCCATAAAATGTGTTTTGTTTTTGCTCTTTTTTAATCATAGCTATGCCATGTATATGATCATCTTGACTATTCTTTATTATGACCATCTCTGGGAAAATACTCCATCCCCTTGATAGGTAGCATTTTTAGAAAGGACTTTGTCATAGCTTTGTAATTGTGGTGTTGTGAAGGACATTCTCATTTTCCTTTTGTAATCAAGCTTATTATTTCCCTTCTAGACAGGTATCCATTGACCTCTGAGAGTAATGAAGATGCACTCTTTTTCGTTCACAATAATGGTCACAGGTCTTCTGCCTTTCATCAGAATGAAGACATTCAGGTAGATGAGTTCAGACTTCCTCCATAAATACAGGCAGGCATAGACATAAGATGTCAATGCAGAGTTTTGCTCTTGGGCTAGAACACTTCTAAGATTTCAGCTCTAAATAAATGTTCCCAGGATCAGTAGATTTTCTAGGGGTAAGAGGTCAATGGTATCCTCTCTATAACGTCTGTAGAGCTAATAAATGAAAAATCAAGTTTGCTTATAGGCCACTGGGCAAATTCCCCCATTACCTTTTGAGACCCATCAGATATTGAAGAAATGGATAAACAGAATCATTTCCCAACTCTCAATTGTTTGACAATCAGGAAAGAGCTGGGGAAAAAATAGACAAAAATGATGTTAAAATTCAAAGATTTTTTCACTTTTCCCTCAAGAAGCATGCTACTGTGAATGAAGCTTTTGATTTATGATTTCAGGTCAAATTCCACAAAGAAATCTGTATTAACAGAAGGATTTCCGAGTCCCTAACACTGGTTCACTTATTTCAAGCACAGAATCAGAGAGGTGGAAGGGACTTTAGAAATCATCTAGTCCAACACCATGCCCAGTGGCAGAAACTGGTCTACAACAAACCTGACAGGTAGTTGCTCATACATTTCTCAGAATAATGAACCCATTACTGCAGGAGACCAAACATTCCATTTCTGGAAGACTGCAGTTTTTAGAAAGTAATTCTTATAGATTTAATTGAAATCTGCCTCCATGAAACTAAGATCTAGCTCTGAGCTTTGAAAGCACATAGATGAAATCTAATCGTTTTTCACTATGTCAGTCTTTTAAATATTTGAAGACTGATCAGACCTCACATCTTCAGGTTTTTTTTCTTTTTTAATTACATACTTTATTAGAGACAATATAGAAAATCAGTGCAAATACCTATTATTGCTTGCTTTGTCATTTTAGTCATATATGATGCTTCATGACCCCATTTGGGATTTTCTTGGCAAAGATAATAGAGTGGTTTGTCATTTCTTTCTCCAGCTCATTTTACAGATGAGGAAACTGAGGCAAACAGTGTGACCCTGGGTAAATCACTTAACATTGTTTACCTCTGGTTTTGGCCTGGACCCCAAAGACAAGGACTATGATTTTTTTCCTGTGACAACTTTTGTTGTTAGGCCTTCCTAGTTTGTGCTTGAGTTTTTAAACAAAGACAGAGGATTTTACTTTTAATGTGGAATTCTTTATTATCAGATTCAGCTTGTTAAAGTCCTTTGGATAGGGATTCTGTTCTCTAACATATTAGCCATCATTCCAAATTTATGTCACCCACAAATTTAATAAACATGCTTTTTATGCCTTTATCAAAGTCATTAATGGTTATTGCTGTTCATACTCAGAGGACCAAGATGGCATCACTATTCTGGGGTCAATGTACAGTTTGTCTGACTGTAGTTGATCAGATCAATGAGTTTGGAAAGCTCTGCCACAGATCAGGAGCAAATAGTTGGTAGGAATATTGGAGATGGAGATGCCTCTAAATTCGTGCACTTCACTTATCTTTTTTTTTTAAGCCCTTACCTTCTGCCTTAGAATCAATAGTATGTATTGGTTCCAAGGCAGAAAAGCAGTAAAGACTGTGTAATAGGAGTTAAATGACTTGCCCAGGGTCACACAGCTGGGAAGTGTCTGAGGCCAGATTTGAACCTAGGACTTCCCATCACTAGGCATGACTCTCAATCCACTGAACCACCCAGCTGCCCTCTCTTTTCTTTGAGTTATTATAATTCTGCTTTGCTCATAGAGCACTTTTTTGATGCAGGCATGCCATGCTGGGTAGTCTGCCTCTCCCTCTCCCTCTCCTTCTCCCTCTCTTCTTCCTCTTCTTCTCCTCCTGCTATTCTTTCTCCTCCTCCTCCTTCTTCTCTCTCTCTCTCTCTCTCTCTCTCTCTCTCTCTCTCTCTCTCTCTCTCTCTCTGTCTCTCTCTCTCTCTCTCTCTCTCTCTCTCTGTCTGTCTCTGTCTCTGTCTCTGTCTCTCTTTTTCTCTCTCTGTCTCTCTCTTCCTCTCTGTCTGTCTCTCTCTCTGCCTCCTCCTTATTTTCTGTAAATATAAATTCTAAGAAAGAATAATGACAAGGACTACCCAGGGTCACACAGCTAGGAAGTGTCTGAAGCCATAATTGAATCCAGGTACTCTATCTACTGTGTTACCTAGACACCCCATACCAATTTCTAATCATCATGTAATACTGACTGTTCTTCCTCTGCATGCACCTGAGATGGTCAGGGTCCTTCCCAAAATTTGTACTTAGAATATGATATGATCTGACCAGGATGAAATAAAGTGGGAGTATTAACTCTCTCATTCAGTTTATGATTCTCTTAATAATCCATTCCAATATAATATGGTTTATTCGTATTGAGTCTGCAATCCCTTAATATCCTCAGATTTTTCTTCTCAACAATTATTAATGATCTATGTCGCCCTCAACTTGTCTTTGTGTAGGTTGTTTTGAGCTCCCAAGCACAGAAATTGATACATATTCCTATTAAATTTTATTTATCTTGCATCCATTAGTATAGTAAGGAGTGGATAGAGTGCTGGCCAGAAGTCAGGAGGACCCGAAGTTCAAATCTTGTTTCAGACATTAGCTGTATGATCCTAGGCGAGTTTATGTAACACTATTGGCCTCAGTTTCCTCATTTATAAAATGAACTGGAGAAGGAAAAAACAAATCACATATCACCCCAGTATCTTTGACAAGAAAACCCCAAATAGGGGTCATGAAGAGTCAGACATAACTAATTGACTAAAATGACAACAGATTATTAGAGCATATTGAGATATTTTTAAGCCTGCCTCTGTCATTGATGTTTCCATTTTCTTTCTCATCTTTGTGCCATCTGCACATTTGATAATCATGCACCTTCATAAAAGTCACTGATAAAAATGATGCATAGAACAGGACCCTTCAGTGATCTCTGAAACACTCCTCTACAGACTTCTCTCCAAACCTATGCTGATTTCTGCTCTGACTTCTGGCCTTCAGCTATTCCAAACCCAGCTAATAATATATATGCTATCTTATCATCTAGCCACTATCTTTCCATATTCGATATCAAAATACTAATGGGACTTTTCCATTAGATTACCAAAATAAAATTCTTTTAATTATGACATTTCTTTAACATAGATTGATAATTTTATCAAAGAAAGAAAAGTAATAAGATTATTTATTGTTGTGGCTCACTTATGACCCCTTTTGGGGTTTTCTTGGCAAGGATACTGGGGTTGTTTGCCATTTCCTTCTCCAGAGCAATTTACAAATGAGGAAACTGAGGCCAAACAGGATTAAGCGAGTTGCACAGGATCACATAGCTAGAAAGCTTCTGAGGCTGGATTTGAACCCAGGACCTTCCATCCCTAGGCTTGGCTCTCTATCCACTGAGCTACTGAACCATGTAGCTGTCCCTTCTGTACTTTTTCAAGGAGAGATGAATCCTCTTCATTCTGCAAGGGAACTGATTCCATTTTACTAAATTTTGTTCACCAAGAATTGTTTCTTTCTTTTCAGAAATATTATATTGACAAACTACACTTCCCTGATATACCATCTTATAGATAGTACAGGGAATTTCCTGATGAAGAAACTCCCTCTGCTGAGATTGATTGGCAGCTTCTCTGCAATTTTCAGTCTTGAAATGTTGCCTAGAGCACCTAGAGGTTAGGTGACTTGCCCAAGGGCACTTAACTTAATGCTTGTTGTGCTTTATACTCGAAGAAGTACAAAATGACATCATTATGTTGGAGTCAACATACAATGTGTCTAACTGTAGCTGATCAGACCAATACCAACTCTGCAGCTCCTACAAGGGTTTGGCACAAATAATTCATATGAACATAGCCAGTATGTGCCAGAAAAAGAACTTGAAGTCAAATGCTCCTTGTTCTGAAGCTGTCTATTCACTATGCAATGACAATTCTCAAATAGTACTATCACAAAAGAAAATGAAATCAGTCCAACATTCCCTGTCTTTATAAATGGAGTAGGTTGATTCCCATGAGTCTCCGATACCTTTTCTAAGTTTCCCCAGTAGGCATCTCAAGAAATAACATTTCTTTCCTACCTTAGAGAATCTACTACTTCCTACTATAGAGGAATAGTTTCCTCTTAAAAAAAAAAACTTGAGCCATAGCTCCAATATGATATATAATGATAGGAAAAAAGTTTGGAAGAGTTGGGTGGTCATGGGTAAAGAATGGTGGATCCACATAGCTAACTCTTAATGAATTCTTGTTGATTGATTTTTTTTTTTTTGGATAGGAATTAGATGTGAGGCTTTCTCCTGGTTCTGCCTTCCACTAGCTACACGATTTTGAGTCTTAGTTTCATCATTAGTAAAAAGGAGGCATTTGAATAAATTATTTCAAAACTCTTTTCCAGCTCTAAGAAGATATGACTAATATGTGCAACCAACAATTTCATAACGTATTTTAGAATATTACAGGCATAAACATAAAGGTCACTTGCCTATAATTTGTAGCATTCGGTTCCCTGCCTTCTGAATGCTGGGACATCATTTGTCTACCCATCTCTATGTTCCAGTATGTTTCTGCTCTCATTATTCATCAATTACCAACAGTAATTCGGAGATCATACCGGAAAGTTATTTTAGTCCTCTCAGGGTGGAAAGCACCTGGACCTGGAGATTTAGACTTATTAGAAGGAAAAAAAGAACATTTAAAAAAGGCTTCTCTTAGTATTCTATTGGTTTATTCTTTTTCCTTTTAACTGTATTTATACATTTCTACCCCTTCCAATTTTGAGATTATTGTCCTGGGAGATAGAAACAAAATTGTTGCTATCTTCCTGTTTATAGGATTGTATGTCTAGAGCTTCTCGCTTACTTTATAGATGAAGAATCTGAAGCTCAGGGAGGTTAAGTAACTATGTTGCACAGATAGTAGATATTTTCCTACTCTGTAAAAATTTATTAAAAATTATTTGCATTATACTGTTTATCCAATCTTTTTTCCTTTTGTTTAAAATGTACTTCTGAAGCCTTTTAAAAATTATCCTTTGTATTCCTTACCCTCAAACCACAGTTTATCCTTGCCTTTTTGCCTTTCTGACAAAATTCTTAGCCATGCAAATCTTGGAGGTGGTAGCCCTATAACTGTTCACTCAGTACAGTGGAAAGGAAGTGGAAAGAAAGAGGAATTTGCCATCAGAGGGCATGGGTTTGTACTCTGACTCTGCTCCTTGCTCTCCAGCCTTGGGGACATTTGTTTCTTTCACTATAAAATAAGGATTTTGTACTAGATGCCCTCTGAGGGTCCTTCTAGCTTCATGGCCCTGATGGCTATCAAGGTCAGAGGACCTGGGTGGTGATCAGAGCCATGGCAGACCTAAATCCTCTGAGAAAGTAGACTGTGGCAAGCTGGATGAACTGTCTGCTGATCCTGACTTGGCCAGTTCACTTTGGTGTTTGTTGTTTCATAATTATTCCATGTTGGTGATTGGTCTGTCCATGCCTTACCCTCTTACATATCTAACTCTTGTGGCTATTTAACTCTTACATCCTTCCTGGAGAACCTCTCTGCTTGGTTTATCCTTGTCTATATTTAAAGTAGAACCAGAGAATGGTATAATAGAAAAGAAACTGGCTTTAACAACAGGCAGATCTGCCTTTGAATCTTGCCTCTGACACTTAAAATGTGTGCTTTGGGGCAACTCAATTAAGCTCTGAGCTTCAGTTTTCTCATTAGAGAAATGGACATAATACCTGCTATGTAGGTATTGTTATATACATACACAAAGCTACCATAAGCCGAGCAAAGCTCTATATGAAAGCAGCTGCTATTATTCAGCATCCTTTTGTGAACAAAGTCCCTCCATAGATATGAAAGGCCAAAGCCATTCTTTTTTTCCATTCCCTTTCAAAATCTTGATAGACATGCCACAATGGATAAATTTCATTTATTAGCTTCTGTCCATTATTATAGCAAGGAGAAATTAGTTGTTAAAGTGGATATAATGCTAGCCCTGGAGTCAGATAGACCTGAGTTCAAATCAAGCCTCAAACATTTACTAGCTGTGTGACCCTGGACAAGTCACTCAACTTCTCTCTGTCTCAGTTTCATGAAATGGGAAGAATAACTACAACCCATCTTTCAGGCGGTGTTGGAAGGATTGAATAAAAAAAATCTGTAAAGTGTTTATCATGGTGCCTGACACATATTTCTTCATTTAATAAATGCTTGTGTCCTTCCTGTACACTTTTTCAGTTGTAGTCCCCTTTTATTTCTTATGAGAATCATTTGTAATCACATCATTGAAATTTCATTTCTGAGAGTTTTTGTTACCCTTTTGATCTATCTACTCTTTTAGAATCTCAGGACAGGAGGTCCTAATTAATTATTAATTTACTGAAGTTTGGGGAACTTGCATTCTTAAAGTCTAGGGTATATATCCAAATATGGCTAATATTTCCATCTTCAGCTTTCATAAACTCTTTTAAAAAATCCAACAACCAGTTACTTTCACTTCAGCTTCATCAAGGAGTTCTTCAGTGGTCATAAATTAAATCCAAAGTAGCAGGTCAATTTGTCACTGGTTTTCTCTTTGGACAAATGAAAATGTTAGCAAGATATGTATAGAATTAGATCTGATGAAGCAAAATTAAAGAATTTAAGGATCCTTTTGAAATCTCAAGATTTGACCTATTGTACATGTTTATAATGTCAAGGGGAGCATATGATGAGGTGCAATGCAAACAAATCTCTACTTTTCTAATTACATTATGTAAAAGAAAAACTTGGTCTTTGTTTTCCCCTTTGGCATTTTGACCAAATAGCAAGCAGTAACAATTTTCTTTCTCTTTGGTTTAAATTTATTTTTAATTTCAACAAAGGCTTCAAGAATTAGCCTCCAAGGTCTCATGAGTTACCTATTTGTCCTTTATGAATCAGACCGATATCCTGATTCCTGAAAAATTATAGATTATTATTCTTTTACATGTGGAATATGCTAACTATCATGTAATTCTATTCAGCTCAGGAGTAAAAGAAAGGAGAAAATAAGAGAGTTAAAAATCTTGTTTAAAAAAAGTTAAAATCTGACCCAAAGCACTGCTAATGCATTTCTTCAGGATATTGATGTTCACTCTTTCTGATACTCTTTTATGTTGTTATTCTCTTGTTCAGACATTTCAGTCCTATCCAACTCTTTGTGACTTGCATTTGGGGTTTTCTTGGCACTTCACTAGAATGGTTTGTCATTTCTTCCTCTAGCTCTTTTTTTTTTATAGATGAAGAAACTGAGGTAAACAAGTTTAAGTGGCTTTCCCAAGGTCAAACAACTAGTAAATAGTCCAGGCTAGATTTGAACTCAGAAAGATGAATCTTCCTGACTTCAATTCCATCACTCTATTCATTGTGCCACCTAGCTGCCCATATTTGGTGCTCTCCAATAAATTAATAATGATTATTACTAATAACAAATAGATAATTAAGAAATTATTATTAGTTTCCACTCAATTTCGATACCTACCCTAGGGGTAAAAAAACCCCTACGATGACTTTTGTCTCTGTTACCACAATTTGTGTTTGTTGAGATACATGCTTGTAAAATATTAAAAGGTAATGAGGGTTTGGCTGCATTATATAATCATAACTGTCATAGAGGCCCCACAATCCTATAGCAAATGACTCTAATATTTCTGTAGGATTGTCCTTCTAAATCATCAACATCCAGAAAAGGATTACTGTGTACAAAATATAAGAAAAGAGAAGATATTCTGAAAAAAACAAAGCACCCAGATGGCAAGGTAAGGAACTGTGCCTCTGTGCCACATCTGTTTCATGTATGTGTCATCATTCTACTCCATCCAGGCTGTTAGGAAATTCAGAGTGGCTTCCAGCAGAAAAAAGATCCTAGCATCATTGTTTGTCTGCCTGCCTTTCCGTTGTATACCAAAAAACTAAGCAGTCCCCTTTTTCAACAGGAAGACATTTTTCTTTTCCTTTTGACTTTATCTTATTCTATATTACCTGGATCTAATTCTCCTCCCTATGCCACCCACATTCTCCTCTCATCATTTAGAAAAGAATTTCAGTACCTGAAATACACTCCAATTTGATAGTCTTAGATGCTGGAATTTGTCTCTTCTCTTTCTCTCTCCCTCCCTTCCACTCTCCCTCCCTCTGTCTCTCTCTGTCTCTCTTTGTCTCTATCTCTGTCTCTCTCTGCCTCTGTCTTTGTCTCTCTGTCTCTCTCTCCTCTCTTCTCTCCTTGCCATTCTCTGTGTCTCTCTTCTCTTGTTCTGTCTCTGACTTTTTCCTCCTAGTAAAGAGATAGTTCATATAGCAGAAGCAGAGGTATCTCTATTGTTTCACACACACTGATGATTTGAGTAAAGGAACTGACTCAGCATTATAATATCTCACATTTCTATAGATAGCACTCTAAGGTCTATAAGTCTGCTTTCTCACATCTGCCCTCTGAGGAAAGGAGTAGCTAACATTCTCCAGTTGGTGTTCATTCTTTCAACATTCTTGATCATTAGCCTTATGACTGAATTTATATCACGGGATAGATCTAGCCTTGGAAGGGAATTAGGTCAAATACCAATCCTGCCCCCCTTCTTCCTTCTCATTTTATAGAAGCTGAGGTCCATGGCGGAAAAATGATTTGCCCAACGTCCCAAAATACTAAGTGGCGGAAGCAGGAATTAGAACCTGCATCCTCTAACTCTGAACCTAGTCTTTTCTCTATTTTATTGAGCTTCCCTATAGAGTCGAGGTTTTTACCTTGGAATTCATTAACTTATTTTTAAATAACACATTGTGGCAATTGTAATTTAATATAATTATTTTTCTTTTTAATCTTTAGTGCTTTATTTTATACTTTAAATTTTTTGAATAGAGGGGGGCTTTTTATATCACCAGACTGCCAAAATGATAAAGAAGCCCTGCTCTTAGGGGTCTTAAGCTTTCTCTAGTTCACTCCCTCCATAGTATCTCCCAATCCTACTCCCTTCCCCCACCCAGTTCCCCTGGGTCACCTCATTCTGCCTCTCTCTTTCCCTGCTACTATTTACTGCCAACATGACTCCTCCTTTGCCACTGCCTTTCAAGTCCTGGACCATTTCCTTTCACTCTTCCACCTACCCCCCCACCCCCAACCCGTACATCTCCATCTTCCATAGAAGATGAACCAAGTTGTTTACTTGTTTTAGGGAATCTGAGAAATAGGTCATCTCCCTTCTTTTATGCTGCAATAAGGGAGAAGTTATTCATGCCTGTTAAGAATCATTAGCTTTTGAGCCTGTTCCTTTGATGGAGATGAATACTGATAGTTAAATAACAGCTCCTCGAAAGCAGAACTAAAGTAAATGTTGCTTAAAGTTTGGGGCATTTTGTTTGGGTTGTTGGGGGTTAGGGAGAGGGGAGGAAGGAGGGTTTGGGTCCAATGTGACCATTTGTGGAACCATTGGGTTGGCCAGAAGGTGGTGCAAGTGGGCAAGCTTTGTTCCATGATGGGCTGCTGACTTTCAGAGCAATCGGTGAGGATTCTTTTTTTGTTTTGGGGATACCTGTGCATTTTCTCTATTTATAGCAGAATTAACTTCTAAATGGCTAAATTGCAGCTCAGAGTATCCCATTAGATACAATGGAATTTAATTACCATGAACACGTCTCACCCTTCGGAGTTGGTTATTATGGGTCAGTGTAGCATAATTGCCATGAACTCGAGAATGAGGGGCTCAGTGGACAAGAGTCTAAATCCTAGCTCTGCCCCTTATTAATGGAGTGTGTCTGACTCTGGTTAGGCAGGGACTTAACTTCCACAAGTCTCTGTTTCCTCGTATGTCAGATGGGAGTAATAGCACTTATATTATCTACTTCTTCCAAATTGTTGTGCAGAAAACATTTTGTGGGATTTCAAAACAATTTATCAATGTGAGTTGCTATTATATTCCTAAAATTGGGGTCACTTGGACTTGTACATTGATTATAATATTCTTATTTGCTATCTAAATGTTTTCTTTACATAAACAATGCCATTAGATAAAATCCTACAAGAGGGAATTTATTGTGATTACTGGGTCAAACTCTGTGACCATTGCCCTGGGTAAACTCTTAGTGTAATCTTAACTGCAGTTAAAAGCCCAGAGCAATGTTTATGTTCGTTTATTATTGCTAGTTTCACTTTGTACCCAAAAAAGAGTCACTGAAAATGACCTGGAAGCAAAAGAATAATATGAAAGAGAAAAAATAGATGTTCAGGGTAATAAAATTTTGGTGGACCTTCCAATAACTTGATGTCTAAGTTTATCATTCTCCCATGACTTTCATTTTGATTCCATTTTGTGACCCACAAAGATTATTGATCCCCTTAGTTTAATCTGAAATTGCCCCAGCTCTAAAATTCTGGATCTTTAATTTCTCCTTTCTGATTGTGAAGTAGCTAGAATGCTGATCTTGGAATTAGGAAGACCTGAGTTCAAATCCTGACAGATTCCCAAGCTGAAAGTATTTCTGGAGGGCTAAAACCATACTGAATCATTCAATCAGTCTTTGATTGACTTTCTTTCATATTCTCTCCTCTTACTTCATCTTTCACATGCCCAAAGCTACCTCTGTCTGAACTCATCCCACCCTTCTTGCCAATTCTAATTTGTCCCCTTGTTGCTATCACATCGGTTTCCTCCAGGACCTCCCTCCATTATTCTCTCTGTCTCTGATTCTGTCTCTGTCTCTCTCTCTCTCTCTCTCTCTGTGTCCCTGTCTCTCTCTCCCTTTCCTCACTTCTGCTCTTCTCATCCCTTCCTCTGTTTCATTCTCTTCCCTCATTCTGTCCTTCTTCCCTCCCCTTGCTTGTCTTTCCTTTCTCCTTCCTTCACTCATTCCTCACTGCCTCCTGCAAACAGACTTCCATATTCTTGGGAAACATGCACTTGAACTTGTTCTCCCTTGAGTTATTGCCCAAGATTTCTTCTGCTTATCATATTTAAACCAGATTCATTCCAGTAAGTCATGCTGGCCTTATTTACTCAGTCTTTACTTTTTTCACTAACACCTCACATCCCTGCTCCCATAGGCATTGCTCTAAATAAACTCCTTTCTCCAAGGTTATCAGTCAGTCCTCAATTTCCAAATCTAATAGGCGGTTCTCAGTCATTGGATAAAGGATTCAAAGCTGGAAAGCACCTTGAGGGCCATCTAGTCCAACCTCCTTAGTTTATAGATGGATAAACTAAGGTCTATGGAAGTTTAAGTCCTAATTTGTCTTGATTTTGCTGAAACATTTTACACTGTTAGCCCTATCCTTCATGGCGCTCTCTCTGAAAAGCTGCTTACCCCCTTATTGCTCTTCCAAATCCATCACTGGCTCATTTTCCTTCTCTTTTCCACAAGGCATGGATATCCTTAATGCTCTGTCTTCTATCCTCTCCATACTTTCTCTTCCTTTGCAACCTTATCTGCTCTCATGATATCAGTAGTCAGTGCGAATTTAGATGACTCCCAAATGCACATACATGCACACACCTGTATTTACAAATATACATACACATTGATGTACACATACTTTAATACTTCAAGGACCCATGATGTCGTCAATGTAGGCACTCATTTCTCTGTCACATAAATCACAACCCACTATAACAATAGAGTATTGGCAAGAGTTTCTGTGCCCAGAAAATTCATCATGACCCTATAGTCAACCTGGGGCAGCTAGGTGGAACAATGGATAGAGCACTGAGTCTAGCGTTGGGAAGGCTCATCTTCCTGAGTTTAGAGCTAGTCTCAGAGGCTCTCTGGCTCTGTGACCCTGGGCAGGTCTCTTAATTCTGTTTGCCTCAGTTTCTTCATATGCCAAATGATCTGGAGAAGGAAATAGATAACCTTTGCCAAGAAAACCCCAAATGGGATCAGAGAGAGTCAATGACAATTGAAATAATTGGACAAGACATGGTGCTCTCCGGTGGTGAACCTCTCCATATTGGTGAGGTTGATCATCGACAACAGACAAATAAATCCCTGAAACACACACACACACATACACACACAAGCACCCGAAGAGATATTAGGTATATGTGGGTATATACAAATACCTACACATATAACAAACATTCACATATATCTATATATCTCTATTTGACAGTGTAGCATAATGAATGTAATGATGTACTTGGGACTAGGAAAACCTGTGTTCAAATCCTATTTTTAATACTTATTAGCTTTGTGATCTTGGGTGAATTGTTTAAATTCTTTGAGCCAAAGGCAACGAGGATAATGAAGCCCCAGATGTATTATATTGTGTCACAAGAAGACATCACAGATCCTCAATATTCATACATGCTTATATATATGTCATACATGTTATATGTATAGACCCTCATATTTAACTTAAAGTCAGAAGGTCCAAAATGGAACTCATCATTTTTGCTGTAAAACTTGGGCTTTTTCCAACTCCTCCCTTTCTGTTGATGGTATCTTCATTTACTTAGTCACTTGGGCTTGAAACTTCAGTTATCTTTGATTATCCCTCTCTAGTCCCAAGTTCCCTTGATTCCTCCTTGGCAATGGCTCTTGAATTCATTACTTTCTCACCACTCAGACATCCTAGGGGAAAAGGAAGGAGGAGGGCACACACATTTATACAGTGCTTGCTTTGGTACCAGGCACTGTGCTAAATGCTTTACAAGGATCACCTCAGTGCATCCTCTCAGCTTGGGAAGTAGGTGCTTGCATGAACCCTCTTTTGCATTTGAGAACACTGAAGCAGTTTAAGTGACTTACCCAGGTTCACAGAGGGTAAGTGTCTGAGGCCAGGGGCTCTAACCATTGCACAGCCAACTGCTTCCTATACTACCACCACCTTTGGCTCAAATCTTAATTTTATTTTGCCTAAACTACCAAAACTGCCAACTTGTTTACGGGGTTTCCTCCGATAATCTTTCATTTCTCTAAACCATCTTTCCCACAAATGCTAAAAAGAATATTCCTACAACTGTCTATTCTACTTCTTGGCTCATAAACCCTATTACGGAAGATCCCAAATAGTCTGGCATTGAATATTTTTCACTGTCTGGCTTCAGCCTTTTTTTTTTCCTGCCTTATTTACTGTTATTTCCTCTATGTCACATTCCGTGTTCTCACCATATGCTCTTCACCAGTTTCTTTCTTTTGAAAGCTTCTTGGGGACAGCTGGGTATCTCAGTGGATTGAGAGCCAGGCCTAGAGACGGGAGGTCCTAGGTTCAAATTTGGCCTCAGACACTTCCCAGCTGTGTGACCCTGGGCAAGTCACTTAACCCCCATTGCCTAGCCCTTACCACTCTTCTGCCTTAGAGCTGTACACAGTATTGACTCCAAGATGGAAGGGAAGGGTTTAAAAAAAAAAAGAAAGCTTCTTCTTTCAAAGTTTAGTCACCTCTTCCATGAAGCTTTTCCTGATCCTCCATCTCCACCCATAAGGATAATGAACTCTCTACTTCACTTTTCTTATGACACATTGTCTGTATCTCTCCTTGTTCTTACCACATTCTACATTGCATCATACTTAATTACTTACTTGTCCCGACACTCCCACTCTAATACCCTATAAGCACTTTTAGGTAAGGAACTAGATTGTTTTTCATCTTTGTACCCCTAATGGTTGACATGAAGCCTTGAACACCGAGTGGGGGGCTCAATAAGGATTGTTTGAATCAATTCGCCAAAAGTGAGTGCATTGTCACACATTTTCTCGGCTTCATATAAACTAGAACAGGCAATTTAATGACACATTTGAATTAATGAATTTGACAAATATGTCTGTAGTGTATTTCATAGTTATTTAAATCTGACAGTGCTCTGTGGGCAGTAGGCACTCAGCAAATGTTTATTAAATAAATGCATGGAGAAGAGTCAAATCACCAAAGTTTCCTTCTGCCTTGGTTTCCATATGTTGCCTTTTCTTTTTTCTGCAAAGGTGGAATGGAAATTTTCAGATGGAAGCAAAGCAGTAGATTTTCCCAATGGCACCTGGAAGGAGATCAGCGCTGACCGAAAAACAACTACTGTTACGTTTTCAAATGGAGATGTGCAGAAGTTCATGCCAGATCAGAGAATGGTTTGTAAATGTTTTCTTTGAAATAATAATTTTTAAAAATGCCTTTATATAATCCAACTCTTTGCTCACTTAAGTTGGGTTTCAAACTCTTTTTGAGTATTCCTTTCTATTTTCTTCTAGTAAGAATGTGCCTGTCCCTGAGATTGTTTTTCATTTCTCTTTGATCCATCATTCAGCTGTTTAACAGATCTCTTCCTTGGATTTTCTTTTTCCAGTAGGGAGGGATAATGGTTAATGCAAGAATATAGAAAGGCATGGTGTTGCACTCTGAATTTGGAGGCAGAGGAGCTATTTGTAACCTTACTACTACTCACTCCCTTTGCCATCTTAGGCAGGTTGCCATTGTGAGTTCCAATTTCTTTTTGTATATTGAAGGCATTAAAATTTACTCTTACTACATCTCACTAGGTTATGAGAAGGATCAAATGAGATAAGCATGTAAAACATGTACATACATAGCATTAAATTATCATCTTGATTGTCTCTGAAATCTGTGCTCTGTTTAGTTTTTCATTTATGCCACAGAACAGGAGAATGTAGGGGACTTTTAGGAAGAAAGACGAGTGGACATGAAGCTATGCATGTTATTTCATTTCAGGGAGAGCTTAAAAATCATCCTTTAATTTTTCCTGTAGATGAATTAAAGAATTTATCCTATGGAGAAACCTCTGCCATAGTTAACCTTTTTTAAAAACCTTCTTTCATTAAAAAATTATCTTTATTTTATTCCAATAACACATTTACATATACATTTTCCAAAGTTACCCTCTCCTCTTCCCAGCCCCTTCCTGGAGTTAACAAGCAACTCTACTGGGGTATACGTGTGTTATCACTCAAAACATTTCCATATTATTCATTTTTGTAATCATATGCACATATACACATATAAACTTTCTTTCTTACTATCATCAGTTCTAAGACAGAAGAGTGGCAAAGGCTAGGTGAACAGGGTTAAGCGACTTGCTCAGAGTCACACAGTGAGGAAGTGTCTGACATCAGATTCAAATCCACATCCTCCTGACACCAGTTGTGGTGCTTTATCCACTATATGCTACCAAGGTGCCTGCCCCTAGTTTCCCTTTTAATAGAAGGACCACATGTATCAAATGATACAAAAACTTACTTAGTCTTCGGAGTTATTCTTAAATTTCAGCCATCCTTAAGTGGTACAGTATACAAGACTGGTTCCTAGGAAGCCTTGGCTCTTGTTCTGGCTTTCTTACTAAATTATTATGTGACCTTGGGCAAGTCATTTCCTTTCTCTCTGTACCTCAGCTGCTTTATCTGTAAAATGAAGGGGCTGGACAATGAAATCATCTCTAATATCCCTTTCATAATAAACAACAGCTGTTGCCCCTGCCACCTTGAAACTGCCATGGTGGATTTTTTTACTTTGTTGCTGCCTTTTGCCTATTTGATGTGATGGTTTCATCATATCCTCTTCATTTGGACATCTTTTAAAGAGGAAATCTTTCCATTGGTTGAAGGCACTCATTATCCCTAGCCAAGGAAAAACTGGAAATGACCAAAGAAGGAGCTATGGGGGACATCGTGGCAAGACTATTTAGTGTTAATGGCTTCTCTTTCACATTTTACAGCACGTTTCATCATATGGGAACAGGCATAAACCACCTTTGTTAGACATTCAAATTTGAACGATTTACTTTTTATCTCCACAATGATCGCTTCAATCCCCACGCAGGTGTTAGCTAATTACTATGCAATTAGAATCCTATTGGCAATGGCTTAAAATAGGGAAAAGAACCATCATTTCTCTCTACCCCAACTGGTGCTCACAGGCTGGTTGAACTGTATTTAATTTGTATTTGGTTTGTGAATCGGGACGAGCTGATAGACATTTATATTTCTTTTTTCTTATTGTCCTAGGGATTTCTCTTTTATTCTTTGTATGCTCACTAAATTCTAATCAATAGCTACTCACTCAAGAATCAAGTCTGTAGAACTTGATGGCAAATACCAGTTAAGGTCAAGATTTTAATAATTCAGCTCTATAAATAAAGTAGCAAGTTAGTTTTTCTCTATCCTTCTTCCCTTTGTGAACTGAGAGGATTTCCCACTATGGCAATTTTGGACAGTACATACTATTTTTTATGAACTGGGAAAGTTGGAATGATGGAGATGAGCTATATATTGAGAGAGATCTCTGTAGAGCTTAGTAATAATCAACCTGACAGGTGATAAGAGGTAAAACGATATATTTTAATAAAGCACTTTTAATCTCCAGATTTCCTTCAATCTTAGAATCAATACTTCTAAGGTTCTAAGGCAGAAGAATGGTGAGGGTTAGTCAACTGGGGCTAAATGTCTTGCCCCAGGTTATACAGGAAGTGTCTGAGGCCAGATTTAAACTCAGGATCTCCCATCTCCAGGTCTGACTCTCTAGCCATTGAACCACCTAGCTGACCTTCCATTAATATTAATTATTGTTCAGTTGCTTCAGTCATGTTTGACTCTTTATGGTTCCATTGGGGATTTTCTTGGCAAAGACACTGTAGTGATTTCGCCATTTCCTTCTCCAGTTCATATGACAGATGAGGAAACTGAGACCAAAAAAAAGGTTAAGTGACTTACCTAGAGTCACACAGCTAGTAAGTTTCAGTAGTTTGGATTTGAACTCAGATATTGCTGACTCCAATCCTGGTGCTCTATCCACTGTGCCACCTAACTACCTATGATTAATTATAATGTTAATTATAATAGCTAGCAATTTATATAGTACTTTAAGGTTTACAAAATCTTTACAAATATCTCATTGGAGTCTGAATGTAGATCAGAGCATTCCATTTTTTACTTTATTTTCTTCATGAATTTTTTCATTTTCTGATATATGTCTTCTTCCACAATTTGACCAATATGAACATATGTTTTGCATGGTCACACATGTATGACATAGATCAAATTATTTATAGACTCAGAGATGTGGAAGGAGAAGGAAGGAAGAAAATTTAAAACTTAAAATTTTGGAAAAAATGATAATAATTTTTACATATAGTTGGGAAAATTATATTAAAATATCTTATTTTATCCTCACAACTCTGGAAGGTGGGTACAATTATTATTCTCATTTTACAGCTGAGGAAACTGAGGCAGAAAACAGTTAAGTGATTTACCCAGGGTCACACAGCTTGTATGTGTCTGAGGCTAGGTTTGAATTTGAGTCTTCCCAACTCCAGATCTGGCATTTTGTTCATTCCTTCAGCCACCTAGCTTCCCTAGACATTGTATTTCAATTGATTCTCACAACAACCTTGTGATGTAGGCACTCCAGGTATTATTATCTCCATTTTTTTAGTTGAGAAGACTGAGACATAGAGAAAAAAGACTAAAGTCACACAATAGGAGAACCAGGACTCAAATCAAGACCTTCTGATACTAAAATCAGTGCTCTTTACCCTATATCTCACTGGGTTTTAGGTAAAGTCAAGGAAACTGGAATGTAATGTTGGTGGGAGAAGAATCATATTCTTCTACCTGAAGCATTCAAGAAAATAATACAGATCTCATTGCATTAGGGAGGCAGAGGGAAGGGGTACTCAGAGTTGGAGTTAGAAAAAAACTTGAATTCAAGTCCTGCCTCTGACAAAATAACTATGTGAAATGTGGACAAGTGTGAATGACAACTTCTCTGCTCCCAGTCAGTCTTTGTCCAAGACTAGGTGTTGCTGGTCCACATCACTGGAGAGAGTTAGCATGAATTTGATGAAGTCATAGGCCAATAAACCTTACTACTCTTCCTCAAACACACATACACACACACACACACACACACACACACACACACACACACACACATACTCACTCACTCACTCATCTACCCAAGTGGGAACTCACAGAGCTATAAAAAATTTTTAAGTTTCCAAAAACAAAGCACATTTTTTGTTGAAATAGAAATGTCCCGAAAGAAGTCTTACCTCCACTTTCTCCTCTCTCTGACCTCACTGTTTTTTTTTCAAAATGCTTACCCTCTGTCTTAGTATCACTTAAAAAAAACCAACCAAAAAACTCTTCATCTTCTGTCTTAGTATCACTTAAGAAAAACAAACAAACAAACCAAAAACACTTCTCACCTTCTGCTTTAGTATCAGTTCTTTAAAAATTTTTTTTCTACCTTCTGTTTGAATATCAATTATGACAGAAAATAAGGGCTAGACAAAGGGGTGTGAGATTTAAAATGGTTGAGGTCTTAAACTGTAGTGAGTTAAAATGGTGAAAGATATAAATTGTGATAGATATAAGAGAGGGTGAGTAAATTTGACCGCAGAAAATATGTTTCACTACAGTGTCTTGGTTTTTAAATCAAATATAAGGTGGCCGCCAGGGAAATATTCCCAATTATTCAAATACCCAAATCAATTGGATTTTATAGAGATTTTAATTAACAACACAATGAGTAATCAAAGAAAGAGAGAGAGAGTAATAAAGGAATAAGTATGAAGGGCCTCAAGCCAATATGGCCTAGACCTGAGTCTTAAGAGAGAAATCAGTCAGTTTTTTAACACTCACCACAAGGTCTGACTAAACAAGGATTCTAGTGAAATCAGGCCAGCTCCATCTTAGCTGACTTCACCAGAGAGGCTTCCCGCCGGAGACTGTTCCAAAGGGCCTCTCTCCAGAGCCTCCAGAGGGACAGAGTCCCCTTAGAGGAGCTCCAGGGAGACCTCCTTAGAGATTGTCTTCCAAGAGCTTCCCTTCTCCAGAGCCTCTCTCAAGAGATTCTTCCCAAGCGGTCCTCATCAGAGATTCTCCAAAAGGAATTCTCCAAAAGGATATCTCCTCAAGAGATTCTTCTTTTTCTTATATAGGGGTTTTTCTCTCATGTCACCTCCCATAAGTCCCTACATCTACCAATCACTGTAGACGCTTTCCAAAGGACTGCCCATCTGAATTCCTGCTAAGTCGACAAATCTCCTCAGTAAGTCTGAATCAGAAAAAATGCTGCTGTGTCGACCAAGATCCTCAGTAAGTCTGAACGAGAGAAAACACAGCTGAGTCAACTAATCTCATCAAGAGAAAACTTGCCCGACCCTTTTAGGTACCTAGTATCTAATTGTATCAATTCTAAAAACAGGCCTGGCTCAAAGAACTCCTTACCCCACCATAAGCATGGATCCAAGTACTTTCTTTGTTTAGCAATGAGTTTTCTCCCCTAAAGCAGTCTTAAGTACAGGTGGAGTAGAGGTCCTCCCATTTCTGATCCTGGCGAGTTCTCACATCAAAATGGGAAATGTTTCTCAATAGGGAATTTGTTCCAATTAAGAATTCCCTGATGGGGAAATTTTTAACATTCACAAGTCTGAGAGATTTCAAGATTTACAATCCCCCCTGATGATCATTGGGAGACTAGTCTCCCCATTGATCATTTAACATAATCAATTTGTAATCCTAAATGCACTTCTAACTATAGATATATACAATATTCAAATTTCTAAGAGGAATTAGAATAGTGAGAGAGGAATAGTAAAGAAAAGAAAGCAAAACCAATGTTTTGCTAGGTGCAGTGACAGAAAGCCAAATTAGGGGCAGTCCCTTTTGGCATAAATGTGTACATTTACAATAAATGTTCAATCAAAGTTCAGTTCAATCAATCATATACAAAGTTCATTCTTGATCTTCTTGATGAAGTGTAGGTTTTCCGGCATCTTTCTGCAACAGTTCATTCTCTGGATATAAACATTTCAAGCTTCTTTCTTGAAGATCTTTTCTCAAACAAAATCAAAATCTTGAATTTTTATAAAAGTACAATCTTAAACAAAAAATAAAAATTCTTGGATTTTTATAAAAATACAATCTCAAACAAAAAGTTCAAAATTCAAAAATTCTTAGATTTTAAATTAAAATACAGGGGTTAAGTGATTTGCTCAAGGTCACACAACTAGGAAGTGTCTGAGGTCAAATTTGAACCCAGGTCCTCCAGATTCTAGGCCTGCTGCCCACTAATGTTGATTTTTTTTTTCAAGTTTCTGGATTAAATTGAAAGATTAAAAAAATTCCAAGCTCTGTTTCAGAAGTAAATTTTTAAAATTGTTTTTAAATCAAAAGATTGTGTGTGAATTTAATTTTGAGTTAAGAAAATAAAGATTAGTCCATTTCTGTTCCTATAAACTACCAGGACATTTTCTAATTAGGTAGAGACAGTCTCAGATTCAGCACTTCTGATGTGGAAGTTTTTTTCCTTCAAATGAATACTTTAATGATTTAAATCTTTTCTTTTTAATCTTGTAGATGACAATATAGCTGAAATAAAGGGACAGATGAAATCACGATTTAAAAAAAGATTCAGTAATAGAAAAGGAATCAGAAAATATGTGAAATATATGACAAAATAGCATACTAATGGATCTGAACAAAGGATTTGCATCCAACTCCTTTTTCTTGTTTTTTCCTTGCCTTTGATCAGATTTTATCAAGGGATGTTGATTGTGTGAAAAAAAAAAACACAATAACCCACTATGGAAATATGGAATACAGGGCATTTGAACTAGAACTATTTTTATGACCTTGGTCTTCCTAGTTCTCTCAGTCTCTGTCTGTCTTTCTCTCTCCCTCTCCCCCCGCCCCCCCCCCTTTCTTTCCCTGTGTCTCTGTGTCTCTGTGTCACTGTCTCTGTCTCTGTCTCTGTCTCTGTCTGTCTGTCTGTCTGTCTGTCTGTCTGTCTCTCTCTGTGTCTCTCCCCTCAATAATGAAGAAGAAATCAGGAAGACCTATAGTAACTTTTAAAAGAATGTTGTCCCAAAAATAGAGGCTATGGCTTACTCTCTGTCAGATAGCTCTAATGTTGGTATTTAAGAGTACATTCATGACTGTAGATATTACATATATATATATATACATACATGCATATATATTTTTTCATTTTAGTTTGTTTTTCAAGTAGCCTTCATTTCTTTCCTCTCACCACCACCCCCATTCTAAAAGATAAAAATCCTTAAAAAGAATTATCTAGCCATTCAATATCATTTAGTTGCTACCCAAGGAAAAACAATTTTCACATTCTCTATGTTCACAAATACGTGTGTCATTCTGCATATTGAATCCATCGATAGATGATTTCATGTTTATCCCAATAGAGAATTTCCACCCCATAGGGAAAATCTAGGCTACAATTTATAGCTCAAGTCTTTTCCTTGTAGATGAGAATACAACCAAGAGTAATGAATGTAACCAGAAGACCTGTTTCTGAGTCTTAGCTCTTTGCTACTTGTTCTCTATGTGATTTTGTCCATGTCTTTTAACCTGAGTATTCAGCAAGAGGTCATCACCACATGACCATACCATATGGTTATGAAAACCAAATGCAGTTATAAAAATCTTTAGAAAGACAAAATATGACCACATAATGGAAAAGTCAAAGGGGTGGGGGAGGAATGAAAGGGAATAAGCATTTATATAGAGCCTACTCTGTGCCAGCAGACAACTCTAGGTGGCACAATGGATGGAGTACCAAACCTAGAGTCAGGAAGACTCATCTTGGTGAGTTCAAATCTGGCCTTAGACACTTATTAAAACTCTTTGACCCTGGGCAAGTCACTTAACCCTATTTGCCTCAATGTCCTTATCTATAAAATGAGCTGGAAAAGGAAATGACAAACCCCTCCAGTATCTTTGCTAAGAAAACCTCAAATGGGGTCACAAAGAGTTGGCTATCACTGAAAATTATTAAATGATAACAATAACAAGTGCCAGATACAGTAGTAAACCCTTAAAACTATTGTCTCATTTGATCCTTTCAAAAACCCTGAGAGAGGCAAGTTTAACTTAATAAACACTTATTAAGTACATAACTGGCAAGTATTATTATCCCCTTTTATGACTGGGAAAATGGAGGTAAACAGAAGTCAACTGACTCAATGCCCAAAGACAGTAAGTATCTGAGGCCAGATTCAAACTCAGAATTTACTGACTTAGATAGAACTAGAGAAAACTGGAAAGAGCTCTATCTACTGTCTCAGTTGAATTAATGCTTCAAGAAACTCAAGGAAGGTCGATTCTTTCTCATTGTGACATGAAAATAAAATTTTCTGATTTTTAAAAATAATTTTAGAATTTAATCTAAAATAAGGAAGATAAAATTAAAAATAAAATTAAAATTCATTTCCCCCCTAATCAATTCTAGCAACATTAACAAAATTTCAAAAATTTAGTATTTCCCTTTCACTCCTACAAAGTAAAAGGGAATAAGGTAGATTTCCCTTCAGAGTTTTGACAAAGGATAACCCACTTCTCTTTTCCCTTTCCCTTTCTTTTTCTTTCTTTTCTTATTCTTCCATCTTTCTTGGGTGCAAATGACCAAACTTGCCAGTTCATTGTTGTAGGAAAATTCTTTAAGTAACTTCTTCTTCCAAAGCAAACTAGTGCCTCTTCAGCAATTAATTAATGTCAGCAAGTTGCCTAGGATGCTATGGCTAACAGAAATACTGAGGATCACACAATCAGTAAGCGTAAGAGGTAGGGCTTCAATGGGAGTCTTTTGGACTACAAGACCTGCTGCCTTATTTACACTCCGAAATGTTGCTTCTTACAATGCATTGATTATAGAGGAAACAATTTTTATTTGATGCATTTGTTTGATAGCATGTGATGCTGAAGGTTAAATACTTAGACAACAAAATGAGGAGACAGGATTCATTGGAAAAGACTCTAATGTTGGGAAAGATTGAAAGCAAATGTAGAAGGGGACAGCAGAAGATGAGATGGATAATTAGCATCATGGAAACAATGAACAAGAATTTATAGACTTTGAAAGATGATGAAGGATAGAAGGGCCTGGCATATTATGGTCCATGGGGTCATGATAAATTGGATAACAACTGGACAACAAAATAAAAATATCTTTTCTGCATTCTTAATAATACTTTTTTTAAAATGTCCAGATTACACATCAATACAACTTTTAATAATAGTTTTTCTGACATTTTTTGATTCATGTTCTCTCTCTACTTGTCCTATATTCTTAATTTTTTTCTAAATCCTTACCTTCCATCTTGGAACCAATACTGTGTATTACTTCCAAGACACAAGAATGGTAAGGGCTAGGCAATGGGGGTTAAGTGACTTGCCCAGGTTCACACAGCTAGGAAGTGTCTGCGGCTGCATTATTAATTTTAAAAGAAGAGCAATGGAATGTTAATAATTTTTTCTATTAAAGTAAACTAACAAAGGACTAAATTAAGTTGGCTGTAGTATCGAGTTTGGAGTCAGAAAGACTTAAGTTTAATTTCCATTTCAGACATTTGCTAACTGTATAAAAGTGGGCTAATGAAATCACAGATCCTTCTTGGTATATCAGTGACCCTGGAGATATTTAAAAAAAAAAAAAACATTTAAAAAGGAGGGAAAAATCTTTATTACCCTGAAGAAAGAAGCAAATATATGAACCTCTCCCCCACTATACACACTTCTAGATAAGCATATTTATGGTGGTCTCCTGTTTGCATATCCATGATCTGTGAATTTCTGGAGCTTCATTAATTTGACTGGAAAGATCTGTGCTATTCACTCAAGTACCTGATTTGGAGGTTCCTTTCTTCTCATGCTCATCTCTAGGGAGTGGCTGTCAAACCCTAGAGGTGTGCAGATTCTGGAGAGCTTGAAGGGACCTTGGAAGACACTGAGTCCACTCTATTCATCTTACAGATAAGGAAACTGAGGCTGATGGAGCTCACATCACTTGGGCAGGATCAAATAGCTCATAATCATCAGTGGCAGGATTAAGTTCATGACTTTCTGAGCTCCATGTCCACTTTTCTATCCACCAAGTGAGCTGAGACATCACCCAGTCCCATCTTCAAATTTTGATAGACAATTGTTTTTTAATCATGTCTAACTTTTCATGGTCCTGTTTGGGGTTTTCTTGGCAAAGATATTGGAATGATTTGCCACTTCCTTCTCCAGCTTATTTTACAAATGAGAAACTGAGGTGCACAGGGTTAAGCAACTTGCCATGGGGTTACTGGTGAGGAAATCAGGACCTAGAAAGCTGAAGCAACATGTCCATGGTCACCTCACTAGTTACTGGAGGAGCCAGGACCAGCATTCAAATCTTATGACTTGCAGTTTATAATAGGATGCTGCTTCCTCTCTTTAGGTCTGTTTGCCTTCATGGTGGTTATTAATAGGCAACTGCAGGGAGGGTATTTGTCCCTTTGAATGAAGGAAACCCAGATTTAAAGTAAAAGCTCCCAAATCCTTCCTGTAACATTATGTGTTGTACTTTCAGCTTTATTATTATGCAGATACCCAGACAATTCATACCACTTATCCCAGTGGCCTGGAAGTGATTCAATTTCCGAATAAGCAGATTGGTAAGTGCTAGCACCATACAGCTGATCTTTGGGGGTTGGGGTTATTTTATTAACATAATTTTTCTTAGGTTCTTTTCTCCATTGGCTAATCCTGAAAATATCCCTTATAGAATGTTTACAGAAGGGGGGGTTGCCATTTGTTTTCTTGTAATGGGGAAAAAATTAACTTGCCAAAAAAAACAGCTGATGAAAACTATAGGAATAGTATATGTGGACATGATGGGGCTGGCTGGGCATATGGTGGATGGCATTTAGAGACTATCTAGACCAGGTCTACAAATCTTTAATGATGCAAATAAGTCTGACCTTTATCAACAGAGATAATTGAGGGGATAATTAAGTTTAAGAGCCTCAGTTATTCTAATTGACTTCAAATTCCTTAAGTGACTACTTAGTCCTCTGTTTTACTTTCAAGGTGTAGAGATAGATGAGTGTTGCAGCAGAGGTACTTGAGGAGATAGTATCATCATGGCATCCATCATCTCTCATGCAGCACAGAACCTGGGCTCTTCCAGAATGGAGCCAATTTAGATGTATCATATGCGAAAGGTACCAGAGGAATGGTGCCTAGTGCCAGCATTTGCAAATGATGTAATTTGCTGTTCCTCTGCAGTGATGATGACCTTTAAAGCCATCTTTTTTTAACCTCCTATAAATTCAAAGCCATCTGTATCGCAGGCCCTGGGGCTTACTCTTCCAAAACTCCCTTGCACTAGCCATCTGGCCAACTCCCAGAACAAGGTTGCTACTTCTCTACTCAGAGTTCTAGGGGTACCTGCAAGGGGATAGAGGTTATGGTTTTCTCAGAAAGGCTCATAAGCTCCCAGGAGTGTGTTTCCTCCCTTATGATTATTATTGTTGTTGTTCAATAATTTTCAGACATGTCTGACTCTTTATGACCCCATTCTGAGTTTCCTTGGCAAAGATACTGGAGTGGTTTGCCATTTTCTTCTCCAGCTCATTCTATAGATGAAGAAACTGAGGCTTGTTCAGGATCACAAAGCAAAGATACTAAAGTGGTTTGCCATTTCCTTTTCTAGCTCATTTTACAGATGAGGAACTGAGGCAAACAAGATTAAGACTTACTCAGGATCACATAGCTAGTAAATATCTGAGGCTGGATTTGAATTCAGGAAGACAAGTCTTCCTTTATCCACTCAGCTATCTAGTTGCTACCTTGTGGCTATTATTTGATAGCAGTTATCTGGCCAGAATTACTTACCTCTTAGAAAAAGGGGATTCACTGAAGGGGTATAATAAGGATGACTGTTACAAAAAAATCTTTCCCTCCCCTCCACCAAAAAAAGATAATAGTGCCCTCTAATATCAGTATGTATGGAGTCCAGGGCATAGGGATCAAGCTTAGGAAGTATAATGAAAAGTCCAAATCCATTGTCCAAAGTCCACCAATGTAATAGGCAAGGCTGGAATTCTCTTCCCTCTCTCTTTCACCCTCCAAGTGTTTTTTTCTTGGGGGTTTGGCTAGAACATTCTCTCATTTAATAGAATTCTTGAAATCAAACATTTTATTGGTCTAATGTGAGATCCATTGTGTATTGCTAAGTCCCTCCACCATTCTAATGGTGCCAATGCATAGCTCTTCCATCTTGACACTGATTTGTTTCATAGGATCATAGATATAGAACTCTAAGGGGCCAGAGATTATTGGGGTGAACCCTTTCATTTTAGAGAAGAGAAAAGAAAGTGAGGCATAGAGGGGACTAGAAGAAGGGAAAAGGAAGGGATCAAGCATGTATTAAGTGCCTCCTGTATGCCTGGCAGTTACAATTATTATCTTATTTGACACTCACAACAATCCTGGAGATAAATGGCATTACTATGCCCATTTTACAGTTGAGGAAACTGAGGCAGAGATCAAGTGACCTTTTCAAGGTCATCCAACTAGAATCTGAGGTGGAATTTTACCTTAGGTCTGCTTGACTCAAGGGCCAGAGCTCTATCCACTGTGCTATATACAACTGCCTAGGCACAGAAGGTTTCAGTGGTTTCCTGAAGTTCATTATAATCACTAATCAGTCATCCACTCGTACTTTTGCATCTCTTTATTTGGTTTAAGAACTTTTTTAAAACACTGTTTATATAAAAAACAATACATTTTATATCTCTAATAATTCCTTTTCCCTTGTATCTATTCTTCTATTCTATTGGATCTAATGAGGACATAATCTCATACTTGTTTTGATGTTTAAAAAAAAATCTGCTTGGTTCTAGATATAGTGCCCACAGTGAAAAAAGCCATTTATTTCTTCTGGGGCTAAATAAGTCTATGGAAAGCTCACTGCAATGCAGAGTGAGATAGCACTTATATATGCAGCCACAGTGTTTGCCTCCTCTCCCTGGGCCATGCTCCCATTTATTCAGAAATTGGAAATTCAAGAGGCAGGATCCATGCCCATTTTCAGCAGTATTTTCTTCAGGAATAACTCACCTCTTGCTTTTGGGACATTGTAAGGTCCTAAGCCCATTTCTTCCTGTGTTCCTATTCTTATTTAAAAATGATGTATTGTACTGCTGCTATTTGTCACTCTTTCATCTGTGAAAGGAAGTTAAAGTCAGCTGTAGAGCTACATTCACAGGATCCAGTGCAATAACTTACAGAAAGTGCCTTGTCTGTCTTAAAATGCTACATAAAAGTCAGCCTTAATAATAATGGTACTTATTATTAGTGGCATTAAAAGTTTTTCTGGTTGTCTGGTTTAAATGCTAGGAACTGTATTCCAACACAGCAAAGAAATGGAATCTTATGCTCTCTCTAATTAGTTAGCTATACTATATAGTAAAAAAGAAAAAAAATTGACTAATACTATAGCACTAAAGCTATCATAAGAGAAAATGTATTTTTGTCATCAGATGTAGTGAGTGAATAAAATATATTTGATCAACTCACCATCAGCCACAATTATCCCTTGTAGTTTCTATATTGAAGGAACAGTGGAGAAAGGCCTTGGGCTGGAGGCAGGAAGACTTGAGTTCAAGTCTAGCCTCAGATAATTACTATTGTATGACCCTGAACAAGTCACTTAATCCTGTTTGCCTCAGTTTCTTCCTTGGTAAAATGAGCTGGAGAAGGAAATGGCAAACCACTCCAGTATCTTTGACAAGAAAATCCCAAATGGGGTCCTGAGGAATCAAACATGACTGAAAGAACTGAACAACAACAAAATCTTCAAACTTGTTGTGAGGATCAAATGAGATAAAGTTTCTAAACCTACTCTACAAGCCTTAAAATGCTCTATAAATGCTAATAAGGATGATGGTGATGGTACAAATTAGAATAAAGATTATAGTCCTAGATTTCTTTGATATGAGTCAAGTGAATCTCTAATTTCCCCTTTCTTCAATTATGGACTTCATGGAAATAAAGTTGATTTTCCTCACAGAACAAAACTTAGACATTCAAATAAAGGTTCAACCTTTTAATTCATCACTTTTGGAGTCTACACTTATTCCAATGATATTGACATTAACGAAAATATTCTTGCAGCTCCAGTTTGGAGAGTAGAGTAATCTCTAGAGACTCTGCAAAATCATTCCCATTACTATACAGTCACAGTTTGATTATACTGCCCCAAACCATATTATACCTCCCACCTTGCTTTCTTTTCTAAGCAATGACAAATGCCTTTGGCTATTTCCCAAAGACCAGATACCCTAAAGAGTTGCCCTCACAGAGATTTTCTGAAAGAAAATACTTGTGGCAGACTCTGAAGGCAATTCTAAAGAGGGAATTCCAGGAAAGTTTTAGGCAATGGCAACTGCATGGTAGTTTGGGGATTTCTGGTGTGATTCCTTTGAAGTCAGTTTTTCTGATTTTAAGGCCAGTACTTGTTCCACCATATTAGCTGCCTATGAGGGTAGACCAGGGCATTTTGTATGACTAACAGTATAGTGCTCAAGGGAAAGATCAGGATTGTGGTCAGTTGGTAAGGAAAACATTAATGTAATACAAATCCACAGGGGGAAAAAGCCAAGGCAAGGTCTGACAAAAGATTAGATTGGACCTAGGAAACAGGCAAAGTATGGAATTCTACAAGGTTAACTACAATCATTCACTGTCCAGAGTTCTACTTTCTAGAGGAGGGTACATACACTTAGGTAATGGTCTAAATTAGATATCCACTGGTTGGAGAATGGAGACCTAGAACAGGGAGAGAAGAGAATCTAGACAAAAGAACAAGGAATAACATCTTGGGATTTGGTATAAGCAAGTTGTTCTACCCAAAAGGAAACCAAAACATGATTGTTAACTCTAAGAAAGAGTGAGCTGTCCTTCCAGTTGGAGACAGGAAAGGTTGACAGTTATGTGGTCTTATTCAGAATGGCTGATCATTGTGACACAAAGGGCTAAATCCTTATCTTAGGAGGTCTTTAAGTAATAATCATGATCAAAATAATAGTTAACATTTTAAATGTGTCTGTACTGTCATATTTTATCCTCACAACAACCCTTGGTGGTAAATATTATTATCTCCACTTTAGAGATAAGGAAATAGAAGTTGGATGATTTGCCCAGGGTCACACATTTCATAAATGTCTGAGACTGTGTTTGAACTCAGGTCTTCCTAACACTAGGCACAACTACAGAGATAATAAATATTTGCCAGGGCCTTCCTGGGATTCCTGTTTAAGGACAAGTAGGACTGGGTAGCCCCTCAGGCCCCTTCCAACTCTACATTAACACTCATTGAACGTGTAAATTCTGTAATGTTTGCTCCAGCATGTCTCCTTCCTTCCCAATCAGACATTGGAGATAGAATTTTCGATTTGCCATATGCCATATGCTTCATGCTTTGGTTATTCCTTACTCATCTGAGCTTTATTGGCTTGGGTCATCTCATTCTTCAAGAGAGAAAATTTAAAATTAAATAAAGACTTTTCTCCCTCACAAAAATCCTATTCTGATGATATAAAGGTTACTCCAGGGGATCTTGAGGGCTTTGTCAGTGGGATCCAAATTCTGGCAAGTCCTATCAAACCAGGAATATTTTAAACACAAGCTCCATCATGGACTGCATATCTGTTGTCTGAAGAACAGCCAAGATAAGACTGGACAAGTTGGCTTCAGGATGATGGATCATTTATTTATTTATCTTTCGCCAAGACAGTCTATCTTAGGACCATAATAGGATTGTGACCTTTTTTATTGAAGGAGCTTCTTTAGGTACAAAAATATAGATCCTTGAAGTGTTAGAAGTAAATAATTAAAATAAGACTTGGATAAGCCCACACAGAGAGACTCTTTCTTTGTATGACACATCCATCCTGTGAATTTCAGTGATTCAACCTAAGCAGGTTTGTCTGTGTTTGAACCTCCAGCAATTATAACCTGCAATTAAATCCTCATTTTGCTTTCCTGGGTGCTCATTTATCTATGCAAAAAAATGGTCCATTTTCTATTGGTGGCCAAATGTATGTTAACTTGTTTTTGGCATAAGATTGCTAGTGAGGAATCTGGAAAAAACTCTGGCCCCAGATTTTGTGCTAAGTCCTTCCTAGCCATTAAACTTTATACTGCTCAGGTCCATCTTTATTGTAAATAATTTTCATGTAAATTTTTTCTGACACTGGCATTTACAGTGCCTGAATAAAGGCATTCTCATTGTCCTCTTCAAAACAAGAACCATTAACTTGTTTTCTCCATCTCCACCCTACCTGTCATTTCTTTCTGCTTCCTATCCTTTCAGGAAATGTGGTGATGTGCATTTTAACTCTGGCAGAATGTCATCTCTGGGGTGGGCTGGGAGCACTAACCTCAGATGAAGACATGAGAAACGTCTCAGCTTCCATCAGAGCCAAGGCAACTGACTCCTCTCAGTGACCTTAAGCAGATCATTGAAAATGAAGGATTAGATCTTGGCTCACAGCTGCCACATAGGATGATTGATTCATGCTAATTGAGTTCTTCTAAAAAGGAAAAGTGTTTTATAGACCCGGTTTTTCTTTTTGGCCCTGAACCTTTTAAACTGTCTGAGTCTTAGCTTGTCCAGATGTGAGATCATCACCAAATTACTCCATAGGAATTGTAAGCAGGCTTATTGGTTTTTGGTGAATGTATTTTATTCCTGCCTTTTTTTCCCTCTGAATTTGAATTTGGTATTTACCTGGGGTTTGAATGAATGAATGAAGAAAAAAGCATTTATGCTTTTGCCAAGCAATGGGTTAAGAGCTGGGGATACAAATACAAAATGTGAAATTGTCCCTGACCTCAAGTACTAGAAAATTATCTATAGAGATAAGAAGAGGTAGGATGGGTATTGGGACCAAAAACAAAAATGATTTGGATCTGTATTTTGGAGGAATTTGAAAGCCAGATTTGAAAATTTGGGTTGTGTCTTATAGGCACTGGGAATTGATTGGAGATTTTTGAGTTGTAACTTAACTCCAAAGAGTATAGATTGAGTATATTTTGTATGACTTCATATGTATAATAGGTATCACATTGCTTACCTGATTAATGGGTAGGGAGGGGGGCTGTAAGGAAGGAAAGAATGTGGAACTCAAAACTTTAAAAAAGAATGCTTAAAAAACAACAACAAAGACTGTAGATTTAAGACAGATCATATGCAGGAATTCCTGGCTAGTTAAATAGCATCACTGTAAGAATGATCCTAATTTCCCAAGCATTTTTAAATTTCATTTATTTATTTATTTATTTAAATTAAAACTCTTACCGTTAATCTTAGAGTCACTTAGAGTCAATACTCTGTATTGGCTCCAAGGCAGAAGAGTGGTAAGGGCTAGGCAATGAGGGTCAAGTGACTTGCCCAGGGTCACACAGCTGGGAAGTGTCTGATTTCAGATTTGAACCTAGGACTTCCCATCTCTAGGCCTGACTCTCAATCCACTGAGCCACCCAGCTGCACCCCCCCATTTTTAAAAGTTGTTAACTTTATGCTTTTCAACAGATATTCTCTTGAACTTTTTCTTAGAAGCAACTAAAGTCTTAATCAATCCCTCTGTTCCCAACAATCTCCTAAAATGCAGAATTCATAAAATTATTTAGGCAAAAAAATAATTGCTTCTAAATAGACTCAATAAAATATATTTTAACTATTTTTTAAAATTGCTTCTAAATAGAAAAATACCATCCTGATGGCACTAAGGAAATTGTGTATCCAGATGGGACAGTGAAACATCTCAAGAGCGGGCAAGAAGAGACTCTGTTCCCCGATGGGACATTTATAAAAGTAGAAAGGTTAGTATTGTGAATTTATGTAAATCTAAGGCATCCTTCCCCCCCCCAATTTTCCTTTTATTCTTTTTTCTCTTTATTTCCTTAGAGATTGGTAGAAAATTCAAATTATCAGTCAATCAAAAAGCATTATCAAATGTGCCAGCCACTGTGTATGAAAGGATGGGGAAAGAAAGTTAAAAAACAATCCTTCTCTTCCAGTACTTTATATTATAATGTGAGAAACAGCATGTAAATTATTAGGTACAAGATATGTGCTGGAGAAGGAAATGGCAAACCATTGCATTATCTTTGCCAAGAAGATCCCATGAACAAATTGATCCAAGGGGTTACACAGTCAAGACTCGACTGAACAACTGAAAAATAATGATATATACAGAATAGGTGAAAATGTTTCCCAAAGGGGGATGAATGGGAGAAAGGTCTTCTATAGAAGATGGGATTTCAACTGACATTTGAAGGAAGCCAGGGAAACTTAGAGGACAAGGTATACAGGCAAAGAAAGGATTATTCTTTATATGTGTTTTGTTGTTCAGTCATTTCAGTTATGTCTGACTTTTCAGGACCCCATTTGAGATTTTCTTTGCAGAGATACCGGAGTAGTTTGCCATTCCCTTCTCCAGTTCATTTGACAGATAATGAACTGAGACAAATAAGGTTAAGTGACTTGCCCAGGATCACTCCGAGAGTAAGTATCCAAGGGTTTCTTGACTCCAGGCTTGACAATTTTCCTGTTGGGCCAAATAGTCATCCTATCATGGGTATAATAGGAGTAGAAAATGGTAACAATTCTTTCTTTGCCTGTAGTGCTTACTGTGCAGGGAATTAAGACTGGGCTGTCAGTAGCCAATCCCTGTTGCATGGATAAGATCAAAGGTAGAAAAAAGGTAACATGAAGACTGGAGGTTTTCTTCTTCTCCATCATTCCTGTGCTATTCTGGACTTTTTCTGAGTCACTTAGCTTCCATATAGGAAATGGATATTAAGGGGTAGCTAGCTGGCTCAAAGGATTAAGAGGCAGGTCGAAAGACAGAAGGTCCTGAGTTCAGAAACATCATAGTTGTATGACCCTGGGCAAGTCACTTAACCCCTATTGCCTAGCCCTTACCTCTCTATTGCCTTGGAACCATACATAGTATTGATTCTAAGATGGAACTTAAAGGTTAAAAAATAAAATAAAATGGAGGTTTAATGAATATTATCTAATATTTATTTGTCAATTGCCATGCTTAAAGTTTCTTAAATAAAAAGTAAGACCAGATGTTCAATTGTTTAAATCGATTATATAAATTATATGTTTATAATAAATATGAATTTTTTAGGATCTACAGTGAGAGAAGTGATAATTTTCAAATTGGTAGTGTAGCAAATTCCAATACCACATGATTCTGTGAGTTCCTGAGAACACCTAAGATGCTGTGTGAGGAAAATAGATCTGGGTAGCAGTGGCATCTCCCATTTTCAACCTGTGACCCTATTTCTATATTGCTTTATTATTGGCTACCACACCAAATACTTTATGAGACTAATTCTTTCTTATTAGGAATGGAGATAAAACCATTATATTCAATAATGGGCACAAGGAGATCCACACTTCACAGTACAAGAGGAGAGAGTTCCCCAATGGCACCATCAAGACTGTATATAACACTGGCCATCAGAAAACAAAGTATATTTCGGGAAGAGTTCGAATCAAAGATGAAGCGGGAAATATCATCCTTGATAAGAATTGATTTGCCTCTTCCACGTGCAAAATTATGTATGCAACTCAGATTACTTTTCATCCAGATTTTCTTTTATCTTTTTTAGCTCTCTATCCAGAGAAAAGACATAGTAAGCACCTATCAGGAGAGATGTACAAGAGATCTCAAACCTAACTAATTATGTAGAAATAAAAAAATCATTCTTTTAGTTTCCAATTTGAAAGGGAAAAAAAGTGGTTGAAATCACACTTCAGTCAACTTCTTGTTCCCAAGACAATTGCTCCTAGACCCCTGGACGTCTTTTGTTCTTTGATGACCAGGTGTTTGAACACCTTGCTGAGCTCCCTTCTATTTCCATGCCCTACTTGGGCTCCTGATCTCTTGTTATTCTGTTCATTCTGTTCACAGGTGAACTTAGTTTGTTTGGAATCCTGTCTCACCCCAGGAATTATCTAAACAGCAACACCTGTTGAATTTCCAGAGCTAGGTTTTGTGCTTGGCTCAAATTTGAATTGAAGTGAAACTGAATGAAAAAATTGAATTGAAGGGGCTCTAAACAGTCTGGTAGCAACACCTGTCATGAGCAGCAGATTTAGCCATCTCCTTGATTCTGTCTTTACTTCTCTGGCAGCCATTTACTCTCCTAGCAACTTCCTTCTTAATCCCAAGTATGAAAATGATTATAAGATTTTTACTAGGCTTACAATTTCAGTTTCATTTTAGGCAGCATATAGAACTATGCAGAAATAAAATGGATTTTTGCTGAAACAATTAGAGCCTGGAAAATGTACAATATGAAAAATTCCTTAAAATGTTTCACCACTGTGGCCAGATGTGATTTACTGAATAGATACTCTTGTATATTTTTATGTGAAGCCCAATGTAATAATGTATTTTCATGCCAATAATTATCTTGGTCCTGGGTGTATATTGTACATGTGGATTGTTGCTTAAAGAAACTAAAAATCAACATTATGTCTTGTTATGAAAGACAGAATTCTTTTTTAGCCCAGGATCTCTACCATGTCCACCTATGTGAATGTTAAGAGTTCATTTGTCAGAAATAAAAGACACGATTCCATTATCATAATCAAAAACCTGCTTTCAGTGGGACTGGGATGATACTCTGGTTAGAAGTCAGCTCATTTTTCAAATTGCCTTTATAAAGGGAACAATTGATTCTTGTGAATCAATTGATTTCTAATTATCTTCTGGCGTGTTAGAATTGAAAAACCTAAGAGTGGTTTGATCAGAAAAGCTGTATTTGGGGCAGCTAGGTGGTTCAGTGGTTAGACAGCCAGGCCTGGAGATGGGAGGAGCTGGGTTCAAATCTGGCCTGAGTTGCTTCCTAACTGTGTGACTCTAGGTAAGTCACTTAACCCCAATTGCCTAACCATTACTGCTCTTCTGTTGTGGAACCAATACACAGTATTGATTCTAAGACAGAAGGTAAGGGTGTAAGAAAAATGAAAGAAAGCTGTGTTCAAACACTGAGCTCTGTCTGAGAGACAGAGTTCATCAAATATAATCTTCACAACCTTGCAGAATGTGTAAAAATCTCTCCTGGTGATGAAAAGGACTCAACAGAAGCACTCTGTTTGGCAAGGTGACATGCTGGCTGGAAATCTAAAAAAAAAAAAGTAAAACTTTAATTTGTTTAGTATCATATTGGATACTCCGTTTGGGCTCGTGGATGCAAAGTGAGCTTGGAATATGCCTCTGTGCATATATGTTGATGAACTGTGGACTATAATAAGATTTTGAGTCTCTAGAGGAGACCCATTACATTCATTACAGACAAATATTATCCTGGTTCAAGAGAGGAAAATCATATATATATATAAACAGACAAATAATCTAGAGGGAAGAACAGTGAACTTGGAGACCTTGGTAAGAGTTTCAACTTGACCAAACCCAGATAGCTAAACAACCTTGGAAAAGTGTCCCACCTACTCTTTACCTCACTTTCCCCATTTTTAAAAGGCTGAGGTCATACCTATTTCATAGGGATAGAGAATGAATGACAGCTTTTGAAGAAAAAGCATCACATTAAATCGATTTGTTTAATCCCTAATTATTTGCTTTTAAAAGGATGAGAAGGCTGCAAGGTAACCCTAAGAGTGATTTCTATAAAAGAAAAACAATAGTTCTCCCTTTGACATGGCACTAGCGCCCCTCTAGCAAAACACAGAGATAAATAAAAGCAAAACATATATGTGAAATAAACATAAAGTATTCAGGTAGGAAAACAGTAAATAGAAAGAGGAAATATTTTGTAAAAGGTGACCCTTAAGCTGAGTTTTAAACTGAGAAAAAAACAGGAGCTCCAATAAATAGAACCAAAGAAGGAGAATATTCCAGGAAGGAGGGATAGTCTGGATGACAATAGGGAGTAAAGGATGGAATGACGGAAGTTGGGAATAGGTGGTTGACCAGTTCTAGCACTTTTTTGCAATATAAATTTAGTCCTCATAAACTTGGTTCCAACCTTTTCCACTGGTGTTATTTTTCACTACTACTATTTATAAACCCACTACTATTTTTCACTATTATTACTATTATAAGCCTACTACTATTTTTCACTACTACTATTTATAAATGTGATCAAAGTGTTATACACACATCCATGGAATATTCCTACGTTTTCTCACCTTTGCCAGGAATTGTTATTGTTGAGTAACTTCAGTCATACCAAATTCTTTATGACTCCTTGGTTTGCTACTTCCTTCTACAGCTCATTTTACAGATGATGAAACTGAAGCAAATAGGTAAAGTGACTTGACCAAGGTCACAAAGCTAGAAAGTGTCTAAGGCTGGAATACCCTTCCCCAACCTCCACCTGCCAAATTCCATAACCTTTCTCAGAATCATCCCAATTGTTACCTTCATGAAGTCTTCCTGGTCCTCTCTCACCCCTCCTTCTTTAATCTTTTCCCCATCAACCAAAAGTAGTTTCCCCCTCTTCAAATCTCTAATTTTGTTGTAGTTGTCCTTTTCTAATTTCTGAATCATTCTAATTCGTATTGTAGCTATTTAAGCATGAGTCTTATCTCCATGGTTTGCTAGCTATTCATAATGCCTGATGCTTTTCATATAGAGATTTTAGTACTATTATTGGGACGGCTATGTGGTTTAGTGGATAAAGCACCAGGTCTGAAGACAGGAGGTCCTGGATTCAAATCTGACCTCAGACACTTCCTAGTTGTATAACCTAAGGTAAGACACTTAAGCCCAGTTGTCTAACTCTTATTACTCTTTTGCCATGGAATGGATACTTGGTATTAAAACAAAACAAAACAAAACTATTAGAGTTTTCATTCTCATTAAGGTATGAATAAATAACTTTTTTAAGATTAATGGCATTTTGAGGTTCAAATGTTAAGTGAAAGAAGTTCTAATGGTGGACTTTCAAAAATCAAACAGCACTGATAAATTTCTAGGTGTGCATGAAATCATAACAATGGGTGGTCAGCTATTTCATGTACCTAAAAGATGCTTCATGACATCTAAAAGCGAGCATGCACCTCAGTCTCCCAACATTTCCATTTCTCTACCCATGTATTTGTAGTGAGATTTATAACCTAAAGAAAACTCATCAAGTTCCCACAGTAATGTAAGATCGCATTTTAGGCTGGTTTCAGTTATATAACCCTGGATAATTCCCTGAACATTTCGGTGCCTCATTTTCTTTATCTATAAAAAAAGTAGGGCTGGATTTAATGCCCTCAAAGGGCCCTTTCAGTTATAAATCCATGATCCTGCATGGCAAGATCTGAATACTTTAAAGTGGGGTTCATAAGTTCAAAGGGGTTATCCATTTGGAATTACAACAAAAGTACTTAGGCATGCACTAGGCATTTTGCAGTATATTAATCATTAGGTGCTTTTAAATTTTCCCCTTTATTTGCTTTATTGTAAAAATGAATAATATGGAAAATAGGTATAAGTGATAACATTTGTATAACATGGAAGTGATTATTGGATTTGTGAGGTTGTAGGGAAGAAGGGAGGGAAAGAAAATGAAATATATAAACATGGAAAAATATTTTTAAAACATTTAAAAATTTTAACAATAAATTTCCCTTTACATGAAAAGTGTCTTGGATAGAGTTGAAACATATTAAAAATCCAATTGATAGAAGCATAAATAAATAAATTTAACCAATTCAAGAAAATACAAAGTAGGCATTTAAAATTGTTTTTGAAATGAATCTTTGTATTTGAAGACTGTAGTAACAATGGTTACTCTCTTTGAGATATAGTGCATGATTGATGGTCTTGGAGCAATGTACCAATGGGACAATAGGTCCTAATATGTTTTTGCCAATAGTTTCAAAAAAAGCTAAAGAGAAACAGAGATAATTAGACATCCAATATATAAACCAATGTTACAATTAAAATTATCTCGAAAGATTGATTTTTGGTAATAATATGTTTACTGATTATATCAAGTTTATTGGTTAGGCCACTATTCATTGTAACCCATAAACTGATATAGATCTCCTTTGCTGCCTCTTATAACCAGAAACAATCCCAACTGAGTCAGGCAGCCTGACAGATTGTTAGGAACTCATTATTTGGTCCCTCCCTTTACCTTCCCAAGACATCCTTAATTGCTGATAGCTAAGAGGTCCCTCAGACCCTTGGTCCTTTCCCAAACCAACAGTCACATCCATGTGAAAAGAGCCCTTGTCTTATTAACCAAATTCTATTTTATAAAGGAGACATTCTTTGGGATTTCCAAGGAAAAAGGAAATGCAAAAAAGCCACAGACTAGGCAGTATTTTTGATCCAGATCCCAGAGAGAGAAATACACAGTAATTCTCTCTAATATGTAGGAATTAATCTAGTATATGAAAAATAAATTCTCACACCAGCCACCTCCATTAAATATCATTCCTCTCCCCAAATAGGGGGAATTCTCTCAATTAAAGCCATGGTACTGGTTTCCTATGCTTTCTGGCTCTTGTGGTAGCCTAAATCAAAACTACCAATTTCAAAATTCAACATCAAAGAAACCTTAATTCCTGTGTGGTAATATGGTAATATATTTCCTTTAAAATGGCTCTAAAATCTCTATCCTATTTATTGTGATTGAATCTTATCTTAAAATCTTAACTCTTGTGCTTATCTAGTCCTTTTTCCTTCTCTTCCTCCCCAATTTTCTTCATTTCTTACCAATTTCTTCTGTTCCTGCGTGTCTTAAGAGTCTCAGAGTCTCAATCCCTCCTAGACAATCTCAGAATCTATAGGGTTGAGAAATGGAATTATGAGTATCAAGAATAAGTCTTTATGTGCTGTAAAACAACTCTCTGAGAAATGAAAAAATAATGCAATGAAACTGTGGGTTTAAAAAATAGCTTTTAAAAAAGTTGTCACCAAATTCAGCCTTTCTTAGAGATGTTATGTGGTTTTGCAAAGATAAAGTACATTTTAAATACTCATAGAGGTCATCAAAGATAATTTCATCAGATTTCAAGAGACGGCTATTTTATGGTAATTACATTATTTAGAAGTATAAGAGGTTTGTATTACGCTGTCTAAACTACTGTCACTCATTGGTCCATCTGAAGATGATCTTCTGAAATAGAAACTAGGAGAGCTTAGTTTATCATGATTCCTAGGCATCATACAGAATAGAATCGGATTTTTTAGCTTTTCATCATTGTTTACTCTCGACAGGTACATACTGATTTTTAGCAACCAGATCACAACTGTATTTCCATGCATAATCTTTCTCTTCTCACTCAAGGCAGTGCCAAAAGGCACCTCAGCTCCTCAGTTATATTCCCATTGATTCACCAAGTTACAAAACTCTCAAATTTCATATTCACACTTTGTCCATTGATTTTCACATCTCATACAAATAAGAACATATGCACCACAACCCAGCAGCAATTGAAATGAGCTTTGAGGGAATATAGGAAAAAGTTTGAGAGGAGGAGGGAAATGTTCCAGGTCTGGGAAACACGTTGGGCTAATGCACAAAGATTGGTAATGGATATTTGTGAAGAAGGAACAGAAGAAGGATAGTTTGACTGGATCATTATAAAGTGTGGAGAATGAAGTAATATATAATATTTAATAAGTGGTCATTCAGACTTTGCCGAAGACTCCTACTAAGAAAAACCCCAATTCCACTTAAGGCAATTTATTCCACTTTTGAATAGTACAGTAACTAATAAAAGTGTTTCCTTACTTGAATCCTAAATTTCTCTCTTTGGCACCCATTGCTCCTAATTCTGCCATGTGGGTACAATTGTGATTGCAAGAAATCTATTCCTCCAACAAAAGTCCTTCACCAGCTTAAAGATGACTATTATGATCTATCAAAGTTCTCTCAAGGTTAAATCTCCCTTGTTTCTTTACATGGTTCATATATGGAAGGAATTTTAGGCCCTTTACTACCTTTGTCACATATCTCTAAGTCCTTTCCAGATTAACTCATATTCTTTCAAAATGGAGCACCCAGCATTACACACAATGCCTATATATTCTGACAAGTCCTGGTCATTTGATATCATCTTGTCCAGTCTAAGACTGCTATGTTTTTGGATGCCATATTTCACTTTTGCCTGAAGTGGGATCTGCAGTCAGCTCAGTTCATAAAGTTCCCACATCCTAGTGAAAAGGTTCTCCTTTTAATCCAAGTATACAGCTTTAGAGTTATCACTATTTCATTTCATTTCATTAGATTCACCACAATTACTGAGGTTGAGATTTTGCTGGATCCTGAGTGTCATAAATATACAAGGTATCTCCTCTACTTGTCACTTGCATATTTTATAAAGAGGCCATCTGTGTCTTTAACCAATTATTGAAAAAAAGAAGTTAAATGACAAGGAATCAAGTCTGGATTGTTGGGGTGGTCTTCTACTAATTCCTAGTAATGGTACTTTGGGTCTGCCTTCTTAACTAGTCCCAAAATGTACTACAGCCTAATTTGTGTTAACTCCAATTAGTAATATAGCTCTTTATATTCTCTGTAGCATTCCCATATCTTTGTCTACTCTCTTAAAAATGGTAAATTATTAAATGTTTTGTTGAAATCTAGGAAAACTCCATAACATTCACTCAACTACTAGATTTACCCTGTCAAAAAAAGGAGAGGTTCTTTTTCATACTCATTGATAGATGAGGGAGGAGGGATACACACAGAGAAATTCATAAAATGACTGACACTATGGGAGTGGAGGAGTGGGAAAGGGGGATGGAAATGGAATTCTTCAGAGTTTTAGATCCTTTGGGTCCATTTCTTCTATTGAATGATTCCTCCTCTGCTTCCTTTGAAGTCCTCTTTCCAGAATTCTGGGATATATATATCTGTCTCTCTTTTTTCTCTCTGTCTCTACCTCTCTCGCACACACATACTTGACTTCTCATCTGATAGTACCTGTGAATCCAGATCACTGTTCCTTAGAGAATTAAGAGATATTTCCTCCTCAAGTGGTTCAGTTCCACTTATCAGTTTTCCTTTATGTTTATCAGCCATGTTTAGGTCACTATTCAAGTTCTACTCTTGTAGCTCATTGCACCATGAAAATGAACCAGTGGTCTTAAAGGCTATGCTAGGGAAAAGCAAGGTCTGGTTTAGTGTGTGTGCTCCGGCAGAGACTTCATTGTCTCTGTTAAATTATGAGAGGCCCATCAACTGGGTGACTGCAAGGCCATTTTGGTTTTTAGTTATTGTAACTGTCACAGACCATCTACCTAGTCCAGAAGGGTTGGTTGTGACCTGCATTAGCTGACAAAATTCCATGTTCTTTTTTGTGTGTGTGATTTGAGCTTTAGATTTTTTTTTAAATTTTATAGTATTTTATTTGATCATTTCCATGCATTTTTCATTAAAGACAAAGATCATTTCCTTTTCCTCCCTCCCACCCTCCGTGGCCGACTTGTGATTCCACTGGATATCACATGTGTTCTTGATTTGAACCCATTGCCATGTTGTTAGTATTTGCATTAGAGTGTTCATTTAGAGTCTCTCCTCTGTCATGTCCCCTCAGCCATTGTAGTCAGGCAGTTGCTTTTCCTCGGTGTTTCTACTCCCTCAGTTTGTCCTCTGCTTATGGATAGTGTTTTTTCTCCTTGATCCCTGCAAATTGTGCAGGGACATTACACTGCCACTAATGGAGAAGTCCATCACCTTCGATTGTACCACAATGTATCAGTCTCTGTGTATAATGTTCTCCTGGTTCTGCTCCTCTCGCTCTGCATCACTTCCTGGAGGTTGTTCCAGTCTCCATGGAATTCCTCCACTTTATTATTCCTTTTAGCACAATAGTATTCCATCACCAACATATACTACAATTTGTTCAGCCATTCCCCAATGGATGGGCATCCCCTCGTTTTCCAGTTTTTGGCTACCACAAAGAGTGCAGCTATGAATATTTTTGTACAAGTCTTTTTGTCCATTATCTCTTTGGGGTACAGACCCAGCAGTGCTATGGCTGGATCAAAGGGTAGACATTCTTTTATTGCCCTTTGTGCATAGTTCCAAATTGCCCTCCAGAATGGCTGGATCAGTTCACAACTCCACCAGCAATGAAAATTCCATGTTCTTAAAGTGTTTCTTTCATACACTTTGCAACATGTTTAGTTTCTGTCACTTTCTAACCTTTGAAAAGTTACAAGCCAAGTAGCAGATTGTCTGCTTACAACAAACAATCTGCTACTTGTCTATTAAAAGTCTTTAGTGCCCTTTGTTGTCCATTTTACTCCCAACACTTTTCAGGCACCATTTCCATATTGCATCTTGGAAGCTGGAGAGATTCCAATGATTGTGTTCCTAACTAAAGACAATCTCTCTTCCTTTCTCTAGTTTCTTTTTCTATCTCTTCTCATTGTCTTTGTCCCCCTCTGTCTCCCCTTTGTCTTTCCATTTTTGAGCCTCAAATTACTTTTACTAATGACTGTTACACACCAAATAAAATTAGTAATATATCTATATCAAGAGAAAGAAAAGCCATAATTTTAATGGAATTAGACCTTAGATCCAGAATTAGACTTTGAAAGCCTTAGAAACCCCCTTTTGGTTATCATAAAAGTAGTTATTTACTGACTTGCCCTATGTTTGACTTGTTTTTGTTGAATACCAGTATATTCAAGAGAAATAATTTCTCACATTTCATCCTTTTTTTTTTAGTTACGAGTATTACAATCCTTCAATAGGTCAGTTAACCTGTTGGGGACAAACTTCAGGGTACTTGGCTAGTTTGGTCCTGACAGCATAGACAGATGTCCACTAGAGCCATACTTGTTATGCACTGGAAAAACACTCTGGTCATTTCCACAGCAAGATGAGTCATTGTAGTAAGACTTAGTGCAGCCTATCCTGTTCCATCTTCCCCAACAGATTTCATCCTATAAAGAGAGGGACCATGTCTTACTCACCTGTGCTTTCCCTAAGTCTTAGTACAATGCCTTTCATATGGTAGCCCAATGAACAATAGTTGAATTGAATCAAATTTAGATATGTTATAGCATCATTAACATCTAGCATCCTCTCAATAGTGATGGAAAATGTACACGTTAGGCCCAAAATAAGCAAGCCATATTGCTTGAACCTTCATATTCTCCTGTCAAGTATAAGAATGCTTATCTCATATAATGTCCGGGGAAGTCTGTATCTAAATATAGAAGAAAAGTCATAACCCCAAGAGTTTTAGTTACTGATAATGTTAGAGTTTTATTAAGCCTAATTAAACATGTGCTGGTAAAAGTTTAACAACCAGCAAAATGTCTGCAGGACATACTTTTAATTTTAATTTACATTAACATTTTCTCCATCACTTTCTTAAGTCTAGAAAACCCATAAAAAATAAATGTCTGATTTATAACTGCTGATTTCTAAGATGTAAATGCTCACACTAAAATTTTACTTTCTTTTTTGGGGGCCAGATTGGTGGCTCAGTGGATTGAGAGCCAGGTCCAGAGATGAGAGGTCCTGGGTTCAAATCTGACCTCATATACTTCCTACCTGTGTGACCCTGGGCAAGTCACTTAACCCTCATTGCCTGGTCTTACCACTCTTCTGCCTTGGAACCAATACACTGTGTTTATTCTAAGACAGAAGGTAAGGGTTTAAAAAAATAAAATTTTCTTTTCTTTTTTTTTTTTAAAGATTTTATTTTCCCCAATTATATGTAAAAACAATTCTAACACTCAATTTCTTTAATTGCAATTTCTCTCCATTCCTTCTAGTGCCCCTTCCTTAATCTCTTCAACCCTTCTCCTCTCCCTGAGATGGTAAGAAATCTAAAATGCATTTTACATGCATATCATATAAAACATTTTCCCATATTACTTATTACATGGAAGATATTTTAAAAAAGAAAAGAAGAAAGAAAAATGAAATGGTCTGCATTTCTCTGAAGGCAAATAGCATTTTCACCATGAATTTCTGGAAGTGTCTTAGATTACTGTATTTCTGAGAATAATTAGGCCATTCATAGTTGTTCATCAAAAAATATTGCTGTTACCGTGCAGAGTGTTCTGGTTCTGCTCACTTCACTTTGCATGAATTCATGTAAATCTTTTCAAATTTTTCTGACATTATCCTTCTTGTCATTTCTTAGAGCATGATAAAATTCCATTACAATTATATATCACAACTTGTCTGGCCATTCCCCAATTGATGAACAACCCTTCTATTTTCAATTCTTATGTACTACAAAAAGCTGAGATAAGTATTTTTGTACAAATATATTCTCCCCCACCCCCACATTTCCCCTTTTTTATCTTTTTGGGATATTGACTTAAGACTTAGTAGTGGTATGCTAGATCAAGAAACACAGTTTTAGAGCTATTTAAGCATAATTCCAAATTGCTTTCCAGAATGGTTGAATCAAATCACAACTACACCAACAGTGCATTAGTCACACTAAAAATTTAACAATTGGCTTTCAAGAGCGAATTTGAGTGGGCTCCAACACACATGGGCCCAATTCTAATCCAGTTTTAATAGTGCTCAGAATACGAAGGGCTAGCTAATTTTAGATTCCTCATCAACTATTATTGCAATTTCTCGTGGTTGGTTGGTCAACTGAGCACCATAACATAAATGCATTTCAAGTAGTACTCCTGTATCGTATCAGTCATCCAGGTAAGTTTTTGCTAACTCTACCTTTGGATAAAAAAAAAAATCTGATTTCATAATTGTCTCCTTTTTGAATTCCAATAGATTAAGTGAACCACTTTCTTGGTTTTAATGCTCGTGAATAGAAATTAGGGTGTTTGCATCTACATTTTTGCCATCTTTTAACAGTCATAGAATGGCTTTGTGAACCTTGGCAAGTAAATTCTCACTGCCCTAAATAACTCGAAGACTCCTTATCCAGAAAGTCCCTTATATTAATGAAATCATAGATCTCATTCCTATCCCTTATTAACTTAGTATGCATAGTTTTCTTGTTTTTTTTAATATATTTTATTTGATCATTTCCAAGCATTATTCGTTAAAGACATAGATCATTTTCTTTTCCTCCCCCCCACCCCCCATAGCCGACGCGTAAATTCACTGGGCATTAGATGTTTTCTTGATTTGAACCCATTGCTTTGTTGATAGTATTTGCATTAGAGTGTTCATTTAGAGTCTCTCCTCTGTCATGTCCCCTCAACCTCTGTATTCAGGCAGTTGCTTTTCCTCGGTGTTTTCACTCCCATAGTTTATCCTTTGCTTATGAATGGTGTTTTTTTCTCCTGGATCCCTGCAAGTTGTTCAGGGACATTACACCGCCACTAATGGAGAAGTCCATTACGTTCGATTATACCACAGTGTATTAGTCTCTGTGTACAATGTTCTCCTGGTTCTGCTCCTCTTGCTCTGCATCACTTCCTGGAGGTTGTTCCAGTCTCCATGGAACTCCTCCACTTTATTATTCCTTTTAGCACAATAGTATTCCATCACCAACATATACCACAGTTTGTTCAGCCATTCCCCAATTGATGGGCATCCCCTCGTTTTCCAGTTTTTGGCCACCACAAAGAGCGCAGCTATGAATATTTTTGCACAAGTCTTTTTGTCCATTATCTCTTTGGGGTACAGACCCAGCAGTGCTATGGCTGGGTCAAAGGGTAGATATTCTTTTGTCGCCCTTTGGGCATAGTTCCAAATTGCCCTCCAGAATGGCTGGATCAGTTCACAACTCCACCAGCAATGAATTAATGTCCCTACTTTGCCACATCCCCTCCAGCATTCATTACTTTCCTTTGCTGTTATGTTAGCCAATCTGCTAGGTGTGAGGTGATACCTCAGAGTTGTTTTGATTTGCATCTCTCGGATTATAAGAGATTTAGAACACTTCTTCATGTGCTTGTTAATAGTTTTGATTTCTTTATCTGAGAACTGCCTATCCATTTCCCTTGCCCATTTATCAATTGGAGAATGGCTTGATTTTTTGTATAATTGATTTAGCTCATTATAAATATGAGTAATTAAAACTTTGTCAGAGGTTTCTATGAAGATTTTTTCCCAATTTGTTGTTTCCCTTCTGATTTTAGTTACATTGGTTTTGTTTGTACAAAAGCTTTTTAGTTTGATGTAGTCAAAATTATTTATTTTACATTTTGTGATTCTTTCTATATCTTGCTTGGTTTTAAAGCCTTTCCCCTCCCAAAGGTCTGACATGTATACTATTCTGTGTTTACCCAATTTACTTATGGTTTCCTTCTTTATGTTTAAGTCACTCACCCATTTTGAATTTATCTTGGTGTAGGGTGTGAGGTGTTGATCTATTCCTAGTCTCTCCCACACTGTCTTCCAATTTTCCCAACAGTTTTTATCGAATAGTGGATTTTTGTCCCAAAAGCTGGGATCTTTGGGTTTATCGTATACTGTCTTGCTGAGGTCGCTTTCCCCCAGTCTATTCCACTGATCTTCCTTTCTGTTTCTTAGCCAGTACCAAATTGTTTTGATGACTGCTGCTTTGTAATATAGTTTTAGGTCAGGGACTGCAAGGCCCCCATCATATGTGTTTTTTTCATTATTTCCCTGGATATCCTTGATCTTTTGTTCTTCCAAATGAACTTTGTTATGGTTTTTTCTAAATCAGTGAAGAAGTATTTTGGTAGTTCAATGGGTATGGCACTAAATAGATAAATAAGTTTGGGTAGGATGGTCATTTTTATTATATTGGCTCGTCCTATCCATGAGCAGTTAATGTTTTTCCATTTGCTCAAGTCTAGTTTTAGTTGTGTGGCGAGTGTTTTGTAGTTGTGTTCATATAGTTCCTGTGTTTGTCTTGGGAGGTAGATTCCTAGGTATTTTATTTTGTCTAAGGTGATTTTGAATGGGATTTCTCTTTCTAGTTCTTGCTGCTGAGCTGTGTTGGAGATATAGTTTTCTTGTTTTAAATATATAGTTTGTTTTTGAAAATGCCTTCTTTTCCAAGTATATCCTTTTCCTCCCCAAGCCAGCAAGCCATCCTTTGCCATAAATATGAAAAAATGATTAAGTAGTTGAGTAAAACTAGACAGCACATTAACTGAGCTGCTATTTGTATAGAATGTTCCATAGTCCCCACCTCTGGGCAAGAGGTACATTTTCTTAACCATTCTCTGAAAGCACAATTGCATAAAATTTGTTGTTTTGCTTTCTGCTTACACTATTGGCATTGTACATGTTGTTTTCCTACTCTTGCTTACTTCACTCTGAGTTCATATAAATTGCCCATTCTTCTCTGAATTCTTCATTATAATTATTATGGCACAATATTATATGAATGGCAATTTTGAGAACTATTCCTCAATTGACCAGTATCTTTGTTTCCAATTCCTTAATATAAGAAAAAAAGGCAAAATACTACTATGAATGTTTTGCTACATGTAGAACTTCTATTTTTTAACCTACATAAGTGATTTATTAATCTAGGGTTAATTTATGTGTGCATTTTAGTCACTTTTTAAGCATGACTCCAAATTACTTCCCAGAATGATTGAGCCAATCCATAGTTCTTCTAGTAGTCTATTAGTGGAGGGCAGCTAAACAGTGTCAAACATTATTTGACATTGTATTAGAAACACTAGCAGTAGCAATTAGAGAAGAAAAAGAAATTGAAGGCATCAAAATAGGCAAGGAGGAGACCAAGTTATCACTCTTTGCGGATGACATGATGGTCTACTTAAAGAATCCTAGAGATTCAACCAAAAAGCTAATCAAAATAATCAACAACTTTAGCAAAGTTGCAGGATACAAAATAAACCCACATAAGTCATCAGCATTTCTATATATTTCCAACACAGCTCAGCAGCAAGAACTAGAAAGAGAAATCCCATTCAAAATCACCTTAGACAAAATAAAATACCTAGGAATCTATCTCCCAAGACAAACACAGGAACTATATGAACACAACTACGAAACACTCTCCACACAACTAAAGCTAGTCTTGAACAATTGGAAGAACATTAACTGTTCATGGGTAGGATGAGCCAATATAATAAAAATGACCATCCTACCCAAACTCATTTATCTATTTAGTACCATACCCATTGAACTTCCAAAATTTTTTTTTACTGATTTAGAAAAAAACATAACAAAGTTCATTTGGAAGAACAAAGGATCAAGGATATCCAGGGAAACAATGAAAAAAAATACAAAGGAAGGGGGCCTTGCAGTCCCAGATCTCAGACTATATTATAAAGCAGCGGTCATCAAAACAATTTGGTACTGGCTAAGAGACAGAAAGGAGGATCAGTGGAATAGACTCGGGGTAAGTGACCTCAGCAGGACAATATACGACAAACCCAGAGAACCCAGCTTTCGGGATAAAAATACACTATTTCATAAAAACTGCTGGGAAAATTGGAGGACAGTGTGGGAGAGACTAGGAATAGATCAACACCTCACACCCTACACCAAGATAAATTCAAAATGGGTGACTGACTTGAACATAAAGAAGGAAACTATAAGAAAATTAGGCAAACACAGAATAGTATACATGTCAGACCTTTGGGAAGTGAAAGATTTTAAAACCAAGCAAGACTTAGAAAGAGTCACAAAATGCAAAATAAATAATTTGAAATACAGCAAATTAAAAAGTTTTTGTACAAACAAAACCAATGTAACTAAAATCAGAAGGAAAGCAACAAATTGGGAAGCAATCTTCATAAAAACCCCTGACAAACGTTTAATTACTCAAATTTACAAAGAGCTAAATCAATTGTATAAAAAATTAAGCCATTCTCCAATTGATAAATGGGCAAGGGACATGAACAGGCAGTTCTCAGCCAAAGAAATCAAAACTATTAATAAGCACATGAAAAAGTGTTCTACATCTCATAATCAGAGAGATGCAAATCAAAGCAACTCTGAGGTATCACCTCACACCTAGCAGATTGGCTAACATGACAATTGTGGAAAGTAATGAATGCTGGAGGGGATGCAGCAAAATAGGGACATTAATTCATTGCTGGTGGAGTTGTGAATTGATCCAACCATTCTGGAGGGCAATTTGGAAGTATGCACAAAGGGTGATAAAAAACTGCCTGCCCTTTGATCCAGCTATAGCACTGCTGGGTTTATACCCCAAAGAGATAATAATTAAAAAGACTTGTACAAGAATATTCATAGCTGCACTCTTTGTGGTGGCCAAAAATTGGAAAATGAGGGGATGCCCATCAATTGGGGAATGGCTGAACAAATTGTGGTATATGTTGGTGATGGAATACTATTGTGCTAAAAGGAATAATAAAGTGGAGGAATTCCACAGAGAGTGGAACAACCTCCAGGAAATGATGCAGAGTGAAAGGAGCAGAACCAGGAAAACATTGTACACAGAGACTGATACACTGTGGTACAATAGAAGGTAATGGACTTCTCCATTACTGTCAATGCAATGTCCATGAACAATCTGCAGGGATCTAAAAAACACTATCCACAAGCAGAGGATAAACTGTGGGAGTAAAAACACCGATGAAAAGCAACTGTTTGACTACAGGGGTGGAGGGGATATGACTGAGGAGAGACTCTAAATGAACACTCTAATGCAAATACCAACAACACGGAAATGGGTTCGAGTCAAGAACACATGTGATACCCAGTGGAATCATGTGCCGGCTATGGGAGAGGTGGTGGGAAGGGGGGGGGGGGAGGAAAAGAAAATGATTTTTGTTTCCAATGAATAATGTTTGGAAATGACCAAATAAAATAATGTTTAAAAAATAAAATAAAATACCAAAAAAAAAGGAAGTACCATACAGTATTGATTCTACAATGGAAGGAAAGGGTTTAGAAAAAATAGTATATTCTTGTGTGTGCCTTTCCATAGCCCCTACAGCATTGAGTACTTCCAAATTTGTCATCTTTGTCAATTTTCTAGGTGTGAAGTGAAAGCTCAGAGTTGCTTTGATTTGAATTTCTCTTATTAATGATGTGGAGAAATCTTTCATATTGTTATTAGTTCATAATTCCTATTTTGAGGACTATTTATTCATATCTTTATATCACTTTTCAAGAGTGGGGATGGCTCCAATATATAAAATTTTCAGAAGCATGTTTACTTAATGGTCCTATTGGGAAAAGATTGACTTGATATTATAAGAATGCCTGAGCATTTGTTGAATGATTGTTTAACAACTATTAGAAAAACCCTCATGTCCTTGGTGTATCATAAAGAGGAAACTTAAGCATTATATAAAATTAGAAAAACTCATTTATCTTTTTGTGCCCCTTTAACTTTCCATATTTTAGAGCTATTTAAACCATATCCTATCAAGGAAACAACCACTCTGTCACACCAAGCTCAAATTATTTTTATTTTCCTTTCACTCCCCACCTACATCCAAACAATCCTGACATTTCAACCTTCATTAAAGCTATCTCATCCTTCCCATTCCAAGTGCCATGATTCTGATTTAGTCCTTTAATATATTCTGTCAGGATTATTACAACTGACTTCCATCTCAAGTCCACCTCACTTACTACTACCTCATTTATTTTCCTACAAAATAGTTCCAATCATGGCATCCATATATAAATCCTTTCCAATGGTTCTTGTTTACCTACTGAACAAAGTCTGCATTCACAATCCTCTAAGATATGACCTTGATTTACCTGTCAAGTCTTTTATACCTCTCCATTTTTCATACCCAGTCCTTTGGCAAACTCAACACCCGTGAGCATTCCCCATGACATACCAGTTCTATACATGAACTCATCTTCTATTTGTAAAACTCTCCCTCTCCTGAAGCTTTACCTGTCCAATTCTTGCTTATCCTTCAAGGTCCAATTAAAATGATTTCTCTTTCGTAAACACTTCCCTGAATTCTTGACCAGGATGGATTGTCTTTTCTTGAATTAGCCTGTAAAAATCTTGAATTTGCAGTCACATGACCTTGGTTCAAATTCTGCCTTTATTTATGTGGCTTTGGTTAAGTCATGTCCTCTCTCTGGGCTTCCATTTCTTCATATGTAAAAGGAGAGAGTTGAACTAGATGATGCTTAAGGTCCTTTGTATCCCCTAACCTATCATTGATCTTATGACCTCTCATGTTTCACTTGCATGACCATTGTATTATAGCTCTTTGTGATTGTCTTATGTCCCATGTTAGACCCTCTGTTCTGTAAGAGCAGAAGCCATGATTTATCCTTTCTGTATCCCCCACAGTGCCCAGAACAGGGAGATAATAATTGGTCCTAAATAAATATTGGTTGAGTAAATTAATGCATAAATGCTTATAATCAAATTGTATAAACAATGCTAGCCTTTAGTATATAGAAGCTATTTGTTTTCACACAAGATATAATAGGAAAATGACATGTCTATTTCTTCTCTTTGGAAATACTGGGAAGAGGGAACTTTTTGGTGCTCTCTGTTCCTTAGTTTTTCAGTAAGCATTTGTTTTGGGGAAAACTTTGACACATTATAGAAGGTTAAAGGTGGGAGAAACCTTAGGAATCAATCAAACCAACTCCTTCATTTTACAGGTAAGGATACTGAGGGCACAGAAGAATAAATGACTTACCCAACATCACAATGTAGTAGTAGTTCTGGGATCTTATTACATTAAGAAAAAAATGGTCATTAAGACATTCTCATGAGTAGAAACACAGAAGAAAACCAATTGCTTAACCACAAGGGTTGATGGGGATATGACTGGGGACATAAACTCTAAACAATCACCCTAGTGCAAATATCAATAATATAGAAGTAGGTCTTGATCAAAGTCACATGTAAAACCCAGTGGAATTGGACGTTGGCTATGAGAAGGGGGTGGGAGGAGGGGAGAGAAAGAACATGGATCATGTAACCATGAAAAAATTTTCTTAATCAATTAAATTCAATTAAAATAAAAAAATAAATAAGACATTCCCATAAAAAAATCTACTGAAATATGCCTGGTACAGGATATTTACTCCTGATCTTTTAGTCTTGTCCTTTTCTCAAAGCCTTTAACATGTTAGATTAATAATTAATAATTTAAAAAAAATTTTTAAATTATATAGCATCATTGCAGGAACTCATGTCCAAATGAATATATATGTACTACTTTCCCAAGGGGCCTAAGGAAACATTAGGCATGTAATAAAATATGTGATTTAAGTTCATAAAAATATGAACATTATCATATCCAATGAGATTGTCCTTTTTTCTGATTTTGATAGTTTTAGATGATAGCCAGAAAACAAATACTAGTTAGTATTGCCATGGTTCATTTGATGAATGGAGATTTTAGTAAGGTATCTAAACCCCATGTCACATTTTCTTAATTTTATCCACTACCCCTAGTGTTGGTTGTTTATTTGTGAGCTTATGAAGTTCGTGGATGACCTTCTTGAGATCCAAACCATTCCTGGTAGCTGCAATAGTAGCCTCATTGAAAGGGAAAATGAGGACAAAATCACCTGCGTGGGAGCATGGCTTTATGCCCTTGTCAGACTGGAAATATGGGGTGGCATTTTTCTTGATCTCACATGGCTTAGAAGATGGGAAGAAATGGATTGAGTTGAATATATTCTTTCTAGCTCGTATTTTTTGAAAGTCTTGGGATAGAGAAACTCTTGAAGCCTTTTTTCTTAGTTTTGCAGTGATTCCTTGTTTATGAGAATCTTTGCCTTCCTTCCTTAAGGCAGAAAAATCCTTATCAGTTGTTCTTCCTGTGAATCCCAACAAAGAGATAATACTGGAGTGATGAGAGTCTTTGTTATAAGGTGTGTATTTAGATGATGCATGAACTCTGGTTTTTTCTCCAAACAAAGAAATGTTTGTCCAATGACTTGAAGTTTCATGGACTCTATCTCTTATACCTTCTGCCCAGGAAAATGTACACCAATGATTTGAAGTTCCATTATCTCCATATTTATTACTTTCAGTCCCAAAAATGTCAGTCCAGGGGCCTGAAGCTTTACTAGATTCCTTTTTAGTATTCCTCAGGTGAGTCTGATTGAAATGCATTAATTCAATGATGTCATGGATAAGCTTTCTCTTTACTGACTCATCAATAGAACAGTCTAAAGATAAGCCAGGACTATAGTTCACTTCTAAAAGCCATGGTTTGAACTTGTCATCAATTAAAATGTCAAATCCAAAGAGCTCAAAGCAATTGGAAACAAAAGGAACAGAGGGGGCAATGGAGAGCATGGTGAGGATCACCAGGTGGTTGATTCTTTGCCATAGGAGCAGGTCATCCACATCATTACTACGAAGATAAGAGAAGAACCTGGTCAGGGTCCATTTACAACCTCGACCAACCCCAACTTTATTCTTTTTGTAGGAGGCTCCAGCTATATTGATGCTGCTATTGGTCAGATGGGCACAATTGTTCTTCAGGTTAGTGAGATCAAACTGTTCAGTAGCAAACCGTGCCAGTCCTTCCTGATAGATATAAATGGTCAAGGGCCAGAAACCAGCAACACAAACATAGACACGTAGATCACATTTATATTTAGCAATGAGGAAGGGGTTGCTAATATATTTCTGTACAACCGTTGTACAATCAAAGATCAAATCTTTAAGGTCACTGAAAATTTTTATGCCTCTCCCACGAGACAGTTTTGCAGGCTTGCATATCCAGTAGCTTGGCTTTTTCCCAAGGGCCTCTTTCTCCCTAGAATATTCAGCTACAAACTTAATATACTCATAGGGCATGATAAAAGTCAGTGGAGAGAATGCATAAAGAGATGCTCCATAAATCCCTTTCATGTGCTTTAAATGTCTTGCCAAGTAGTCCTTCCTGGTAAGTGTGATGGTCCCTGGGTGATGATTAAGCCGTTGCCATGGCTTAACATTTTTATAGTCAATCATACGGAAAGAGGAGGTCCGCCAATACAGGTTCCAGTCTCCCACATCCTGCACATGTTCATTAAATTTTTTCCAACCACGTTCTAGTAGAACATTTTTTACTATTTCAGGAGTAGTATCATCTGCACGAAAGACCAATGGCTTTAGCATAACCCTTGAATTTTCATCTTCTGTCATGATATGATTTTTTTGTTTTACTAAAAATGGATAGTTAGAAAGGAGTTAATACAATGAATTCAGCTCATCATTAACATAATATAAAAGAACATATAATAATAATTCAAATATTTTACATTAATCTTATATACCTACCCAGCTCTCAATTAAATGAAAGGAAATACACTTGTTTCTACTGTTTATATCCAAACAAGGGCAACTGTAATATAACTGACCACTCCTCAGAGCTCAAATGAATTTCCAAAAATTGGATATGAGTAGGGACATATGAATAATATGGCTAAAAGGGTCAGATTAAATTTGCTATTGGTCATGAGTGGAGACATGATCCTGACAATGGTGGTGTGGTTTTCAAGGTCAGTCATGCAAATTATCTCCCATTGGTGTAAAACTGAGGGGTCATGATTCAAAGTAAAGAGTTAAGAAGTTGTGTTATATGAAATGAGATAAACTAATAATGGAGACATCTGAGTTGTTAAAAAAGAAGATCCTAAGAACTACATTTAAAAAAAATAGCACAAAAGGTATAAAAAAGTAGGGAAAAGGTTCAGGATAATGTAGTACTGAATAAATTTGGGCAAAAGTGAGATATCTATTTACATTCAATAAAAGTCTTGTTATCAGGAAAAATTCTAATAGAATTATTTCAAACTGGAATGAGTCAACCGTCAGGAAGTTACTAAGGAGTCCTTTTGTCTTATAGTATGAGTTTTATAGTTCAGAGATGAGTTACTTTTTTACTCACAACAGTAGTAGACAATGACTATATTCTATAAGATATGTTTCTATATAAAATTATTTTTATATATTTCCCAAAAGTAAATTTTCCCGAATGGATATAGAGAAAACTGAATGACCACTTATTGGAGATAATATAGAGAAGTTAATTTCTTTTGTCTTGTGGACTCCTATAGCAATCAGATGAAGAGCTTACAGTTCCCTTCTTATACCATTTTTAAATGTGTGGACAAGACATTTATCTTGCAGTCCATTTCCACCACTATAAAATGGAGACAATAATACCTACAATACTAACTGCACAGTTTGTTACAATGAATTAAGAGGTAAAGAAATAAGTATTGATAACAATTCATCTATTAATATGTATGTATAGATTGATATAAAATTTACTATGTGCCAGGCATGATGCTAAGAGCTTTAACAAAAATTACCTCCTTTGATCCTCAAAACAAACCGTGTGAGGTAGCACTATTATTATCATCCTCATTTTAGAGTTGAGAAAACAGACAAAAGACAAGTGACTTGCTTTGATCAAATAGCTAGCAAGTGGCTGAGGAAGTCAAGTCTTCCTGACTCCAGGTCCAGCTCTCTATCCACTGTGCAACCAGCTGCCATCTACTGTAAACCTTAAAATTTCTTAGACTTATAAATGTTGGAAATTTCACCATTGGGAAATTTCATACTTGAAGAATTTCCTACTGATAGTGGGAACTCTATTGGAATGTGAACCCCATTGGCATGGGAGGTTCCTTCTCTTCCCTACTTAAGATTACTTTAGGACAGAAACCTTTTGCTGAACAATGGAAAGGGCTTTGACCTATGCTTAAGTATAGAACAGGAAGTTCTTTGAGTCATGATTGATTTTAGAATTGTTACAATAGAGATACTTGGAATGACAGAACCAGGTCTTGGAAAATACAATTTCCACCCCACTCAGTCCTAACAGGATTTAGGAAGGGCTGCAGCAAAGGATCAAGATTTAATTATTTGAGAATATGACCTCCAACAGACATGTGCAAAGCCACAGACCTCTGGGCAGTCCTGGGTTAAGCTAGAGCCACCATTGGCACAGGGAAGACATGGACAGTGATTGGTAGATGTGAGAACTGAGGGGAGGGAACTTGGATGGTTTCCTTAAAGATAGCGGGGTCTGAGGACTGGAGGAGGTTGGAGAGTTTTTGCTCTGAGAGGTTGTACTCTGAGAAGTTTTGCTCTGAAGGAAGCTGGAGGTGGAGGCCCCTGAGACTGTTTCTCCATTTTGGTCACGTGAGTGATAGGGACTGATCTCTTTTCTTTGCCTCAGCTATCTAAGGGCTTGGGCCTTTTGGCCCAGCCTAAATAGAAGGGGTATTTAAGCCCTATTCCCTTCTCTCCCCTTTCTCTCTCCCTCTCTCTCTCTCTCTCTCTCTCTCTCTCTCTCTCTCTCTCTCTCTCTCTCTCTCTCTAATACTTTTCTTCCTCCTGTTTGTAATTAAACTCCATAAAAGGTTGACTGCTGACTTGAGTTTTCATTAAGGAATTACATAGCTGAATTCCTTGGTGACCTTAAATTAATATATATCAGTCTTTTAAAGTGATTTCCTTGTCACACTACCCCTTCATGAAAATCACTTGGTTGAGTGTATAAATGACATACTGAACAAAATAGCAAATTACATAAAGATATAAATAATGCCTTATACATCAAATTCAGAATTCAAAAGTTCTTGACAGAATGGGGAGAATATAATCAAGTGAAATTTAATAGGGATAAATAGAAAATGTTATACTTGGGTTCACAAAATGAACTTCACAGGTACAAGATGAGGGTAGATGGCAGTTCCTCTGGGGGAAAAAAGAACTTGGGGTTTCATTGGGATGGAAGTTCAATGTGAGCCAATGATGTGATGCAGTGGCTAAGAAAATTAATGTAATATTAAGTTGCATTGATTTCATGGCATAGTTTCTAGGCCTAGAGAAGTAATAGTATCACTATACTCTGTCCTGTCAGATTACTATATCTGAAGAATTGTGTTTAGCTCTAGATACCATATTTCTTATTCCCATAGAGAAAGTCTTAAAACTTACAGTTATAATCTTGACCCCCTGTCCTAAATGTTTAAGCCTAAAAGGCCTTGGACATGTCTAAATTCTGACTCAACTTAGAAATTGCAAACTTAAAGGTTTAAGAGCACTGGGAAACTTAAGGAGGGTTTAGGACAAGATAAAGAAAATATAACACACACAGAGATTGTATTACACACAAGTGGAGGGTGACAAAAAAGAGGAGCACTGTGTTAGTTTCCTATAAATTCTTATTTCATGTGAATATCTTTGGACATTACTATCACTCAGAGCAGTGCCCCCATCCTCTCCCCTTCCTAATCAAGGCTACATTTTCTCTGCAAACATCTTTGACTTTGGGATACAGACCTGAGATTCCACTCCATACATACCTAATTTTTTGGGGGGGGGCTTGTTTCCAATCTAACCAAATCTCTGAGTTTGAAGATTAGAATGGAGGTAGGTAGGAAAGTATCTCAGTAGTTGATTCAGAGATGAGTTGTGTCTCTTCTCACTTAGGCTAGTGTTGTAGAACAGGCAATTCATTTCCTGGTTGCCAGGGAGATGGTGTTGAGAAAGGAGTTCCATTGGAACTACCAGCAGCTACCTTCTGGGGGTGGTTATATGGTAGAGGAAGAGAGGAAGGTTGCTCTTCTCTAAAGGTTCTTCTTCCTCTGTAACTGTGATTGTTATAAAGGCTCCTCAAGAATAATTGTTAATTATTATAGACTTAAAGTAATATTAGTATTCTTAAGGTGATATCATACATTTGTTATTTTATGAAACAATCATATGGTACCTATTAGCTACCCAAGCCCTAGTTTGCTTTGTAAGGAGGCAATGCTTTGATGTTTTAAATATGCATAGATATAAAGGACATTTTCTCATCAGGAACCTATGTTCTAATTGTCTACTTGTGGTTTATGTAGGAGAAGGTTGTAGAAGAAAGGAAAAGGACTTGAACAAAATGAAGAAGACTAAGGAAAAGGAAATTATGTTAGCTGATTCAGAGGGGTTTGGCCATTTCCAGAAAGTTGGAGTTTGAACTTGGGAAGGATACATTTAAGAAATCTGGGTAAAATGAGGAAAATATCCAGAAAATCCTAAAAATTCAGAGTCTACTCTTGGCTTTTGTGATGGGGAAGAAAGAGCAAGATTAAGGAAGATCACCCTTAAGAAGGATTAAGATGTAGGAACCTAAAGGGAACACTTTAAGATGAAAGACTAAAGAGAAAGAAAAGGAGAAGATAATTGAAAAGGTAGAGGTAAGAAAAGGGAACCAAGATACATTTTTGGAGGACATAAATGAATAGTGGGCATCTTCTGAATAAAGATCCTGGCCAAAAAAAAAAAAAGATTGAAAAGAGGCAATTAGAAGGGATGGAGAAGAACCAGGAGGGGATAGTGTCACACAAACCTACAGAGGAAGAGGGCATCCAGGAGAACAAGGATTATCGAACAGTATCACAGGCTGTATCTTCACAGAAAAATTAAGACTGAGAAAAGACTACTAGATTTAACATTTTGAAATTATTGGTCACTTTCTTTTTTGGAAGGTGATAAAGACCAGATTGCAGAGGATTTAGAATCAAATGAGAGAAGGGCAGGTATAGACATAATGGTTTTCTCAAGCAGTTTATGGAAGGGGAAGAAAGATAAAGAACAATAGCTAACAGGGACGGCAGAATCAAATAGGGTTAAAGTGGGAAACACAGATACAAAATTCCTGTAAATCTGTACTACTGGCTATAATTACCCTTACCTCTTTGTAATAATGGCCTATTTATCTGGAGTAGACTTCTAGCCTTTTGATACCAACTTGTAAATTTAACTTGTCATGAATTAAAATTAAAATTAAAATGACGAAAATCCATGCATTTCATACTATAGGAAATTTGCTCAGACATGTGTATATGTGTGTGTGTATATTTATATAGATAATATATTATAAAGGTATAGACAACCAGTAATCTCTATAATTAAATGAGATTATATAGTATAATCTATATTTATTTAATATATTATGTGTAGTAAATGTATATATCAAATAATATTTATACAGGTATCTCTTCTACAACACAATTTTCCCCACCATAATTCTGATATATCATGGTCAGCAAAAGAAATTAAAGGGGAATTTTGAAGGAGTTTTATGGAAGCCAAAGATGGCATGCAAAAGCCCACAGACAACAGAAAAAGTTTAGAAATAGAAAATTCATGAAATACATAGAATATTATGTATTATAATATGTTTATCTTTCAATACCATAAATATACACAATTTATTTTTTACTACAATCACCCCATAAAAGAAAAAGAAAACATTCAGACCTGTTCTGGTATGAAGGGAGAGCCAAAAAATTTTATGTGGATTTTATAGATTGCGATGGCCCATCCTATGCTGTGGAAGGAATACCTTTCAGTTTTTTCAGTTAATTTCTGTTAATTCTGTTCAGTTAATTCTGACCATTTTGAGCTAATTATAGCTCTAACAAACCTTAAATAAATTTTATATTAACCTATTTAAATCATTTTAATTTTCTTAGTATAGGAGATAGAACAGAAATCATAGAAGCAATAACAACAGTACAGCAAGGGAAAAATGAAAGATCAATTAATAGCATAAAAAAGCAAAGATTAAACCTTGTACCTTTTGCATAATGATTTAGCCAGTCAACACAGGAAAAAAGAACTTACGCCTGATCCCCTGAAATTAAGTGAGCTACTATAAAACAGTTAATTATGAACCAACTCCTCTACGTAGCAAAATAGTGAGAAGATTTTATAGAAGTGAAAAACCTATCGAACTTAATGATAGCTGGTTATCCAAAATATGAATTTTAGTTCAACTTTAAGTTTAATACAAAGCATTATAATAATATCTTAGGCCTATCTTAAACTTAAGAGTTGATCAAATGAGGGACAACTCATTTGATCTAGTAGACAGACTTCTTGAATTGGAAATACTGTAGCTTTTAGTATATTATTGTTTGTTTTATTTATAGAGTTAATGTGATATTTTATGTCTGGTAATGTTTATGTAGATACTAATATTGAGTTGGTTGATTTTGCTGTAATAAGTGGTATTGGTCAAGATTTTAGTGGTGTCTCATTATATTGATGTGGGGGATGAGCTTTAGCCTTGTTAGGATGAATTCTATTTATTACTATTTATATTGTGTTAGAAGTTGTTCGTGGATATAGATGAAACAAATGCTAAAATAAATATAATTGAGATAAAAAAGGATATAAAATATGTTTTAATGAGGCCTTACAATTACAATTAAATAAGGTGGTGTACTATCGCTTATACACACATATATGCTACATTTGTGGTAGTAGTCCAAGCATGTATTAATATATATATATATATATATGTATTAATTGATTATATTTTAGGGGTACTCAAAAACCACGCTTATGAGCTACGCTTTCATTTTTACCAAACTACGTTCAGTACTTAACCTTGTCTAATTTTGGAAGACTGTCCAGATATCTCAGCATCTTTATTTTATCAACAACAGTTGATTAACATAGCTATCGGACAAACTCATATGCCTTAGGTCATATATACTGATTTGGGGCTTTAGCTATATCTATTGCATCTTGTGATGATTACCTACTTTTCAGACCACCTGTGTCCCTTCTCCCCTTCCTTTTAGTAACCCCAATAAAAATGAGCATGCTCAAACCCGAGAAAGCTCTTCACCACCTGAGCTCTATTCCATCAGAGCTCAATTCCACCTAGAGCCTACTTGCTGTAAGGCTCCGCTTTTGCTGCCATTCTCTTGTCTCTGAGTCTTCCTTTTTTGTGCCCCTTCTCACCACCATCAGAGAAGCATGCTTGCACACTGGAGCCCAGATTGTGGAATCCTCATCTCTGAGTCTTTCTTCTTTTATTGTTTCCCCTCTCTTCTTCCCTCATCACCTATTCTCCCTCAGTCTTCAACCTCCCTTCTGAGTGTTCACCCACAAATATGTAATTTTGGGGGGCTACTGAACCCCAACATATTTAATATATACATGTATGTATGGCTTATGCATGCATATATATACATTTGTGTGTATGTACATACACACATTGTATTTTTATAGCATTATTTATATACAACCTTGTTGTATATATATTTATATACAACCCTGCAAAGTGAATTCTTTTACAGATCAGGAAAATGAATCTGAGAGGTTAAATTTCTTCCCAGGATTACATAACTAGTGTAAGTTCCCAAAGAGCAATTTGAACTCAGGTCCTCTTAAAATCGAACCCGATGCTTTATCTACTATGCCTCACTATTTCTCTAATTCTTTGTTTCTATAGGTCTCTTTGATCTTGGGAGGATTCTATTTATGGAAAATTTAGGACACTAAAAGGGAAGAAAAACTGTTTTCCATACCTTCTCCACCACTCTCCGGTTCATCTGCAGCCAAAGGAGAAATAACTAGTAGCCAAAGATTCTCAGTAACCTCATGATGGCACACTGTGACCACAAATATCTGAGGGGGCTTTGCTGGCCCATGCATTGTTTTCTAAAATCATTGACTATTGGTCTGCTATAATATATACCACATGCAATTACCACTCCAGGCAAAATTGTGAAGATAGTTGCTTTTCTTAAGTCTCCAATAGCTCAGTTCTGAAGTTCTTTCCCCCACATTACAGTAGTTCAACTGTTTTTCCCACTTTACCTCTCCAGGTTCTTCTTTGATCTTCCAATTAAAATCTGCTCTTGAGAAAGGATGAAACCTATTCACACTGATGCAGAAGTGATTGATAATAACTTCAAATGTTCCACACAGTGGACAGCTGGATGGCTCAGTGAATTGAGAACCAGGCCTAGAGAGATGGAAGGTCCTGGGTTCAAATCTGACCTCAGACATGTCCTAGCTGTGTGACTCTGGGCAAGTCACTTAACCCTCATTGCCTAGCTCTAACCACTCTTCTGCCTTAGAACCAATACACATTATTGATTCTAAGACAGAAGGTAAGGGTTTAAAAAAATGCTACACACAAAGATTAGGCTTGCTAATATTTAGTTTTATAAGAATTATAAAATTTAATTTTGTATGTAATTTTTGATATTTAATAAAGTTCCAAATAAAATTCTTGCTTCTTAATCCTCTATCTGATCTAGGGAAATAGTGATAATTGACAGTTATATAAATGCTTAAGATTTGCAGAGAATTTTAAATGCATTATTTCATTTGATTCTTTTAACAATCCTAGAAGGTAGGAAATATAGGAAGTAGTATTCTCATTTTACTGATGAGAAAAGTGACATAAAGAAATCAAGCAATTTACAATAGTCACACAAATGGTAAGTGCCAGCCATGATGCAAGCCCAGTTCTCTCTTGATTCACAGCCCAGGGCCCTTTTCACTGCTCCAGTCTACTTAGATGACTCCTAAGGTCTCTTTCATCTCTAAATCTATGTAGCCATGGTCCTACAGGAGCAACTAGATGGTACAGTAGATAGACCTCCAGTCCTGGAGACTGGAACACCTGAGTTCAAATCCAAACTCAAATACTTACTAGTTCTGTGACACTAGGCAAGTGTAACAAGTCACTTAATTCCTATTTTCTTCAGCTCTGCATCTTTAAAATGGAGACACACTGGAGAAAGAAATATTAAAGCACTCCAGGATCATTGCATTAGCCCAGGGATTTTGTCCACATAGAAATGGACATGACTCAAAAATAAAACAATAATAAAATGATTCTATAAAACCACTATGAAAGAATTGCAATAAGTTTTTAGAATGCAAGAGGAAATTTTAGATGAATGGCAAGCTTCCTGGTTTCCCTAAAATCATAATCTACAAATGAAAGACTATCAAGACTTATTCTTTCCTGTCCTGATGCTAACTATCTATGTAACTTTATATGTCATTCAATTATTCTGCATTTCAGTAGTCATACTACTAGTAGTAATAGTGGTAAGGAAATTGGTAGGGATAGCAGTAGTAGTAATGGTGGTGGAGGAGGTGGTGTAGTAGTAGTAGTAGTAGTAGTAGTAGTAGTAGTAGTAGTAGTAGTCGTAGTAGCAGCAGCAGCAGTAGCAGCAGCAGCAGTAGCAATAGTAGTAGTAGTATTGTAGGAGTAGGAGTATTAATAGTGGAAGAGGTAGTGATAATAGGAGGAGGAGGAGAAATGGTGGTGGAGGAAGTAGTGGTAATAGTAGCAGCAACAGCAGCAGCAGCAGTAGTAATAGGATTTACATAAGTTTTCACATAGAAATTCTCAAAATAACTAGTGTAGTTTTAGTCTTTAATGGATTTTTTATAAAGGAAAATATTAAAATAACTATTGGGAAGATTTATATGAAAAATGCATCAAAAATTACAACATAAAGATGACCAAGGCTAATCTTTAAATGATTAGAAATAAATAGTTTGCTGATCTCTGTTTTTGTGTGCTGACTATAGGCATCCCCAGAATGGGAGAGAGCCTTTGGGCTAATAACCAAAATTGCTGTCTTTTTATGCCTCAAAGCTCATCTATATTGCCAGCCAGTTAGTGCTAATAGCAATGGCCATTGGAATTAAATCGATATGCCTATTTGTTTCTAAATATATTAGTTAAGGACATGAAAAAAAATCAAATGGCATGTCTTTCTTTAAAAATGCACTCTGATATAATGGAAAGGGAGTCGAGGATTTGGAGTCAAGAGATTTAGGTTCAAATTCCACCTTGGTCACTTTTTTGAACCTTGGTTTCCTTGACTTTAAAATGGAGTTAGTAATCTTAGGTTAAATGGCAGTTGTGAGCAAAGTGCTTTGTAATCATAAAAGTGTCAGATAAATGTAGATTATTAAAACTCAAAATACTAAGATGATTCTACAACTTTGTTAATCTAGGCTATCCTTTTGACAATGCAAATTCATAGCACTATAAATCATTCATCATAACCATCTATCCATACAGGAAAAACAAAGTGGATTAAAAGTATCTAATATCTAAGTATAATGATACACAATTGAATGAAATACATGTGAAATTAAATCTACAAGTTTTCATATACATATGTAGACACAAATATACATATTCTGTATGTATCTATATCTGGCATGAGGGACAGAAGAGAGAAAGAGAGACAGAGACAGAGACAGAGACAGAGACAGAGAGACTGACCCAACCAGGAAGATTTAAGTTCAAGTTTTACTTTTTATACATACATACATACATACATACATACTGGTTATGTGATCCTGGGCAAATCAATGAACAACTCAGTAGTCTAGATAATGAGTTAAGAGGGAGAGAAGATGTCTTAGTAGAAAGATTTCCCTTATCCATGAGTTCTCTTTATCAATTAGTCAGTCGATATGTTATGTATTATAGATATATTTATATATAAATATTTTATAGGATTATTTTGTTATTCATTTAGAAATAATGTATATATCATTTGTGTTTATATTATATGTGTATATTATCATATAATATATTTATATATAAAATGGCAAATAGCAAATGAGTTCATCCCAAAATTAAATAGTAAAGAATAATTTACTTAAAAATTTTATTACATGAAAGTCCAAACTTGTTAAGGTAGCAAGGTGATGCAGATAGAGCATGAGCCTTGAGTCAGGAAGACCTGAATTAGACTCCTTCCTCAGACATTTGTTAGTTGTGTGACCCAGAGCAAGTCACTTAACCTCTTTAAGCTTCAATTTCCTTATCTGTAACATAGCCATAACAATAACACCTGCCTTACAGGATTGTTGTGAGGATGGAATGAGAGAACATATGGAAAGTGCTTTGTAAATTCTAGCTTTTAATTAATTATCTGAGTTGTTTAGAGAATCAAATCAGATAATATATATGACACTTTGTAAAATTGAAAGCACTTCATAAATGTTAGCTATGGGTTTCTTATATTTAGCTACAGTAGTCCAGAAGGTATGCAGGAAGCTCAGAGTTAACAGAAATATCTGGTAATAGATTGGTTTCAAACATGACTGGAAGGGGAGGGATGTACTAGACAATGGACTACCCAATTTGTTGCTTACCCTGTATATAACTCTTCAGTTTTTATTGTTCTTTGGTCTTGTCTTACCTAGCACTTTCCATTTTTTCACAAAATGCCAGGTATAATATTATATAGCCACAATATGTTGCATAAGGAAAGCCCTTTCCTTCCTAATTGCAAATATATGACTTCCGGAATGTTCTAAGTATCAGGTCATTAGAATCATCACTTGATTCCATGTAAGCATTAAATAAATCTCAGAGTGTGGCTTCCTAGGGACGAGTTGGTGGAAATATATGGTATATCAAATTCTAATTCAGTCACAGTATTTTATTTATTTGTTTTTAAACCCTCATTTTCTGTTTTAGTAATGTATAATTGAAAAAATCTGTTACCCTAAAAAAGGACTACATTTCCTGGGAGCCCACTGACTTCCTGTCCTTACATAATTCCTATAGACAGGGGATATTAGGCAGGGACATGGAAGGTGTATTTTAATAAAATCCAAGATTTTGATTTTTTTTCGAGAAAGATCTTCAAGGAAGAAGCTTGATAACTCCTAAATCCAGAGAATGAAGTGCTGCAGAAAGATGCCAGAAAACCTACACTACATCAAGAAGATCCAGAACAAACTTTGTATGTGGTTGATTGAACTGAAGTTTGATTGAACATTTATTTGTAAATGTATACTTTTATGCCAAGGGGACTGCCCCTAATTTGGCTTTTTGTCAATGCGCCTAGCAAACATTGGTTTGCTTTCTCTCTTTTCTACTTCTCACTAACTATTGTAATTTCTTCTTAGAAATTGAATATTGTATACATCTGTAGTTAGAAGTGCTTTAGGAATACAAGATGATTATGTTAAATGATCAATGGGGAGACTACTCTCCCAATGATCATCAGGGGGAATTGTGACTTTTAAAATTACTCCACCCTAATCAGACAGTGCCTTAGGGGAAGATAGAATTGTAAACTCCTGATTGAACAATGAAAGTCCCTAACTCATACCTTATAATAAAGCTAGAACCTTAAGCTAGGTCTATTTTTAGATCTAATACAAAAAGGTGTTAAGTACCTGTAAAGGTTAAATTAGTACCTAAAAAGCTCAAGTAACTTACAAAAGGCAAGCTTAACAAATAGGTGTGAAGTACTCAGATTTAATCTAACCAGAGAAGGTGAAAACCAAAGAAGGGGAAAACTAAGAATGGGCAGTCCTGGAAAAAAGCATCTACTGTGATTGGTAGATGTGAACATTTAGGGGAGGTAACATAAGAGAAAAATCTCTTTAAAAGGAGGTGAAGGAACAGTTCAGGGAATTTTGAATTCAAGTTTGGAGAGTAATTTAGGTTCAGAGTGGAAGAACCCAGCTTGGAGATGGTCTTGTGGTGAGTGATAAAGACTAACTTGCTCTCCCTTAGGCTCAGGCCTAGGCCATTTTGGCCTGGGCCTTTTTCTACTGCGTGGCTCAGTCTGAGCCAGAGCATTTTCATATTTGGGAATTTCCCAAGGCGACCACTTACTTAGATTTTAAGTCAAAACACTAAAATTATCCTTACAAGGGTCCTGGCCTCTTTTGGCCCTGTTGGTGAGTGTGGTGGTGCTAAGTGGGGATTTTGAAATGGCTAATCAACCATGAGCATGTGGTCTTTATTTTGTAGCCTCTTTATTCCTTTATTTCTAATAATCATTAATAAATCTCCTAAAATATAATATTTTTATTTATTGAGACTACTTTTAATTTTAACATTGATGGCAACCACTAGTCAGAGAAGAACTCTTTTTTTTAAATTTTTTTAAAACCCTTACCTTCCATCTTGGAATCAATACTGTGTTTTGGTTCCAAGGCAGAAGAGTGGTAAGGGCTAGGCAATGGGGGTCAAGTAACTTGCCCAAGGTCATACAATTGGGAAGTGCCTGAGTCCATATTTGAACCTAGGACCTCCCATATCTAAGCCTGGCTCTCAAGCCACTGAGCTACCCAGCTGCCCTCCTCTCAATTTTTTTAAGATAACCTAGGTAAATATTTTTAAGTCACATTTCTCCTGCCAAGACTTTTTGCTCACCCCACTCACCCTCAAAAACCCTGAACTCTCTTTGGAGCTCCTGCCTTTTTCTTTCCCTACTTTTTGCCCAGAAGAGGAGATAAGTCAATTCTCTTGTCCATCTGCTTGAGCCCATGTTCCTCAGTTGCTTGCTGCTGCCTCTGGCATTGCTTCTTCCAATCCAGCTTTCTGGGTTGTCCCAGCCATCTGCTCCCTCTTGCTCCTACTCTGGCCACAGCAAGGAAAGGGGGGGAGGGCAGAGGACTAAATTTAACATGGCTTCCAGCCATGAGGCCTCATCCAAGATGAATGACTTCAGAAAGCCAAGGGAAAAAGAGTCTCAAGACAATGGACCTCTCCAGAGGCTGGTGCCTAAAGAAAAGCCAAGGAAAGGAAGTCAGTCTTTTCACTCAGCTCATGGCAGTCCAAAGGGAAGCAATCTCAAGCCTGAGCTCCCCCATGGTCAAGTCAGGATTTTATAAAGCTGTCACCTCTAATAGTGTATAACATATTTTTCTTGATGGATTAGTAGTACAATTTTCCTGAATCTTAGATTTCTTGCAGTTGCCTATCTCTTAAGCCTTGAAGAGATTTTTAGGGATGGAGTGGTACATTATTTCCTTTATGTAAAGAAATAATAGTCAGCTAGGCATAAAGAACACAGAAATCTTGAAAACATGCTTTCAAACCATTTATCTGATATATGCTGGCTCTGCATCTCTCAGAAAATTCCTGAACCTCTCAGATCATGTCCCAAAAAACTCCTATAAATTGAAGAATAGTTGCCTGTCTGCTTTGGTAGCTAGAGCTTCTCCTCCTTCCTTTCTTCTAAAGGAGTTCTCTACAATAAAGGGAATTGATCCAACTGATAATGCTGCCTTGAGTAATAGAGTCCGAACCTGGGAGTCAGAGAGTTCTACCTCTGACATACTGGCAATGTGATTCTGAACAAGTCTTTTAATTCTCTAAGACAAGTTCCAGAGCAGTAGTTGATATGAATTGATAGGGGTTTGTTTCTTCATTGGGAATTCCCTATTCCAGCTAAAACATAGATCTGGTCCACTTCTCTTACTTTTCCCCCTGAACCCCCCCCCCCCCCCCCAAAGCAAGTGATTCTTTTCATTCCTTACATCTTCTATTAGAAAGGATCTGGACTCCGAAACTCTCATAATCTAGGAGAGTGATGGTGAACCTTTTTTTAGATAACACATGTTGTGCCCTGCCCCCAATCTTACCCCACACAGGGGAGGGAGTAAGAACTCTCATTGGGTGGAGAGGTGGTTGAAGTGAGGAATGTCCTCATCCTAGTGTAGAAAGGGGAAGGAGAGTGGCCCCTTTTTCCTTTAGAGCTCTCCTCTAACTTTGCCTCCTATTGTACGCACTATGTACTCCCATTGGTCTGCTGGGCAGAAGGGCAGGCGATGTGAAAGATGCTATCAGGCAGGGTAGAGACAGGGAAGGGAGCAGCTCCACCCAAGTCCCTCTGCCTGGTAGGGGGGAGCATCATGAGTGCTCATAGAGAGTGCTCTGTGTGCCATTTTTGGTGCCTGTTCACCATCACTGTTCTAGGACATCTCCTGAATAGGAAAGCACCTTCAGAGGGACTTGGGTGAAGGTGATCAGCACTGTGACCAATGCAAGAATAGGTCAATACATTCTAGCATCCCTAAAGGGGCTTTCACTGATGCACATTCACACTTCCACTTGGCTCTGTGTCAAAAGGATGGAAAGAAATAGCTTTGTGTCATGCATAATTTTCAAGAGGGTATTTGAAAGATCCTCTGTTCTAAAGTCTCAGTTACCTAACTGAAATACCCTGGTTGGGAAAAGAAAAAGGTATTGATAAGATCAAATATTGAGCACCTCCTAACAAGAGTACAGAGGCCATAGCTGCAGAGGAGCAGATTAAGAGTATTTTAGACTATATTTAATTTTAACTTTACCAATCATTGATGAACTGCATAACCCTTATCTAAATGTCTTTTATCTTCTTACCTCTGTAGCCTTAATATATATCATTTTCCACATATAATTCCTTTTAATTCCTTTTTTTAAAGCCCTTATCTTCTGTCTTAGAATTATTAGAAAGTATTGGTTCCAAGGCAGAAGATCAGTAAAGGCTAGGAAGTTGGAGTTAGGTGACTTGCCCAGGGTCACATAGCTAGGAAATATCTGAGGTCTTATTTGAACTCAGGACTTTCAATCTCCAGGACTGGTTCTCTATTCAATGAGCCACAAAAGATCCATAGATCCATTCCTATGTTGATAAAGATCTTCCTTGGGCTGTTAATATCTCGGGACATATATGTTTATATGTGTATGTGTGTGTATGAAAGAAATGACAACACGGGTCTTCTTTTAATGATTACACTAGGGAGACTTGGTCTTCTTGGGAATACCCTCTCATCTTCTCTATTGTACTCTTCTAACAGTTTATTTCTGTCTAACAACTAGAAAAATTTCCAGGATAATACTTAATAAGATTGTCTGGTTTATACTCCCTACCCAATACTAATGCTGCCATGTTCATGTCAATGGATTTCACATAAGAATCACAATAGTCAACAAAAATGTATTAAGTGCTTACTATGTGCTAATTTCTGTGTTAGAACTCCTGGTAAATTACTATAGCAAGCAAGGGAATTCTTCTGTAGTTTATTACTGGAAACAAGTAATTCACCTTCACCTTTAGACTCAGCTTACTCAAGACTCTAGTACACTATCAAGGCTATTGATTAATGTTTATGGTTTTATGAGCACCTATTTAATTATGAGCAATGTTATACAGCCTTTCAGGAACAACAGTCTGCTTTACGTACTATTGAAAGACCACACAGGGCAACAGCAGCAGAATTTGGCAGTCTCCCTAAGCAAAAGGGAACCATTAAAAAATTTCTAATTAGCAAACCAAGAACAAAAATAATCCATAACATGTTGCCCAGAAGGCATTTTTTTCTTTTCAGTTTAACACTCACTTTTGCTGTTAATTTTTTATTATTATCCCCTAGCCATATGTGGTGGTAAATTTTGTAAAATGATAGGTAATGAAGTTTTTCTACCTGGAATCATGAAACAAATTACAATTTTTGCATTTGCCTTTTTCATTTGATTGATGTAGAGAGTCAAGGCCAATGAACTACACACTAATACTGGTACTGCTGGGATAGGCCAGTTTTGTTGTATAAATATCTCAAATTTACCAGAAAATGACTAATTCTGACTTCACTTGATTATGCTCACGTGAACCATCTCAGTCTGTTTTATAGCTTTCTATTATTAAACTTTGTTTAAGAAGGTGAAAATAAGTTGGTGGGGATCATACAGATTGTTTAGTTCCTCAACAAAAAAAAGAAGTATTCTAATGAAGTTCTATTTTTTATTCTTTCTTTTGTTTTTTTCCAGAATAATCACCATAAGTAAATCAATAGAATGTATTCTTCTAGAGAACAGTAATGATTTCATTCTTTATCTCTGTAGCCCAAGCATCTAACACAATGCCTGGCACTTAGTAAGTGTTTAATAAATATTTGTTGATTGACTGATAAATGACACCCCACTCTGATCACCACACTTTCCTTTTTTTCATGTTCCATTTCCTTTGTAGAACTTCATAGTTTCACAACAGGTTCCACTGGCATTGAGGAGGATGTTATTACTGTGAGTTTGGGATAAAAAAATGAAAGGTTCCATTCACTTATACATTCTTAGCCTCAGTGAAAATTACACCAAGATGTTACTTGCCCTGGCTTTATAGCATGGACAGTTTTCTATGAGGAGAAATATATAAGGTGTGATTAGAGCTTATGACAACTTGGAAAGCTGTGGGAAGTAAAGCCGGTGCCCTCTCTTCTTCTGGTTAGAGAAGGTAGACATTGGAGGCTCCTCCCCACATCCCCTTCTATTTAAGGAGGGCTCTCAGGACCTTCACCTTCATCTCATAATTTTGTAACCTAGCTACTCTACTAGACTTCATGATCTCCAAAAACCAGTCATTCAGCAAAATGAACTCAACTCTGAAATTCATACCTCCTTAGATCATTTCTTACCCTGGCTGCAGGATTTCATGGCCTGAGCTGAATACTCTTATTTTCCATCTTTTTTTTTAATGTGTTGTTTCCCTCCATTAGGTTGTGAGTTCTTTGAGGAGGGACAACCTTATGCCTTTAAAAAATATCCCTAGCATTTAGCACAGTGCTTGATACATGATAGATGCTTAATAAATGTTTATTGACTGACAGGATGAGAAGATATCAGATGGATTGTAATCTGCTCAACTGTAAGGAGTATCTAAATTGATATGATCACAGATTCTGTAGTGAAATAGACATTATTTCTGTTTGTGACTGAGATTATTGTCAAAAGGTTGTCCATACTAATGCAATTTTCTCCTATGCTCACTGCCGCCAGAATGGAATTTACTGCCTAATCCTCATCATAAAGTCATTCACTGGCTGAGTTGGCAGTCAGAATACCATCAGCCCAATGGATTTAATTGTTTCTCGCAACCTTGTTCGCTGCCTTGATGTTCATTATGAGCATGGTCAACCAGTGACAGAAATCATAAGAATCAGGGGACATTGAATGTGTCCTTTCTTCCTGCTAATTCACTACAAGCAGAAAATCCCAGGCAGCAGTTTATCTAATCCACTAAGGATCAGAAAATAGCCAGGCATTCAGATATACTGGAATCAAGAGTCATAACCATGAATCCAAATCGTTTTATCAGGCTAGTCCTTAGTTTCTTCACCTGGCAGATTAAAGGTAGGGTCCTTTCCAACTCTAAATATACATGATACTATGAAATGGTACGTATTCCTTATAAATCAGCAGGTTTCATTTCAATGGTATCCCCCCCCCCCCATCAATCCCCTAATAAACTACCAATCGATTGTTTTTTTTCATTGATACTACCCTGGAATATTTAGGAACTTCTAATTTTCTAATTATTTTTGTGCATGACTGTTTTATTCTTGCTATATCTAAATCTCCAGGGAGTGGTAATTAAAACAAAGACTTTTACCTAGGAGCACAAAATGGTTGAGGAGGGGATGAGAAGCAGCAGCACAAAGGAATCTTCTCTTGGGAGTAGGTACAGGGCAACTGTGTAAAGATCAGTCCAATCAGGTAATATCACACTATGGCGGAAGTAGCTTGTCTTTCCAGTAAAGACTGCAGAAGGATACTATAGGCAGGATATAATGGGGATGTGGCTAGACCAGATCACACAGGGTAGTGAAGAACAGAAAAGCATGATTTATGAAAGTAGAAGATTCCAGATGAGTCTGGGGAAGGAAGTGTACTCTTAGAGAAGCTTTCCTGGAGATGACTCTGGGGAAGAAAGTGTACTCTTAGAGAAGCTTTCCTCTGAGATGTTGGGATCTGATTGCTCTGTCCTAGTTACATCAAGATGAAGGAAATAGACTAGCTGTAGAAGAAATGTTAAGTCCACATGAACTTAATTTAGAAGGGAATAGTGGAAACCCCTTATCTGCTCCACAAATAGGAACTTGATTGATAGGAATCAGGTGAAGCTGATAAAGAGCAGCAAAATCAATTAACAGTAAATGAAGAAATGAGAAATGAGAAATACTGAGTGGTAATATGAAGAGAAATCAACCTATATAATATTATTGGTTAATCTACACCAGTCCTTGGAGCGTATTCATTTTCTCCCCTTCTCCTTAACTTATATCCCTTTGACATAACCTCTTCCAAGTTCCCCTTTTAAGGCAGGAGGTGGAGGTGATTTTCCTTGTCAAGATCAGCCTCTCCACATGTATACTTGATTCCCCTCTTCTATTACTATCTGTAGATTGACCACACCTACCCTTCCCCAATATTCTCCCTTCTTATATCTTCAACCTCTGCATATCTACTAATCCTCTTTCACTGTTTACAAACATGTCCAAGTCTTCTCTATCCTTTAAAAAACAAACAAAAAACAATTCACAAGACCTTACCATATCCACAAACTGCCATCCTTTCCTGCACACTGTCCTCTCTGTGGGTTTTATGATACTACTGTCTTTTGATTCTCCTCTTACTTCCTGATCACTCCTTTTTCTCCTTTGTTGGATAATGATGCATGGTCCGCCCTCTTTGAGTGTACTCCAAAGTTGCATCCTGGATTCTCTTCTCATTTCTCTCTATATCCTTTCGCTTGATGCCATCAATTCCTAATATTTTCATTATGATCTCTAAGCTGATGTTTTACAGAACTACATAATCATCCCTAACTTTCTTCAAAATTCTAGTTCCTTATCTAGTGACCAATATCCGTTGGACATTTCAAACTGTATTTCTATAGACACCTAAAACTCAAAATATTAAAAAAAATTCAAAATATTCAAAAATATTCAAAAAAAATTCAAAAAATATTCAGAACTTAATAAATTCTCACAAAAAAACCTACTCCTTTGCTAACTTTCCTTATTTTTGTTGAGGGTACCATAATTCTTCCAAGTCATCCAAGTTTGCAAACTTTCTTTCATTACTCTCACTCATTCCATGTGCCTAATCAGTTATTAAATCTTATTGTTTCTATCTTTACATTTACTTTCTTATGTACTCTTCTTTCCACTCAAAAAACCTCCACCCTAGTTCATAATCTATTCATCTCTTGACTGGACTATTGCCATACTTTCTTAACTGATCTCTCCATCTCAACTTTTCCTCCACTCCAATAATGTTCTACACAGCTATTGTGTTATCAAAATAATATTCCTAAAATGCAGATCTAACTATATCATTTTTTTTACTTAATCAACTTCATTAACTTTCTATTGAATCTATTGTCAAATATACATTCCCCTGGACTGAAACTATATCTAGTCTTATTACATACAATTTCTCCCTCTACTCTATGGGCTAGCCAATTTGGCCTTCTTATTGTTCTTTATATTCAGTGTTAAACTTGGGCATCAGGCCACAAACCACAAAATTCCCAAATACCAGGAACCAGATTATATTTAACAAAATAAATTAAAATATAATATTCCATAGATAATGTTGATTTGTAGTTTTTCGGTTTGATACCACTGCACTTGCATGACTCTCCATCTCCTATCTAATACCCTTTGTATAGGCTTTCTCCCAAGTCTTAGGATGCATTCCCTTTTTGTTTCAGCTATTTGTAATCCCAGCCCTATTTCAAGACTTAGCAAGACTCCACTTTCTGCATAAGATCAATTTTTGTCCTCCAGTTGTTAGTACTCTCCTCCTAAAAGATACCTTGGATATGTTTTGTGTTCTGGATATACTTATATAGATATATGGTGTTTTTCATAATTAGAACCTCAGATTCCTGTAGTCAGAGACTAATTCATTTCTGGCTTTACCCGACACATAGTTAATACTTAAAAAGTGATTGATTGAAGAACTGAGACTATGTAGCCTAGAGGAAAGAAGGATCATGGGGAACATAATAACTATGTATTCAAGTAATTAAAAAATTACAATATGGAAGAAAAATTAGATTTGTGTTTTCTACTAGAGAAGCAACAAGTATAAATAGCAAAGAGACACATTTAGGCTTGGTGTCAAAGAAAAACTTCCTAATGATTAAAGCTGTTTATAAGTAGAGTGGGCTTTCTTGGGAGGTAGTGGGTTCTCTATTAATGGAAGTAATCAAATAGTTGGGTGAAGCGGTCAATAGAGCACTGGGTCTGGAGTCAGGAAGATCTGAGTTCAAATCTAGCCTCAGACACTTAGCTGTATAACCCTGGGCAGGCCACTTAACCTGCTTGCCTCAGTTTATTCATCTGTAAAATGAACTGGAGAAGGAAATGGCAAATCAGTACAGAGTCTTTGCCAGAACACCCCAAATGAGTCTTGAAGAATTGGACATAACTCAAAAGTATCTAAACCACATCAAATAAAGACCAAATAAACACTCATTGGATTTATTATAGTGGAGAGTCTTTTCTTAGTATGGGCTTGATTATATACCCATAGTAGTCCCTAGGGACTAACTCTGAAATCCTGTGATGCTATGACACCACATAAAAATATTAATCAGGCTACCACTGCATTATTCTGAGTGGAAAAAATATTGTCCTCATCGACTGATTTACTTGCCTTGATATGATTTCTTGCTTTAGACAAGTGAATGCTTAGGCAGCTTACAACATGTTTATATCTTAATTTATTGAGCATATTCTAGAAATTGAGAATGAAAGGTTTGTGGGATCAGTCTAGCCCAATCTGATAAGAATGCCACAGCAGTTTCGTGTTTTACTAATTCAATATTTTGGCCTTAGCCTAAATAGGAAATCAGCACTATTATGATTGCTCAGAATTTGTATAGCCATATGTTCGCAAAGTGCTTTATAACACTTGGCGTTAATTGCTTCTGGTAAGAAGTAGTTGGCTTTTTGTATTACATTTTGTACAAGTGAGAATTTCAAGGTAGAGAAATATGAAAGAATTTACTCAGGGCTACCTACTGACCTAGCAGAAGAACCAAAATTAGAACTTGAAGCTCTGAAACCATTGCTTAACCTACAGGACTGGTGCTGCCCCTCTGGCTGTACTGCTGAATCCAAGGGCTCCAAATGACACTCAATTGCCATTGAGTGATGGTCTCTACTTTGAAGGATATTTGGGCTATTAACAGAACAGAGACAAAAAGCTTTCAGGGTTTCTCTCTAGGCTTCTCGACAGAGTATTTTGGCACACTCCATTAGATTCCTCTCATCAAAAAGTTAATAAGATACAAGGTGGGGGGACAGGATTGATTCTGGAGGTACTTTTCTAGAAAGTGCCATGATGCTTAACAGTTGAGTTGTCTGGTCTTCTAAGAAAAGAGAAAGCACCATGTACCAGGTACCACAAACACAGCCCAAGCCAACCATTTGCAATTACTAGATGCCTCTGTGCACTGCATTAGGAATTACTTGCAAATCTCTTAACTGTTAACCAGGCTTGCACTTGTGTCAGAGCCAATCTGGCATGTTTTCCCAAACAACAGCAGTAGCAGATAATGAGCCCAGACAGCAGATCAGAATTTTGATGCTCCATTAACGTCAAGCTAAATATTTTAAAATTGGATAATTCTCAGTTTCATTTATCTTTGTGAAATAAAAGATTTAAGACCACTTCTTTACTCACATGCAAGGGGTTTATATTCCCTTAAATGAAAGGAATGATGGTTCTTAAGACTAAATTCCAGGATGGAGGCTATAGACCCTTTCTTGACATCCTAATGGTACAAGGAGGAGTTGGGAGTGGTGGTGGCAGAGCCAAAGACTTCCTGTATGTATTTACCAGAGGAGTGCCCAACATTCCAGTTCTTATAAATTTCAGAAAAGATCCAGGGAGCTAATGGGCTGCCTATGGAAGTCTTTAGACATAGAAGCCAGGGGCCTGCTGGAGCCAGTTAATACTTGTTTATGAGAGCTGACTGTTAAATTTTCAGTGTGAGTATTTATACCTTCACAATCATTAAATCAAAGCTGGATTTATTATTTTATTGATTTTCTAGGCTTAATTAAGTGATGGAGAAAATGTTAATTATGCAGATTAAACTTAAATTCATTTTCTAATAATAATTCATATATATGGAATTAATTTCTATAATATACAGAAGCATTTGCCTCACAACAACTCCATAAGAGAAGTGGCAAAAGTATTATCATCTTTATTCTATAGAAGAAGAAAATGAAGCTTAGTCACCTAGCTAGAAAACACATTCTAATCCAAGATTCTAACTCTTAATATAATACTTCCTCCATAAACACTATGGGATGTGAAATTCCCTGATATCCTTGTGCAAGGTATCTTAATTGAGATTTCTCCTAATAGTACAATCCACTTACTGAGGAAATTTAACTTTTTTAGATTCTAGTTTGTTTACAATATTTTTTTGGTCAGAAGATGAATTAGCAAAATATACTTGCATTTGATTAAGGAAAATGGACTGGATTTGGAGTCATGAAACCTTGGGTCTGTGTAATATAGTGAAAATCATGCTGAATTTGGGCAAAACTTCATAATAGATGTGATATGCTTTAGACTCATGTCCCTTTTCTCCTGGCACGTAGGTGGTGGTGGTGGTGGTGGTGGTGGTGGTGGTGATGTTATCACTTTTGGCTGAATTTCAAAGTGAATATTGGGGGTTTTGAGGAATCAACTGTAGAAAAGCAAGATTCTAACTTTGAAAAAAAATTCTGATCTATGAACCCAGGATATCAGTGATGAAGCATGCTGACAGAGAATTGTCAAAATCAAGGAATAGAATAGGTTATGTATTTTTTGTCATAACCAATGTGTGTATGTTTTATTTGACAATGCTATTTTTCTTTAAGAGAGGATATCATTTTTTTATTTCAGGGGGAGGGAAATTTAGGGAGAGAAAGGATGATGGTCATGCCAAAAAATAAAAATTAAAAAAATGAGTCCTGGAAACACTGAAAAATATAGAAGAAACTATGTGGATATTTGTGGGGAGACAGACAAGCAGGACAGCTTTAAAATTAACATATTGAGTTGATTACATTAAAAAAAATTTTTCCAAATCCAATTTACTTTCTTTAATCAATACCGGCTGGCATCTTCTGACTAAATATAAAAATTATAAACAAGTTAGGATTTAAAAGTTAAATCTGCTAAGTAACTATATTTTTAAACAAAAAAGCAAACTATTCACAGTAGAAATCCAGTTTTATAGATTTGCTCTAAGTTATTTATCAGGTCTGGAAAAATCAAAAATAAAAATTATTTTTAAAAATAAAGAGAAACAAAGTTCTTGAAGTCCTTCATCTCTCTACTTGAAAATATCCCACGATTATCCAGAAAGAGTACCTAATTTCTCTTACTCTTAATTTTGCATCACCCATGAATGTATAGAAACTCTAACCTTCCTGTCTTCATCATCTTCCCCTCATCTTTGTCCCTTTTCTTTCTCTTTTCTTCTTTTCCTTCTCCTTATTCCCCAAACTCAAAAGCCTGATGTGGTTGGTGGTGGTGCTGGTTGTCCATCATCAAATAGAATACAAATATCTTCACTTGGGATCAATGAACAATGTTTCTGACTGTGGCTCTTCAAACTAATATGAACTGGGAAGGCTCTATCATAGGCTGAGCATAAACAGGCAACATGAGTATTTGTGATGATGATATCTCCAGATTCTCTCATTTCACATTTCTTTGGTGTTACTGCAATTCTCCAATTTCTTTGATCAGGCACACCATGCTAAACAGTCCATGTCTCATATATGTTACCACAGTTCTTCAGAGAGTACTTTAGAGTATTATTGTACCACTTCTTCTGTCTTCCATGTGAGAGCTTATCTTGTAGGTATTCTCCATAAAACAGGTTTTTAGGCAAACTTACTTATCCCATTTGAATAATGGGGTCAGCCAATTGGAATTGCATTCTCTGCAGAAGACTTTGAATGATTGGCAGTTCAACTCAAGAAAAGACATCAGTGTCCAGTATCTTATATTGCCATGTGATCTTCAGAATCTTCCTAAGACAATTTAAATGGAAGCGATTCAATTTCCTGGCATGGTGCTAGTATGTTGTTCTGGTTTCACAGTTAATGATAATGAGATCAGCACAAGGACTCTGTAAACCTTCAGTGGTAGGCAGCTCTCCTTCCTCTCCTTTCCCACAATTTCCTTAGGAATGAATCTTCCAAATGCTGAGCTAGCTCTGGAAATACATACATCAACCTCATTATCTATGCATACTTGCTGGAAAGTATACTGCCAAGGTAAATTAACTTATTCACAGCATTAAAATTTTCTCCATTTGCTGTAACTGATGGTTCACACATATGGATGGTGTAGTTCTGGCTAGTGGAGAACCTCTGTTTTCTTGGTGTTAATTATCAGGCAAAAATTAGCACAAGTGGAAGAGAAACAGTCCATAGTCTGTTGCCTCTCAATCTCACAGGCTGTATTAAGTGCACAATCACTTGAAAACAGAAAGTTGTGCCCCAACTCTCCCTCCATTTTAGTCTGAAAGTTGCCCACTCCTTTTCTGCTTCACTATTACCAGCCATGTGTTGACTCAGCTTTCCCTGTGAGTCAGGAACAAACTGTTCTTTAGCACAGAGAAACACTAATCTGTTGACATTAAGTCTTCTGGTCACCACTTTTATTTTATTTTTTTAAAAATCCTTACCTTCCATCTTGGAGTCAATACTATGTATTGGCTCCAAGGCAGAAGAATGGTAAGGGCTAGGCAATGGGGGTCAAGTGACTTGCCCAGGGTCACACAGCTGGGAAGTGGCTGAGGCTAGATTTGAATCTAGGACCTCCCATCTCTAGGCTTGGCTCTCAATCCACAGAGCTACCCAGCTGTCCCCTGGTCACCACTTTTAAAGTCACCACTTTTGTTGAGTGCAAATGTTTGGTGTGGAGAAGAAGATGAGCCTTTTGTACATTGTTGATGAGGGTCTACAGATCTACATACAAATTTTCTTTGACCCCCATCAGGGTTTGTCATGGTGGAAGCATACATCTTAATGATGGTGACATGGCATTTTCCTACAAGTGACAATTGCATTGTCATGAACCTGTTGTGTATTCCTTTTGAGAGGCATACAAGCTTTTTGACTAGATTAGATTTGATTGTGAAACACATGCCAGCTTCATGAGCTCTCTTTATCACAGTGACCACTTCAGAAAAATGTGTATCTACCTCCAACTTTGGTAAGCTGGCCTTTGTTTATCAAATCTTGTTTCACTCGGGGATGCTACTTGGAAGTGATGCCTGCTGAGTTCTCTTGGGACAAGAGCTGTTCGTTTTTTAGGTCCACTGGATTTTGTGTTATGCATGAGAGGGCTTACATTCTATGTACCAATGGTGAGTAATGTTTCTAAAAGATTTTGCACATTTTTTGTGTTTCAACTGCAGATTGCCCTATGCTGAGGAAAACAAGTCAGGGTTAGGCTGAGGGAAGCAGGCAATTTTTAGGGCACCTTGTCTGGTCCCTTACTCTTGCCAGGAGGTGAGTGCAGTCCTTAAGAAAGGCTGCTCCAACACCCAGATTGCCAAATTCCACTGCTGCATAGGTCCACTGAGAAGATGAGCCCAAGCCCTGGTCTGTGTGTGTACAGGGTTGTGACTGCAGACCCCAGGGTATCCATACCTGCTGTTTCATCACTTGCCTATCACCACAGGACTTGGACATGGGAATAAAATAGTAAAATATAAAATGGGATGGAGGATAGTTTTTGATTTGCACATAGTTTGGATTTAAGTAAGACAATTACACAAAATCATCAGCTTTACTCTCTCTTCCTGTCATCATAGTCTAGTGGGAAGACAAAAGTCAAGATGACTGGACAGTGGATGACCTTGAAATCTTCAATGTCTAACCAAGCTCTACGTGCTCTGTAGCACCTGCTTCCTCCATCTTCAAGACCTGTTGGAATAAATTGTTTCCATCTGCCAATTCTGCTGTGGACATCTTCATATTACCCTCAATATGATCTAGCCCTTCTGCTAAGATGATTTACTGAGGACTGGCTGCTGAGCATGCTATGTATAGCTTCTTGGAGCCACAGGTGAGAGATGAGTGACAGCACCACTAAAATGATAATGTATCAGGAAATGGGAAAAGATAGATCAGGGCTGGGTTTCTGGAGCTAGTCTGATGCCCTCATTATTTGTTGTCATTATTATTATTACTCTTCTTCCATTTACAATTATAATTTTAACAACCCTTAATATATTATTAACAAAGGAAGAGATTCATAGTGGAAATAATTCTCATTCTCTGGATAAAATTAGATAAATTTTACATATATGCCTTTGCGATTACCCATATATCAAAAGATTTTATGTTCTGGAATATGGATCTACCCCAACCCTGACTGGAAAGACCCTTTGTAAAAGTTTCTCTTAAGGATTATTACATCTTTTCTCAGGTACAAGATGCCTCTCTCATTTGTGAGCAATCAGATTTTTGCTACAACAAATTCCCAATTATTAGAGGAGAAATGCAGGGTAAGTTTTTACCTCTTCTTGCTCATAAAGATCAAACTTTATATATATTGTCTTTTTTTCTGTTTGCCAGATGGTTTGGGCCCTGATTTTTTGTCTGGCAAGGGAAAATTGGTCCAAAATCAAGAGAGAAATTATTATCTCCAATAACTAAAAAGGTCTTTTCCTCCAAGAAGCTGGTTTAATTCCCAATACCATGTCCGTCTTTGGACAGGATCTTTGTATATCTGAGGCCATTTAGGACTGTTCAAAATCCACTTTCCAGCAGTACAGTTCTATAAAGTAGGGAAAGCAATTGTTATTTATTCATGGGAGGGGACCGTATATTATTTTTGTTCCCCATGATGCCCATCAAAGTTCTAGGAAGTGTTGCATGGTAGAAAGAATACTGGATTATAGATCAGGAAGCCTTGTTTCTGGTCATAATCCTGTCATTAATTTTCTGTGTGATCTCTTTACCTCTTTTTTTACTCACCCTTTTCATGTGTAAATCGATGGTTTGGACTTTTAAGGCCAGTACTAACCTTAAAATTATTTGACTTTAGGAAATATCAGGCATTCAATAAATATTTGTTGATCCATAATAGAACAACACAATACCACTCCAATTAAACAAAACAGCTTCCATCATAAAAATAAGGTCATGGGTTATCTATCATCAAGGTAGAATTGGCAGTGAAAATGAATCAGATACAGAAAAGCCAAGTTTTTAGAATGTCTTATTTCCCAGCCTAAAGATATCTTCTAATTGTCCTGGAAATAGTTTCTTGGTATATGACAAAATCAACAATTCTTCTACTATTTGAATGTCGTGTGAATATTCAATAGAATCACTATTAGTCGATGGAAAAAACTAGTAATCTGACCAAGGGAATGGATTAAATTCAGGAAGGAAAACTCTACTTCCAAGGGTTGATAACAAAGAAACTCTATTTCTTAGAGGCTTTATGGAAGATTTGGGAGTTCCCACAGAGCTTGAGAGAGACCATTTGAATTCACCTTGGTAGTAGTTCTCTAATAAATGAATCATGAGTCAGACAACTGTTTCTTGGGAGTATATGTCACTAGAGCTATATAGGTCAGTGATATACACTCACATACACATACTTCATACACATACATACATATAAACATAGCTATACATACATAAATGTATATATGTGTATATACTGATATATATGTAATGTTGTTCAGGTCCATATCTGAAAAATGGAGGGCTTCTCTATCCAAGTAATATTCATTTTACTTCATAGCAATAGAATCAGCTTTTCACCTTTCTTTGGATGATAGGAGGTAAAGAGAAAAAACATGTGATCAAATAATCAATAATCCTGAGAAGACATAAAAGCTGATATAAAGTAGAGGAAGCAGAGCCAGCAAAAAATATACAGTGATAATAATAAATAGAAAGAAAAAAGATTGAAAATAAAATCTGTGGAATTCTACTGGCCAACGTTGGCCCTGAAGAGCTGAAATGAGAATTCCCTTCAGTCCTTCTTTTCTGAGAGGGTAAGCTATGAGGATAGTATAACTATACAGTACACAACACTTTCAGACTTAGGTGACATATTGGATAGTTTTGTTGAACTGCTTATAGTTTGTGTCTGTTTCCTTTTTATTCTTTGTTATAAGGGATGGTTCTCTAGATTAAAGATGTTGAGAAGAGATATATTGAAAAATAAAAGTGACATAAAAACCAAAACTTTTCCATAATCAATTTTAAAATATGCAAATTTCTTCTATATAAATGAGTATAATCTGTTTTTAGTGATGGCTGAGAACTGAAATGAGAGAACTTTTGTCTTTGTATTTGCTTTCATCTACAGTTCTGAAATGGTGAGAATGGACATTATGTCTTAAGAACTATCGGATATACCTTATTCAACAGAAGGTTCCTTTTCTGTAAAGGGTAGGAGGCTTGAAACACTTGCCAAATACTTCCTTAGTAATTATTAATCTGATAGCCCTGCAATATGAAAATAATCAAATAGGACATGGTTCTAGGATTTATAAAACCCTCTCCCTCCCCCCTTGAAAACTCAGTCCAAGAACAAAAACAAAGGAGAGAAATTGTTGCTAGGAAACTCTAGTTAATAATGTACTTGTCCTATTTTCAAGACTCTAACCTGTGAAGATAGAATTATCTCTGTCTATTTTAATGAAATCAATCAGCAACCTTTAACTCAATCAATCAAGAATTCAAAGCATCCCCACTTAACACAAATAAGAGAGTTCACAAGTCAAAAACTCTCATCTCCAAAGGGGACTGCCCAGCATTGTGTAGGACTAAGCAAATTGAAAGACTGCAAATGGTTTCTGTGAAGAAGGGGGAGAGACAGGAAATGATGTGAAAAATGGGATATAACATGGACTGGCCCTGGACCATTCCATTTCCTTTCCTGGCATTGGGAGTGAGTGTCTGAGATTCCTGCCTTGGCTTTGGAAGAGACTCTTCCCTGGATCCTGCATTGGCTTGCCTGGTGAGGGCTGTAGAGGAGGCTGTGCTTGTGGACTTCTGGCTGAAGGCTCCACAAGGACTCAGGACCTGAGGAAGCCTCCTGCCAGGGTGCTGAACCAGACTTCACTTGCCAGGAGAAGCTCTTAGGGCTGGTAGTCTTGTTAAGAATCTGTCTCTTTATCTACATTTCCCACTTTTTCTCTTTCCACCTCTTTGTAAATAAAAACTGCTAAAAGTCATTTTGACTTAAGCTATAATATTTTAAAATCAGTGACCACAATATCACTTTATAACTTTCATTGAGTCAAAAATCCCCATTTTAACCCTTACAAACATTTGTAGTTTATAGCAGCTCAAACTAGATGCAACTACTACTCAGCTTGGTGCCCATTAATATGCTATGGCAAATTATTTTAGTCTCTTTTGATGATTTCAAAATAAAACCAAAATTTAAGTTTTGTGAACCAGCCATTTGGCTAAGATGAGGAAACACATTTCCCTTAATGTCTTTTTAATGATCTGTACACCAAATTGTAGGTATTGTAGGAGACTTTGATTCTAGTCTATGTTGTGGTATTTATAGCCACCTTTTAATCTTAAACAAGTCACTTAAACTTTGAGAAACACAGTTCCCTCTTCTGGGAAATGAAAACACTTTGGCTGATTTTCTAGGGTTATTCAAAACTTTCACATTTTATAATTCTGTTAGTCACCAAAGAGGGCCTTAGGAAAGAGAGGAAAATACTAAAGAGTTGAGTATCTTGAGACCCTGAGCTCAAATGAAGACAAATGTTCCAAAAAGTAAGAGGAAAAAAACTAGAAATTGAGAGAAAGAGAACTCTCCTGGGCCTTGGAGGATGTGAAATTTATAGATATGAGATTTAGCTAAGAGAAAGGAATGCTGAACTGACTTGAAAATTAATATGTATGGAAGAATGTGTAACAGTTTACAATAGAAAAAAGATACCCTTTTCTTCCTTGTACATAGAAAAATATTTTCTAGGACTTTCCCCCCTCCTTTTGCAAGAAGTTACTCTGAAGCAGGGACTACCTTTAATTTAGAAAAGAATATTGAAAGCCATGAGCAAATCCATTTACCCACTGCTTAGAAATTACAAGTAACTATTTGTATGGCCAATTTCCTGTGGAAAATGTCTCTTACATAGGAACTCAATTATGTTAGGAGAATAAATATGCATATAGATTATACTTAAGTTAATAAATAGGCCAGATCTGGTTCACTTAGTATATAAACATCCAGAAAACAACCGATGCTTTCTACTGTTCCCATGGAAATAAAATGTCAATAGTTAATGTTACTGTAGATAGAAAGGTCAGGAATATAGGAAGAGAAGGAAAGTACTTAAAATAGCATTACTCTCTAGCCCACTTGTGTCTCTTAGTCTCCTGAATGGATAAGAAATTGAAGAGTGAAAGGTTTCAAATTCTGCCCTCAGTAAGGGAGATAGAGAAACGTTTATCAGTGGGGCAAGCTTTGGGTATTTGTCTTAGAGAACATTGGTTAAATATAGTGGACATTTATGAGAAGCCAGATTTTTGGAACTATTCAATCCAGACAGATCCTTTTTACAGTTCATTGGACAAAGGAATATTGTGTGTGTGTGTGTGTGTGTGTGTGTGTGTGTGTGTGTATGTGTAAGAAAAGGCATTTTGTACATCACCTTATGAAGACTGAAATGGCGATTTCACCTGTCTTTCATTAGCAGAATGAATAAACACATGTAAATTGCCACAACTCCAAAGTTCTAAAGGCTAATGGAATTCTCAATCCTGTGGGAAATACCGACAGATTCTAGTTAGTCAACAAGCATTTACCAAGTGCTTGCATTATACAAGGTATTATGTTAAGTGCTGGGGATATAAATAAAGAAAAAATCATTTGCCTGAAGGAATTCACATTCTAATGGAGACGACAATGTGCAGACAACTATGGACTTAGAAGACATATATAGGATAAATGGGAGGTGATCTTAGAGGGAAGTCATTAGAAGTAGGAGGCATCAAGAAAGGCCTCTTGCAGAAGGTGACGTTTAAAATGAGTCCTCTTGAGTCAGTGAATCCAGGTCTTTACAGTGAAGAGAGAGCAAATTACAAGCATGGGTGTGGCCAATGAAAAAGTATAGAGTCCTCCAAATCACTATTAATTAGAAAAATGCAAATTGAAACAACTCTAAGGTACCATCTCACACCTAGCAGAATAACTAATATGACAAAAAGAACAATAATAAATGTTGGAGGTGATGTGGAAAAATTGGGACATTAATAACCTCTTGGTAGAGCTATGAACTGACCCAACCATTCTGGAGATCAAATTGGAATTATGCACATAAAACTGTGCATTCCCTTTGACTCAGAAATACCACCTACGAGGTTTATATATCAAAGAGATCAAAGATAGGGGAAAAGAACCCACCAGTACAAAAATATTTATAGCTTCTCTTTTTGTGGTGTCAAAGAACTAGTAACTGAAGGGATGTCCATCAATTGGGGAGTGGCTGAATAAGTTGTGGTGAATTGTTGGAATGGAATGCTATTGTTCCATAAAAAAATGAAAAACAGGATAATAAAAAACACCCTAGAAAGACATAAATTTAAAGTGATACAAAGTGAAGTGAGCAGAACCAAAAGAACTCTGTACCCAGTAACAGCAATAATGCACAATGATCAACTATGAATGACTTAACTATTATCAGCAATGCAAAGATCCAAGGCAACTCCAAGGAACCCATTATGGAAAAGGCCATCATAGAAGGAACTGATGGAATCTGAATTGAAGCATACGATTTTTCACACTTTATTTCCTTCATGAGTTTTTTTCTTGTATAAGTGATATGTGTCTTCCTTCACAGCATGATAAACATGGAAATATGTATTGCATGATAGTACATATGCAATCTATATCATTTGCCTACAATCTTGGGGAAAGGAGAGGAGAGGAGGAAGGGAGAAAAAACAGGGACTGCAAAATATTAGAAAACAATTATTAAAAATTGTATATACATGTAAAAAATGCATGTAAAATAAGGAAAAGAAAAGGTATAGTCAGGAGAATGTTGTGTGAAAGAAATAGCAAGTAGAGTAGTGTCATTGGATTATAGAGTACTGAAGGTGAGTAAAATATAAGAAAACAGAAAGAGTAGGAAAGGCAAGGTTGTGAAAAGTTTCAAAAGCCAGAGAATTTTTTTGTTTGATAACGGGGGCATAAGGTAATCACTGGAGTTTATTAATTAGGGGAAGTGACAGGACTTAAAAAAAATCACTTTGGCAGCTTAGTGAAGGATGGAATGGAATAGAGAAACACTTGGAAAAATGGAAATCAACCACAAAATGATTGCAATAATGTGGGCATATGCTGATAATGTAATGATTGTTGTAAACCCCAAAATTCCTTAGACTTATAAATGTTGGAAATTTCACCATTGGGATATTTCATACTTGGAAAATTTCTTACTGATAGTCTATTGGAATGGGAACTCCATTGGCATGGGAGGTTCCTTCTCTTCCCTTCTTAAGATTACTTTAGAACAGAAACCCTTTGCTGAACAATGGAAAGGACTTTGACCTATGCTTGAGCATAGAATAGGAATTTCTTTGAGTCTTGATTGATTTTAGAATTGATACAATGGAGATACTCCACCCTATTCAGTCCTAATAGGATTGAGTAAGGGCTGCAGCCTAGATCAAAATTTAATTATTCCAATCTCTACCATACTCAAGTTAACAGGATTTAGAAAGGGCTGGAACAAAGGAGTAAAGATTTAATCATTTGAAAAATATGACCTTCAACAGACATGTGCAAAAGCCAGAAACCTCTGGGCGGTCCTGGGTTAAGCGAGAGCCTCCATTGACAGGGAAATTGATGAAGAGTGATTGGTAGATGTGAGGACTGAGGGGAGGCAACTTGGATGGTGTCCTTAAAGATAGGAGGGTCTGGAGACTCGGGGGAGAGGATTGAGTTTTGGTCGGTGTGGTTCCTGGGCTCTGAGGAAGCTTGCTCTGAAGGAAGCTGAAGGTGGGGGCCTCTGAGACTGTTTCTCCATTTCGGACACGTGAGTGAAAGGGACTGATCTCTTTTCTTTGCCCCAGCTATCTAAGGGCTTGGGCCTTTTGGCCCAGCCTAAACAGAAGGGGTATTTAAGCCCTATTCCCTTCTCTCCCCTTTCTCTCTCTATATATATCTCTAATTCCTTTCTTGCTCCTATTGTAATTAAACTCCAAAAAAAGGCTGACAGCTGACTTGAGTTTTTCATTTAGGAATTACATAGCTGATTCCTTGGCGACCTTAAATTAATATATATCAGTCTTTTAAAGTGATTCCCTTGTAACATTGTATGAGTATAGAGAATGGGTATATATTAAAGCCATATACGTAGAAATTACAAGAGTTGGCAACAGATTTGATACATAAAATGAGACTAAGCATGCAATGAATAATGATCCCAAGATTTCGAGTCTGGTGACTGAAATAGGCATTGTGGATTACTTAAAGCTTGGTCAGACATCAAAGAAGCCAACATCATCCACTAATCCAGGGCCATCACTAGCCATTCTGACTTGTCTTGACATTGAACTTCAATAACTTTGGAAAAGAGAGTGAGGCTGCTAACTTTGAACTACTCTGCCTCATGTAAATCCAGTTCACTCAAAAGCCAAGACAGGTCATGGGCCCGACCTGAAAATGAAGGACAATAACAGATGTATCCCAAAGGAATCAAAGAAAAGGAAAAGAACCCATTTAGAGAAAAATATTTTATCAGTTCCTTTTGTGGTGGCAAAGAATTGGAAATCAAGGGAATGTCCATTAATTCAGAATGACTGAACAAATTGAAGTATATAATTGTGAAGGAATAATTTGTGCTATCATAAGAAATGATAAGCAGGATAATTTCAGAAAAAAATTGAGACTATTTGAACTGATACAAAAGTGAAATGAGAAGAACCAGGAGATCATTGTGCACAATAATAGAAATATTATAATGATGATCAACTGTGTAAGTCTTAGCCACTCTGAACAAGACTATGATCCAACATGATTCCCAAAGACCCAAAATGAAAAATGCTGTCCACTTCTGGAGAGAGAACTGATGAATTCTGAGTGCAGATTGAAGTATGCTTTTTTTACTTTCTTTTCTAAGGTTTTTTTAATTTGCGTTTTCTTTTGAAACATGGCTAACACAAAAATATGCTTTGTTATGACTTCCTATCTATAACATCATGTTGCTAGGAGGAAAGGTAAGATGGAAGGAGAGAATTTGAACTCAAAAACAATTTTAATGGATGTTAAAATTTGTTTATATGTAAGTGGGAAATGTTAAATACATATTTAACATATGTAAATGTATATTTCCTAAAAATTTCATATTCTCTCCCTACAATATTCCTTCAAAGGGTTATATTAAGAAAGTAGATTCTTTACTGGCAAAAGAAGCTTACAATTTTCAATTCTCTACAAAAATGTAATAATGCTTACCTGCCTGAAGGTCTTACTTTTGAACTCCATTCATCTTACTTCTTTCAGACATCACTGGGATATATATTTCCAAGCCCAAAGCTAAAGTCTGTGTTTAACATCATTCATACTGAACTTCATTTTCCTCTCTTCTCCTGATTCCCAAAAGAACACATTATTTCTGGGCTAAAATGAAGTCTGTGACATTTTAAGCCTTAAAAGATCAGTGAAAGAAGTATCTAATGAAGCATAGCAGGACCTTACTGAAAATAAAGGAAAAGAGGAGGAAATAAGCATTTATCAAGACCCTGCTATATGCCAAGTACTTTGTTAATTTGTTCACAAATCTTACTTATTTGATCCTCATAATAAACCTGGGGGGTATTATTATTATTATCCACATTTTATAGTTGAGGAAATGGATATTAAGTGACTTGCTTAGGGTTCCCTAAATATGGATTTGAACTTGTTTTCCTGACTCTAGGCCCAGTGCTCTATACACTATAATGCTTATTTGTCCCTAAATGAAGCTAACCAACAGTGAATAAAACTTAATAATTATTTTAATGATGACATTAATAAGTGAGTCCAGTAGAAAGACATAGCAGCTTGGGTTAACCCAAATAGAATATAAACTTGTTTGTAAAATCTTTTAAAGAATGATGGGGAGATTATGAACATTGTCATCTTATCAACTAATGAGAAGTAATGGAGGAAGAAAAAATTTAAAACATGATGCCCACATCTGAATAGAGAACTGATGGACTTGGGATACAGATTGAAGCAGATTTTCTTTTCTTTTCTTTTCTTTTTCTTTTTTTTTTTTTGGTTTGGGGAGAGGGGTTTGGTGGGATGGAATGAGGGGGAACATGGCTAACAGGCATTTCTTTTGTATGACAATACATCATTGTTATGGGTTTTGTTTTTTAAATTTTCTCAATGTGTAGAAAATGGGAAAGGAAAGGATTTAGAAGTGAAATTGAAATAAATTTGGATTAAATTGAAAGACATTGAAAAAATCTTGGATGCAAATCAGAACAACTCTGAAGTACCACCTCACACCAAACAGATTGGCTAATATGACAGCAAAGGAACATAATAAATGTTGGAAGGAATGTGACAAAATTGGGACACTAATGCATTGTTGGTGGAGTTGTGAATTGATCCTACCATTCTGGAAGGCAATTTGAAACTATGCCCAAAAGGCTTTAAAAGACTGCCTGCCCTTTGATCCATCCAACCATTTCACTGCTGGGTTTTTACCCCAAAGAGATAATAAGGGAAAAGACCTGTACAAAAATATTTATAGACTTGCTCTTTGTGGTGGCAAAAAAAAAAATGGAAAATTAAGGAATGCTCTCTGATTGGGGAATGGCTGAACAAATTGTGGCATATGCTGGTGATGGAGTACTATTGTGCTCAAAGGAATAACGAACTGGAGAAATTGCATGTGAACTGGAAAGACCTCCAGGAATTGATGCAGAGTGAAAGGAGCAGAACCAGGAGAACAATGTACTCAGAGATGAATACACTATGGCACAATCCAATATAATGGACTTCTCTACTAGCAGCAATACAATGATCCAGGACAATTCTGAGGGACTTATGAGAAAGATTGCTATCCACATACAGAGAAAGAACTGGGGGGGGGGGGGACAGAAATGTAGAAGAAAAACAAATGCTTGATCACATGGTTTGATAGGGATATGATTGGGAATGTAGACTCTAATGATCACACTAGTGCAAAAAAAAATTCCATATTAATAATATGGAAATAAGTCTTGATCAATGACACATGTAAAACCCAGTGGAATTGCTTGTTGGCTACAGGAGGGAGGTGGGAGGAGGGGAGGGAAAGAACATGAATCATGTAACCATGGAAAAACATACTAAATTAATTAATTAAATAAATGAACTTAATTTAAAAATAATCTTGGATTTTATAAATGTAACAAAAGGGAGACCAAGAGAAATACAACTTTTGTCCTATTGCTGTATATCTCTCCTTCTCTTTCCTGCTTTCCTGGATGATTCTACCATCATATACCCAGTCACTCCTTGAGAAAGCATTCTACACTTTGTGTTTCTATTTTCTCTCTTATATAGACTCTTTATAATCTAATTTCTTACCTTGGGATTCAACTGAAAATTCTCTCTCCAAAGCTATATATGAATTCACATGAGAAATTTTATGCCTTCTAATTTTTTTCTCAGCATTCATAACTTTTGATCACATTTCTTCCTGGATATTCTTTCATCTCTGGGGTTACATTGCACTTATGTCTCTTGGTTCTCGTATTTGTCTATATTCCCTTCTTTCTTTCTCATTCTTCTATATTGGTTCTTCAATGCCAGTCCCCCAAACCACTTGTTTCCTTTAAAATTCTTGGTCTTTGGCCTTCTCCTTGTTCTCTACGTTACATCACTTGGTGATCTCATCAGCATTCATAGGATCAATCTCTATTCAGATGATTCCTATATCTATATGTCTAGTCCTAGTTTCTCTCCTGAGTTCAAGTCCCATATTACCTCTTGCCTTTTGAACATCTCAAACTGAATATCTTGGAAACCTCTGTAACTCAATATTGACATATCCAAAACAAAATTTAGGATCTCCTCTCCTCTAAGATCTTCCCTTACTCCAAACTTCCCTATTTTTTAAATCAAGGATACCATTATTCTCCCAGTCACTCAGACTTCCAGTCTTTTTGTAATCAACTTTTAATTTGTATTCACCTCATATCTAATCCACTGCCAGATTTTACCATTTCTACGACCTCATCTCTCATATATTTCCCCCTTTTCTCTATTTACACAGTTACCACCCGAGGTCAGGCCCCCATCATTCCATGGCTAGGCTATTTCAATAGCCTTCTGGTTAGCCTCTCCAGTTCAAGTCTCACTCCACTTTAGGCAGTCTTCAATCAGCTGCCATATTGAATTTTTTAACCATGTTCTCCCCTTTCCTTCTCAGTAAATTCCAGTGGCTCCTATTACTTTTAGAATCAAATATGAATTATTCTATTTGGCCTTTAAAGCTCTTCACAACCTGGCCCTTTCCTGCCTTTCTAGTCTTCTTACACTCTCTGCTCCTCTATGTACTCTATGATTCAGTTATGCTTGCAGTTGCTTACAAATGATGCTCTCTTTTGTCATCTCTTCCTCTTAGTTTTCCTGGCTTCCTTCATATCTCAGCTCAAATGCCATTTTCTTTTGGGAGCCTTTTCCAGAAAACATAACTTCTAATTTATTCCTCTCTAAGATTACCTTCCATCTACCCTGCTATATATCTTGCATGTACCTAGTTATTCACATAGTATTTTCCTCATTTGACTATCAACTCCTTATGACAGGGACTACTTTTGCCTCTCTTTGTATGGCTAATATTTAGCATAATGTCTGACACACAGTAAACATTTAATAAATGTTTGTTCGTTGGCTGCCTTGCCTGAGACTACTACTTTCCCAAGACAATTCTTTTGCTGACAAAATGTATCCCCAAGACACAGGTGACATATGTCTAAAGGGAAAAAGATACTAATGGCAAATTTATGTTTGCACTAATGATAATCTTCCCTTAAGGACTGAAATCTGCAGAAGGAAGAGTTTGACAATTTAAAATTCTGATGAGGATGTCTAAATTATGCCAAAGCTCATTCTGCCATTTGATTACTGGCATGTTAATTTAGCCTAAAATTTTCTTTCAGCTTTCAGCTTCTAGAGTTTCTGGAAAAATCCTAATGTTTGAGCGTGGAATTTTTGTACATAAAGAAAAATGTGCTGAATCTAGGATTTGCTCACAACTTTCAACTCAGTTTTCCTTCTGTGAATATATACACCAACAGGGAGAGTCTATTTTTCTATAGCGGCTGCATTATATAATGATTGATGGGGCCAATAATTCTTCACAGACTTGATTACTGAAAGGGCTGATGAAATAAAATTACAAAAATGGGGAAATCCTGATAGTAAATGAGAGGTATTAAAGTGTTTCTTGTCAGAATAAATTTACAGGATTCTGAAAAACTGTTCTCATAAATTAGTGGTGACTCCAGATCCTTGATGCTCATTTCACCCTCATCTTGCTTCTATTCTGGTTAAGGGAACAAAATCAAGGGCAGGCTCTGGACATCGCATGTGGGGAATCATGATGATAATCACTTATTGGTGGTCTGATGAACTATTGCTAATTTCAGACTTGTAAATGTGTTGATTTAGAATATTGAACCCTAGAGACTACATTTCCCAAAATCCCCTTTTCCTTTTCCTGTTTGTGTGTCCCCTTACATGGGAGGAATTTTGAGTTCTTTTTCCTCCTATGTAGTCTCTCTGGTTCCATGGTGGGAGAGGGAGGAGCCGCTTTTTAGTTTTTGCTAGCCTTACTTCCTTATACTTCAAGATAGATATTTAATAAGTGTTATTAAATATAATACTTGGAGTACTGGATATTAATTTTAATTTTTACATTTTTGGAGACCATGAAGGGACACTAGAATTTGACTTTTCTTTTTCCTTTTCTTTAAAGCCAGAAGCCTGGTTACAGCCAAGCAACTTGGCAGTTTAAAACTGCTACTGGTTTGCAACCAAAGCTGTTTTTCGGCTGGTAGTTTTCAAACCCCCCTCTCTAGCCACCCAGCTATGGCCCATTCCTCTAGCTCTCCTTCCACCTTCCAAGCCTCTGGCTTTTTGCGAGTATTTGAGTATTTTTATACTGCCCAGCTGCCTTAATTTTAAGGACTTGGTGGAGAAGCTACTCCTCCTCTGCCTCAGCCACAGCAACCCGGGCCCACCCCAGTGCTGAAGCCTAGTCACACCTGGCTTGGCTTCTCCCACCCACGACTGTTGGGTTTTTTCCTTAGCCAGAGTTAGTTCCAGCCTGGCCCCCACCCTCGCATTGCTGCTGCTTCTGCCACTTCTGCTGCCCTGATCTCCATTCCAGCTGGTGAGTATAAGCTTCCCTTTCCCCAGCTCGAAGGGAAGCTCTAAGGGAAGTCCCTTTCCCCACTGGACAGGCTCCATCAGGCTCTTTGTCTTGGTTGGGAAGAGTCCTAGTCCTCTTTTTTTTAACCACCCCCTAACCACGCCCTTAACCCCTCCCAGCTATAGTGCTGTCTCTTGGCCACTAGAGGTCAATTTTGAGCACTGGTTTTTTTTCTTCTCTTTTCTTCCTTTTCTTTTTTTCCCCTTTCTTTTCTCTTTTATTTTTCCCCCTTTCCCGCTTATCTACAGTGGTTGTTTGCTGCCACTAGATGGCAGCAACAAATAAATAAATAATTAAAAGAAATAAAAAACATTTTTCCCTTTAAAAAAATAAAAATCCAATAAAGTCATAAAAAATTAAATAAGTTAAATACCCTCACCTTCTATCCCACCCCTTACAATAATAGAAATTAAAAATAAATCAATAAAAAATTAAAAAGCAGCATAAATGCTACTATGCATGAAAGCCTTTTGCTTTTTGCTCAATTAGAAGCATGTAAAATTCCAAATCCCCTCCTCCTCCTTGTAATCCTAGGACATTTTATTTTTCTGATCTTCATTCTTAAGACAAAAGATATCTCTATATAAGAGATTAAAGCAGAAATGCAGGCCACCAGGAAAATTCAATAAAAAAATTTCAAACACTTATATGACCTAATGAAAAATACTGATCCCACCCAAAACAAGTCTGAATTTTGTGAGCCTGCTCCTGAACCACAAATAGAGGATGAAACTTTTTCTCCCAAAATGGAGATGAGAAATCCCTCTCATATACATCAGGTGCAGACCCTTCTCTCATACTCTATAACATCTCTCTCATGCTTTGAAACTCCTGGCTGATCTTACCTCCCCTGATCTTTCTTCTAACCGCCCCCATCCTCTTCTGCCCTTTCTCCCACTTTGTGACTAGACCCAAAACCAAAGAAATCTCATTCTGCTACCATAACTGTTCCTACCCATGTTTCCTCGGCATCCCCACAGTCAATTTCTAAGGAATCACAGACATCAGATGACTACTATGAAGGCCTTTTCCCATTAAGGGAAGTGCTTGAAATAGGACACAGTGTGGATATGGTGACCCTAAGACACCATATTCCTTTTACTCCCCCCAAAATTAGAGAATTGACACATAATATACCTTCATTTAAATCTGAACCTTTGGCTGTGACCAAGAAGATGGCTGATATTTTTTATCAATATGACCTGTCCTATAAGGATGTTGAGAATTTGCTCAATGCTTTTCTAACAGAGTGTGAGAAAAATAAAATAATCTCTCATGTTAACAAGGTCCGGGGGAGTAATGTACCACACTGGCCAGCTCAGGATCCTACGTGGGATTATAACAGTACTGCGGGCCAGTTGCAATTACATCATTGTAGGGATGCCATTATAACAGCTATACGAGAATGCTCTTAGGATACAGAAGCATGGTCAAAATTTGAAAGGCTTAGACAATCAGAAAATGAAACACCCTCACAATTCATGGATAAGCTCATTGAGCTTGGGGGTCGATATCTCAACCTTGATATTTCTAAAGACAAAGATATTAAGCAAATAAGGATTTTATATAATGAGACATTTTGTCAACAGCTCTTGCATGGTGGTTCAAGATTATTTTAAGATGCATTGCCCACAGTGGCCTCAGATGGTCCTTGAAGAGTTGCAAAACACTGTTTCTTATGTCTTTAAAGGCCAAAAGGAAAAACAGGAAGAGGCTAATAATGTCATAGAAACCTTGAGAAAACACACCAAAATTTTGGAGAAAAAGATTGATAAACAAAACAAAGGGCATGATGATCAACTAATGGCGCTATCCCCTCTCCAAGAACCTAACTGTAAGTCCCTTACCTGCTAAGTCTGTCATAAGAAGGGCTACATAATGATGAACTGTAGGAATTTTCCCCAGGTACTGATGAACTATACCAACTGGAGAAATTCTTATAGGAACCAATTACAGGAATGATAATTATAATGGTGATTTCAGGAATCATAATTTTAGGACTGATAATAATCCTAGGAAGATAAATCAGGCACTTGACAACTCATACAAAATGACCCCACAGCAGTATATTTTAAGTGGAGCTCAACCCCAAACCACCCAGGGAGCTACTGCCCTTCAGGGGGGAGCCCAAGGTACTACCCAAAGATTATGAAGGTGTATGGGGGTGGGGGGGTGGGGCACAAGAATCAGAGGATACAACCTTTGATTTTCCAGACCCTGGCATCTTACTGCCCATTATCCCTATCTACTGCCCCCATACTAACGAGCCCCATGTAACATTAAATGTTGGTAACACTTATTATGATTGCCTTTTGAACATTGGAGCTTCCCAGTCTGTATTGAAGAGTACACTTGATTTGCATTGCAGTTCTATTGGCTCAGTTAATGTCAGGGGGGTATCAGAGACATTCTCTAAAGGTTCCCAAGCTTTCCCCTAGAATAGTGTCCATAGGATCCCTTAGAGTGGAACACCCCTCTTAATGCCTTTCTCCCCTTTAAATTTGCTGGGGAGAGACCTTTTGTGCAAGCTTAGGTCCACAATAACTTGCTCTCCAGATGGCTCTATGACACTGGAACTGCCTGAGGAATACTTAACTTTACTCCCTGTACTTCTTTCAGATACTCATGAAATGAGGAGTACTGGATATTAATTTTAATCTTTACATATACTAATCCCAGTAGAATTTATAACTTTCTTTTAAAATCCTGAAAAAGAAGGGAGTTGAGATAAGTAGGACTTGAGATTATTAGCCATTGGATTTAGAAGGAATCTTTGAGATGATGGGATAATTGTTTAAGGGCTAGAAGACTCCTTGAAGATCATCTAGTCCAACTCCCTTATTTTAAGCATGAGATAATAGAATCCTAGAAAGATTAAGTCACTCATTCAAAGTTAACATCACTAACTTTTGAACTCAGATCCTCCTATGCTAAATTTAGCACATCTTTCTAAAAAATAATTTGGATGGGATTTTTTTTAGCTAAGGATGAACTTTCTGTTTTATCTTAAGAAATAAGATTCAAGTAAATGAAACAAATCATGTTGGGAAAATCACTTGTTTGTGTTTCAAGCATTCAGGAATAAGTTATGGTGGTATAGTAAAGAAAAAGCTGGATTTGAAGATGACTGTCTTATATTGATATACCTCAGAAACTTATTAACTTACAGACAAATCGCTTCTGCAAGAGTCATAGTTTCCTCAAGTATAAAATGAGTAGAGTAATATGTATATTTTCCACTATGTGGGATTGTTATGAAAATTAGGGAGAATAATATATTTAAATCTTAATCAGAACTCCTAAACATAAACTATTCAGAATCTCTCCTTAGTGAGCAGGGGGTGGAACAGCACTTTTTATGATAAAGATGAGGATGAATATAATTAGTTTTATACCTGTGAGGGTCAGGTACAACTTGAAGCCACCCTGCCTTATTTTCTATCTCGACATTGCCCCTTTATATCTCCACCCCACCAGCCTTAGCTCCCTAATTATGAGACAGAAGGAGAAAGGAAGAGTTCAGGAGGCTGAAGTTGGAGTCAAAAAACTTGAGTTTAAATCTTGACTTTGTTGGTCTTGATCCAATTATGCAACTTCTATGGGCCTCAGTTTTCTCACCTGTAAAATAAGGAATTAAACTAGATGATTTTTGAGTATTCTTCTGGTACTAAATTATGATCCCATCACTTCAAAATTCCCTTTTAGTTCTAGATCTTAATACTAGCAATTACCCTTTAGGTGTTATTTTATCTCCAAAATTTTCTCTTTTTTCAAATCTGGAAATTTTGGTTTTTAAGTGCTCTCTCTTAAAATGAAAAAAAAAAGTTCTAGGAATGCTGTGACTTACATTTTAATGAGTAAATTCAATATTAATGACATACAAGATGGTGGGATATGAGGAGAGAGTTCATTGATGGAAAAGGTGGGAAGAGCCCAGCTCCACCATTTTCAGAACCCTGTCTTGGTGACTGGAAGGCACAATAAAATATTGCCTTATTCCAGGGCATTATGAGTTTGGCAGGAAATAGAAGTAAATTTCAGCCTGAGAAGTAGGCCAACTATGGATAGGCTTTCTGGACTGGCTGCTTCATGAAGTGAGAGTCATCACTTAAGATAAGAAATTAGGCTGGGCAGACAAACCAATTTGAGTCCATTGCCCTTTTTGCTAAGAGTTTCCAAGTTGTTGCTATGACATCTGGTAGCAACCTGTTGCTGTTCCATATAATAAATATAATATAATATAATATAATATAATATAATATAATATAATATAATATAATATAATATAATATAATATAATATAATATAATATAATATAATATAATATAATATAATATAATATAATATAATATAATATAATATAATATAATATAATATAATATAATATAATATAATATAACAATGATAATCTTAGAACAAACCTTTCATCTAAATCCTAAATCTCCAACCTGTCATATTCTCTGTAAGAAGGGGTCTCATTAAGCTTGGAACATCCCTGAGAGTTTCCTGAAGGGCATATTTTTTCAAAGTAGGTTGATATTACTTGTCCCAAAGCCAAGCCTGACTTCCTAGATGCAGCTAGGATAATTATCTTTTTTGGCTACATAGTTTGTTCTTGGGGTGCTTAATTAGAGCAAAGAGAATGCCAAGAGAGCATTATATAACAGATATCACCTAGAGTACCCTCTACCTACTTTATTCACATATTCATTTGATACTTTTAATCAAAAAGGTTTCCAAGACCTTTTTTTAGTTATGCAAAATCCCCTGAAATTTGCATACATTATCACCCCTTCTTTTTTTTAGTTAAAACAGTTAATAATTTATTTTAAAAAATAATTACAACATTCCTCTTCAACTCATAGTGTCAGATATTTATTTCCAATAAATAGGATTTTCATTTTAATTCATTAGAATTATAGCAGGACTGATTCTTTATAAAATATGGGGGAAGATTGGCTTTATTCTCTCTTGGTTTCTTACCCAGGGGTCTCTAAAATGATGTCTTCATTCCCTCAGTGAGCTGTGGCACGACCCCCAGCGAAATCAAATCAGGGATGTCACCCCTTTCTTCTTGAAACAATCTCAGCTTAATTTCTGAGATGCTACAGTTTGGGGGAGATTTTGTTGCACTTTTCCAACTACTTCTCTATCCCTATTATTTAATTCCTTCTGTAGATCCCTTAACTATAGAATTTCTCTAAACTTCTATATAACAAATATAGCAAGTACTTAATAAGTATCTATTGATTAATTAAAACTCTGGTTGATTATATTTCCATAGATTATTCCTTTGTACCAGAGAATATAGTTTTTTTTTTCTTTTTTCTTTTACAGGATGCTTACAGTACCTTTTGGTAAAATTTGGGTTAAGTATTTAGTTACAGGCTATATAGTTTCTAAACTTTTTGTGTCATCTGCTGGCCTTCAAGTTTCATCTGTGGCTTCCACAAAACTCCCTAAAAATTCCCATTTAATTTCCTATGACCTCCCACAATGTATCAAAACCACAAAAGGGGAAAAGTTGCAATGTGGAAAGTATCCCAGTACCAGTGCTTTGATTCCCTTTTAAGAGAGGAGGAAACTAAGCATCAGAAAGCAAAGTGACATGCCATGGCCACTAAATAAGATTCAAGCCCAACTACTTCCTGGCCTTAGATCCAGCAGTTTTTTGTTCTTTGTTATTATACCATTTTGCCTTTCTATAGGGACTTTTGCTAGTCCTCATTTATTGCACTGGATAATCTGAGTAAAGCCAGATAAAGTTTGTTCAGATTTAAATCCCTATAATGCATATTCATGAAGATTTTCTAATAGGCTCATCCCATTGTATGCTAGTGCTAATGAAAACCCTGCAGCATTTCATTACAAGGATATTTATTCCCTGCCCACAAATCTCCAAAAAAATTAACTCTCTGAGACTTAGATAGTGATTAAAGTTTCTAATCTTCTGGGTCTTTCCCTTCCTCCGGATTTTTTGAGTTAGGACTTCACACCATCAATTTTCTTCTTGATCAGAGACATGGACTTCCTAAATCTGAACTATCCATCCTGGCTCATACAAGTCTCCTATTTTCTTCATGCAAATAGATAATAACAAATCACAAAAACAAGCTGACCAGGTAGCTGAGATCAGTGATTCCCAATCCTCAATAGAATTTAGAGTTGGAAGGGATCTTAGAGGTCAGATAGCTCCGTTTACTCTTTTGGGAGATGAGAGAAATGAAGGCTAGAGAATTTGGTGATTCTCCTGACATCTTACAGGTACTAAGTGACAAACCCAAGATTTGATCCAAGATCTTTGGGTTCCAAATTTATTCTCCAGGCATTTGAAGGGGATAACACACATTTAGCAATTGCCTACTCTGCTAAAATTGTTCTGGTATTGTTCATTAAGGTTGGAAGTCATGTCATTCTCAGTCCCTAAGGAATTATAATTGCTAGTAATGAAAGTATTATTACTCACATTTTACAATGAGGTTAAGTGACTTTCTCAGTATTTATAATGAAGTAATTTGGTGCCCATTAAGTCTTGGTAATTTCTTGAATGAATGAATGTTGAACAAATGATTTATTATAAACAGTACCAAACATTGTTATGACTAATTAAATCTTCTTTTAAGTACCTATTCTATTACTTCAACATTGGCAATACAAAGCAATTTAATTAGCCATATGAATGTTTATGTATAACTGCTATTTACTTTTAATTAATTTCACTACATTAATGTCATAACTTTTCAAGCATTCCTTCTAATCCTCTATCACAATTCTTTGTAAACTCATTATTCACTTTTTCTCTAATGTGCCCATAACTCTTGTGCCACTTTTTAAACTTTCTATTATTTTATTAAGGTCTTTACAGATTTATATGTTCATCCTTATCAATGTTAATTATAAATTTGCCCTATTAATGAATTCTAATTTATTTAATAATTTCTCTATTATTGAACCTTTAGGTTATACCCATATTTTAATTATAATATTATATTTTGAAAATATAATATTAAATATAAGACATAATATGATATATTTTGTAAATATAATAATGTAATAATATAATATGATGATCTATGAAAAAATAGATCTTTTAATGTTTTTCACAATGTTTTCAGGTTATGTATCTAACAATATATCTATTGGCTTAAAATAGATATGGTTATTTTTCTAAGTATCATATTGCCCTACAAATTATCTTACAACTTCTCAATTTTACCAGCAATTAATGAGTGTAACTTTTTCTCCACCACTGTGAATATTAAGTTTCAGTGCCTTTGGTTCTTTTTTATCAATTTGATGAATTTTAGATAACTTGTAATTCTTGTACTTTTTGTTTTTCAATCAATTAATAATTTGTGTTTTATCTTTTGAAAATATATTTTATTCTTTGATAATTAATTCATTGTTTGCTGGGAACTGCCTTTGAAAATTGTTAGCAGTTTCATATACTTTGTAGATGTCTGGTTTTTATGTTTATTGGCAAAAATAGTTTCCAAATTTGTTTTTATTTTTATTATAATTTTACTGTGGATTTGCTTAATTTTAATATAATCACACAGATCTCTCTTGTTTGAATTGTTCCTTCTATCTATTGTATTAAAAAGGCATCTCCCCTCCAAAACTGAGATAAAGAAATTATTCTAGTTACAGTTCTTTTTAAAGAAACCTTTCAACATTTGAAACTGATGTTCTTTTGTCAGTAGAAATTACATTGAAGAAGAAATAGTGCCATCTGCTTTGCTGCTGCACCTTAAGGGAATTATATCTTTTCATCTGACTTGCAGTTGAAACCTCCATATTTTTTTCTCCAATTGTTTTCTCCATTAAAATGCAAAATATTTTTGAGAGCAAGGGTAAGTCTTCTTTCCTATTTGTATGCCCAGTATTTAGCAAAGTGCTTTATACATAGGAAAAATATAATAAATTCCTTATTTTTCTCTATCAGACAGTCAGAATTCACTGAAGTATATTGTGTGAGACATAGATCCAAATCCATCTCCATCCAAATTGCCAATTTTCCCAAGTATATTTGATAAAATATCCTTTCTGCAGTTTTAATTTTCTATAGGCTTATGAAACATTAGTCCTATATATGCACATATATACATATATAAGTATATTTTCTTTTTATTGATTAGTTGGGTGATATGGGAATTGTACCCCCAGAAGCTTAGGCAAACTATTATCAGGGAAATTCCTTTGCTCCCTTACATCCTCTTGACTTAAAACATCTAATGACCCCTATAGGACCCTGAGATGATTGTGCTCCTCTGATCCTCCTTTAGATTTAATATGGGCAGAGAGATGCACCTCCAGGCTACACCTCAATCCTATCACACTACATCTCAGACATCTGTCTGTTCCCTAAAACTAAGGAATCTTTTATGAGGGTCATTCCCTATGTCTCCAGGCAGACCCCAGTCAGATAACCAAACCATTGACCAAATGCTTGAGTGTTTACTACTATAGAGTCACTTCCACACCATGACAGCATCTGTTGTAAAGAGTATAAAATCCCCAGAATTGATGTCACAAGGGAGGCAGCTTTTCCATCCATGCTGTCCTTCCAAGGAGCAGCCTTCCATCTTGCTGTTCCACCTGTACTATCCTCCTGGCCATTCTCAGCATTATTTTCTAAATTAATAAATTCCTCTTTTTATTTTTAAGCTAAGTTTTGGAGTCTTGCATTCTTGAAGAAAGGTATCTTTCCCAAACCCCAGGGATACACCTTTTCACCCCCACAACATTGGGAATTTTATTAATTTGTTTGTTGGTTGCATTAAAATTCCCAGATAGATTCTGCATTAGAGAAGGAATCATTTGACAAAAAAAAAAAAGGAAAAAACTATGCCTCTCATGTTTCTATTTATCAGTTCTTTCTGTGGAAATAAACATTCACAAGTTATTGTTCAGACATTAATTCTTTGATCTATGTGGTGAGAGAAAGTTCCTTACTGGATAGTAATCCCCACTCTGATGAAATTACAGTTGTAGTCCTTCCCTCCACTTCCCCCCACCAAATTTTATTCTGTTACTGGCCTTTATAATACTGAACCAGTCTTGTATTGTTATATTAGTTGCCCAAGGAAAGACATACAGTGATTTGGGGGTATAGAAAATTGAATCCAACTATCAGGAGTATGAAGTTTGTATGAATTATTCATACTAACCAGCTATATGATTCAGGTTTTAAATATATAAACCAGCTGTCTATGGTAAACTGGCTTTAGTTTCTAGAAGATAAAATTATTTATATAAATTATATTTAATTATATAATTATTTTATTTAAAGTTTTATTTATTAATTCATATAATTTATTTATGAAATATATTTATAAATATAGCATATTGATATAATTAATTATAGGATTCTATTATTATAGGATATAAATATAATGTAATATATAAATATATTTACATAAATGTAAAGATATTATGAAATATTTGTGAAATATAAAACATTTATTTATATGGATTAAAAAGAATATTTTTTAAAGCTAAGTTCCTTCAGTTCTAAGATTAAAAAAAATATATAATCAGTCACTGAGTGAGTAGGTAGAGTGATTTCATTTTAGTATATTGGTATAGGTTCCCTCTGGCCTTACCATCCTGTGAAGCTTTTCAAGCCAAAAATCAGGAAAAAGAAATAGGCAAGTCTACAGTTAGGAAAGAATGAGAAGTGTCAGTTTTGTTCCCCAGAGCCAGAGATTAGGCACCAGACATGAAGAATGCTAAGCTGGTGGACTGGAGGCAGAAGATGGCAGTACTAGAGGATCTGGGCAGTTTTCTGATTTCTTGAAATACAAAGGCTCATTTTTTTGATTATGGCATGTAGTCCAGTAATTCTTCAATTATCTTGATCTATTTTCCATGTCAGTTGTTTTTATGAGATAGATAACCTACATTCCCCCTCTCACCCCCTATTTTTTCCTATAATTCTAGTTGAACTTGTGCTAAAGCTGTTTCCTTGATGTTTTGCTTGTAGATATTTTGAAATTATTTTCTTCTTTCATGTTTGTATCCTGAGTGTTCATTATGGTGGAATTATTATTATTTTATTTTCTCATTCTTCTAACCTATTTTGAAATTTTAGATTTTATGTTATAGCTAGACTCTTCACACTTCATATTTCTGGACGAGATGTCTAGATTGAACTTATATTCTCTAAAGTTCTGCTATTATTGAGATTCCCCACTCTGTGGTCAGAATTCCTTACTTGATGATTGCTTCTTAATATGCTCTTTGCTCAGTAGATAATTTTGGTCCTGGAACTACTCTTCATCCTGGAAAACCACCTTCTACTGGGCACAAGTCTCCTCTATCTGCCTTGAATTTTTGATCCAGTACTTGTTCTGCATCTATATAATGTCAGTTCCTTTTGTGGTATATCTGGGATTTCTTCATGCCTTGGTGCCAACTTTTATCAGTTTTCAAGAAACAGTTGTTACATATTTGGTGTCAGCATTATATGCTTCAGAAATCAGCAAATGCTTCAAACGAGGGTTTCATTTATTGTTTTATTGATTTCTTGACTTTTAGCAAAATGATGAAGAAATTGTTAACAATTCAAATTTAAACTTAAAGTATGTCATGGGTATGTTCCCACTTTCCCCAAAAAATCTAACTTAAAAATTTACTATCATATCCTAACTATGTGACTCTGGGCAAGTCACTTAATCCCCATTGCTTAACCCTTACCACTCTTATGCCTTAGAACCAATGGGTAGTATTGATTCTAAGACAGAAGGCAAGAGTATTAAAAAAATTTTAACTATCCTACCTCTGCCTGGTGCATAGCATCTCCCTATGCTATATGTTCCCACACAGCAATTCTTAACTAGAAATTCCATTACCTTAATCCTCTCTGTCAATTTTCCTTTGTAAACCTGGGCTAGAAAAATGATTCACCTTGATTTTTTTTTTGAGACTTTCCTATTTATACTCAATTTGGTGAGTTTTCTAAATCTGTGAAGGTGTTTTGAGGCAGAAATCAACTGTACTTCTGTTTACTACTCTGCTTTCTTGGCTTCTTCTCTCCATTGGTAGGGCTCTTTCCCTTTATACCATGTTGTCTGTTTGGGATCAAACAATCAATAGTATATAGTGGCTGTGTACCTACTATATGGAAAATCCCTATTTTTTTGCCCTTTCTTTGGCTATCTTTTAAGAAAAAGCTGACTATGCTCTTTCCTCCTCTACATTTTCCAAAATTACCAAAGGGATCTTAATTGATAAATCTTATCCCCTCCTCTTTCTTGACCTTTCTAAAGCCATTGACACTATCAACTACTCTTACCTTCTGGTTACTACCTCCTCTTTGGGTTGTTAGTGATACTACTCTCTTTCTCTTCTGCTAATTTTATGATCATTCCTCAATCTACTTTGCAAGCTTGTAATCCATATTATATCCCCTAACTCAGTGTTCCCCAAGGTTGCCTGCTGGATCTTTTTCTTTTCCCTCTGCTCTTACTTGTTGGCCTCATTGGCTTCTCATGGGTTTGACCTCCAGATCCATATAGTCTAGTTCCATGTCACTGACTACTCACCAGATATTTAAAAAATGAATGTGCCATAGACATTTCAAACTTAGCCTGTCCAAAACAGACCTCACCATCTTTTCCTCTAACTTTGATGACTTTATTGAAAATCCCTCTTTCTTTCAAGGAAAATACCCTCCTTCCAGGCTCCTAGGCTCTATTCTTCAACCTTATCTTTAAGGGAAAGAAGATACATTCAATTTGAGAGTTTGAGTTAATGGTATATTATTCAAATTGAAGACATTTAGAAATGTAACTCTGGAGTAAGGGTAGGAGATCAGGACTAGGGGCTCAGAGTTGGAAATTATCTACATTAAAGTGATCATTGAAAATATGAGTGACTAAGTCCTATAAATACTGAGAGTATTCAGAAAGTAGGGAAAAGAGGTAAGTTCTGAGTCTCCAGGAACAAAGGAGCAAGAGGCATCAGCAAAATATATATAGAAAAACAAAGGCAAATTCAATGGCATTGACCCTAAATGGACATTGATAAGTGAGGTCTAAAGGATCAGAGACCTTTTCAAATACATGTGTTATACTTTAATATTTGTACAATGAAAAAATTTATAGCATAAAGGTAGAAATATGTACTTTCAGAGAGGCCTAAGGCTTTCCTATTAAAATGGCTTTTGGACACAATCTATTTACTTGACTAAAAATCAAAGCTTTTAATATCATATGCTTTTAATAACTTCAAATGTCTTGCTCCAAATCATGCATCAAATGAGTTGGAAATCCATATAAAACCAAGGAATCTAAGAACTGAGTGTGGCGTTTGACATTTCAGTTGTGTGACCTTTTCCCAAAAGCAGTGAAAGAAATAATTTCTCACCTCATCTGTACAATTGATTCACATAAACTTGTGTTTACCCAGCACAATACAATGATATTGCAATAAACAAAGATTTTGCAAGGTGTACTTCTATATGAATATTTGAATGGTCATTATTACTGATAATACACAGAAGTCCTAGTTCTCGTTTTATATAGAGCACTTTAAATTAGTCCTAAGTCATTTAATTGCTCATCACAATGCAGTCATGAGACTGAGGTATATTTGCTAACTCAAATCAGAAAAGGCACTAGATTGGCAATGAACAGTTGAAATTTTTTTTTTCTTGAACTTGCACATAAAAATTTAGAATTAAAAGGAAAGTTTCCTCCTCATGAAAAACCTTTGAAACTATTCATATAGCACCGAGTTACACAGACCACCTTGTCAAGTTATTTCTTTTGGATGCTATTGAATTTTAAATTGGATTTCTATTTTTGTGTGTGTCCATATACTTAATCTCCCCAAACAGATTGTCATCTCCTTGAGAACAAGAACTCTGGTATCATTCTTTGGGTCTGCTGCAGTATACCTCACAATACTTAGGACGTAGGAGGTATACAATAAAAGTTTATTGACTAAATGGGTTTCTTTCATGAGTAGGCTAGTTCTGAAGTTGTTTCTAGTCATTTTGTGCTGATAAAGTTAAGATATTGTGATCAAGAAAGTTCGTTCAATCAAATGATAATTATTGAAAAAATATGTCCACTTATGTCCATCTAGTCTTCAGAAAAAATGGTCTTTCCATCATGGTGTTAGCACTGTAAGAACTATCCAAAGTTCCTGGTCAGTGCTACAATCACAGGTTCCATTTGCCCTAGTCAGGATCACCAGCCCCCAGCATCTGAAGATGCCTACCTTATCCCAAGGAGAAGTTCCCACTCACCTACAGGAAGAAGGGTGTTGAAAATCCCTGGAGAAATAGTGGGTAGATCTTTCAATAGTATCAAGAATTGGAAGGGATCTTCACTTAATCTAGGGGTTCTTAACCAGACACTTGTTTAAATGTGTTTGTATATAATATATATTATTATACATTTTATAGTTTATTATTATATAAATATAATAAATATAAATTATTTTATTTTCCCTTATTTTATTATAGTGACAAATTTACATATAATTCATGTTGTCTCCCTTCCTTCTCCCCCCCCCACCCCACCCCCAGAACTAACAAACTATTCCACTAGGTTATAGATGTATTATCACTCAAAACCTATTTCCATATTATTCATTTTTGTAAGAGGGTAATCTTATAAGACTAAAACCCCAAATCATATACCCAAATAAACAAATGATGAATCATGTTTTATTCTGTATTTCTACTCCAACAGTTTTCTCTAGATGTGGATACTATTTCTTTTCATAAGTCCCTCAGAGTTATATTGAATCATTGTATTGCTGTTAGTAGCAAAGTCTATTACATTTGATCATCCTACAATATTTCTGTTACTGTGTATAATGCTCTCTTGGTTCTACTTATTTCACTCTGCATCAGTTCATTTAGGCATAAATATAAAATGTCTTAGAAAGCTAAAATATCAAAAATGTACTTGTAAAATAAAATTTATATAACTCTAATTTAAAATGTACCATATACTATCCTGGATCTCTTTTCCTGGAAGCCAGATGTGTAACCTCTTCCCTATCCCCAAGGTTCTCCAGTACCCTGAAAGGGGTTTAGGGTATCTAGTCTCTCTGCCATGGCTTCCAGCTTTTACTAATGGTACTCCCATCAGTATAGGGAAGTTCTTTTACCCCAGTTCCATTTAACTACTAGCACTTGAATTAGCTTTTTTTTTTTTTAAACCCTTACCTTCCGTCTTGGAGTCAATACTGTGTATTGGGTCCAAGGCAGAAGAATGGTAAGGGCTAGGCAATGGGGGTCAAGTGACTTGCCCAGGGTCACACAGCTTGGAAGTGGCTGAATCCAGATTTGAACCCAGGACCTCCCGTCTCTAGGACTGGTTCTCAATACACTGAGCTACCCAGCTGCCCCCTGAATTAGTTTTTATAAGGAATTATTTACAAACTTCATCCTCCAGCATATGGAAGGTAAAATCTCCTCCCTCCATGCATTGTACCACCAGTTATCTAGGCCCTAAGGACACTCTGGCTTAAAGTTTCAGGTTGGATGAGAATCATCACTGGCACCTGATTCTGAGGAAAACTAACAAAAGAGAACAGACACAAATGGTCCAGAATATTTCTTGGAGCTGGGTAACAGAGGAAGCAGGAGAAAGATGTCATTTCTCTCTCCTTGATTCTGTTCATGGCACCTCTCTGTGAGTAAGTGATAATCATCATCTGGGAAGAATCTTAGAGGCTATATTGTAAAATCTCTTCATTTTACAGAGAGGGAAGCTGAATCCTAGAAAGGTTAAACAACCAATCATGTAAGTGGTAATGCACAGCAAACCCAGAATGCAAAACATGGTCCCCTGAGTAGAAATCTGGAGCTTTTTCAAGAGCATCAGGCTGCTTCTTCTTTGGCTAGTGTAATGACATAAAACAGAGTGGTCTGAAACTTTACCAAGGATGAAAAAAATATTTAAGAAAGCTAATGACCACAAAAATTCACAAGTGCAGCTGACAGTAGCTATGGTAAATGCAACCAATGTCTCTAGGAAGGTGGTAGACAAAGAATGCTGCCAAGTCAGAATGACAGTCCCTTGTGTGTCAGGGATAAGAAGTCTACTTCTAGATGACCATTTAGTCACTGAGTCAGAGGTATCATAATGGTCTATATCTGAGGCAGTTGAGTGATGCAGTGGATAGAGTTTAGGGTTTAGAATCAGGAAAGATGAGTTCAAAACCATCCTCAAACACTTATTAGCTATGTGACCTTAGGCAAGTCATTTAATCTCTGTTGTCCCATTTGTTGTTTTTCAGTTTTGCCTGACTTTTCATGACCCTGTGTACCATACTGTCAGTGGGGTTTTCCTGGCAAAGATACTGGAGTGATTTTCCATTTCTTTCCCCAGTGGATTAAGGCAAAAAGTTAAGTTACTTACCAAGGATTACATGGCTAATGAATGTGTGAAATTGGACTTAAACTCAGGTCTTCCTGACTCCATTCCAAGTCTCTATCCACTGAGCTATCTAGCTGTCTCTAGTTGGCCTCTACCCAACTAGATGACACAATGGAAAAGAGTGCCTCACCTGAAGTCAGGGAAATTCCTCATCCTAAATTCAAATATGGCCTCCAACACTTAATAGCTGTGTGATCCTGGACAAGTCACTTAACTCTGTTTGCTTCTCTTCCTAATCTGTAAAATTAACTAGAGAAGGAAATGTGAGACTGCTTCAGTCTTTGCCAAGAAAACACCAAATGAGGTAACAAAGAGTTGGACAGGATTGAACAACAACTAATGCTCAGTATTCTCAATTGCAAATTGGGGATAATAATATTTCTCTTGCAGGGTGGTTGTGAGGATCCAATGAGAGAAGATTTGTAATTTGAAAAAAAAAATTGTAAAAAAATCACAATAGGTGATTAATAAATATTTAATAATAAATTATATATTATATATAAATAAATAAATAAATAATTTTCTTTCCTTCCTGATTGGGTAGGTAGGTATATGATACAGTAATAAAAATGGTAGAAGAGAGGGATACTCATTCTCCTTAAAAGTAGCTGGATTTTCCAATTGTTTTAAAAGTTCTTTGTTTTCTTTTCATTTGGAAATACAAGACCAAAAAAAAAAAGGGAGAACAAATAATACTTATTAACCAAAACAAAATAATTTTAAAAGCCATTTAATAATACTCCCAACAACCAACATTTGGATTTATTTCTTGATCTGTGTTATTGGGTGATTAAATTTTGCTCCTCCAAGTTGGTGATCAAGATCTGTCTACTTGGTGGTATTTGTCTAACTATAGTCATATCAAGGCAAAGTCCAGTGAGTATTGTAATAATTTAGAAAACCTCTTTAGTGTTTTGTTGTTTTAGCAGGTGGCCAACTCTACTGTACACATGAACCTGACCCCTCCAACCAATGTCCTAACCTTTTTTGAAAATGTTCCTTCCTTTTTTCTAATATGTCTGGTATCTGTCCTGCTAGGTCAAATTCCCTTTCTGGCCAATCCTAGTGTCTCCTTACCAGAAATGGGAAACTAATCTTGTGGGAAAATGGAAAGTTATGACCTAAGTTAATATAATTAGATGTAGGGGACAGCTGGGTGGCTAAGTGGATTGAGAGCCAGGCCTAGAGATGGGAGGTCCTAGGTTAAAATTTGGCCTCAGACACTTCCCAGCTGTGTGACCCTGGGCAAGTCACTTGACCCCCATTGCCTAGCCCTTACCATTCTTCTGCCTTGGAGCCAATACAAAGTATTGACTCCAAGACGGAAGGTAAGGGTTTAATATATATATATATTATATATATATATATATTATTATATTAATATAATATATATATATATTAGATGTATTTATACATCTAATTAGATGTATTTATATATATATTAGATGTATTTGAGACAGGTTAAATGGCCCAGCCTACAGAATAGTTATCACTGATCCTATGTCAAATTGGATGAAGGTCTTCAGTAGAGTTCCTCAGGGATCAGAGCTTGAGCCTGCTTAATATTTTTATTCATGATCTGGAAAAAGGATCAAATGGCAACCCTATCAAATTAGTAGATGATACAAAACTTAAAAAGATCGCTAACATACTGTATGATTAAATCCACAAAGAATCTGGCAGGCAAGAAAATCCCATATGATGAAATTTAATAGAGATGAAAAATCTTATATTTGAGCTTAAGAAATTAACATCATAACTATGAGGTGAGGGGGAGAGAAATTAATGGCTGGTAAGCAGTTCATTATTTTAAAAATATCTGAGAATTTCAGTTAAATAGAAGTTCAGTACGAGTCAGTAATGTGATATAGCAGCCAAAACTTCCAAATCATTCTTGAGCTGCATTGAAAGATATCTTTTCCAAGAACAAAAAAATGATGTTCCTGCTCTGCTCTGCTCTAGTTTTCTAGCCACTTCTAGAATATTATGTTCACTTCTGAGCACTATCTTTCAGAAAGGGGCCATCTAGGTTGCTCAGTTGATGAGAGCCAGGCACAGAGATGGGAGGTCCTGTGTTCAAATCTAGCCTCAGACATTTCCTAGCTGTGTGATCATGGGTGAGTCACATAACTCCCACTTCCTAGTCCTTACTCTCTTCTGCCTTGGAACCAAAACTTACTATTGATTCTAAGACAGAAAAAGGTTAAAAATAGCTACCTTTAAATATTGGAAAGGCTGTCATGGGAAAGAGAGATTCTATTTGTTCTTATTAGATGTCACCTGATTTTCTAGCTTTTCAAAGTTATTATCAATCTTAAGTGTTGGGTGTTTAAGTGTTTCTTCTTAGCTTTGTTCCATCTGTAAATTAGCTAGGGGTGCCATTTATTTCTTATCTCTATATCAAAGACAAGAGGGAAGAAATAGGACCAAGGAGTAGAAGTTACAAAGAGGAAGATTTAAGCTTATTGTAAGGGGAAAATCCATAATGATTAGAAACACCCCAAAGTAGAATGGACTAGCCACAAAGATGATGGGTTCTTCCTCTTCCAACAAAGTCTAGATGATCACCTTTTTGGGGTGTGTTAGAGTAGTTATTCTTTTTGATGTATAGGTTGGACTAGATAGCTGATGGGGTAGCACAGACTCTGAAATTCTGTGATTCTATACATCTGTCTTACATGATGAGTAAGAACCCCCCTATTAATCTCAATGTTATGGCATTTTCCCTAAATCTAAAGGTTAACCCTTTTCAGTGAATTCAAAATTAGACCATAATCATTATGTGGATCAATCAAGCAATGAATAGAAGAAAACTTACTTTCCCATCTGACTCATGCTCTATATACCAAGCCATAGGTACTCTAAAGTGAAGAATGCTAACCAGAGTCGGGAAACCTGTGGTCTAGACCAAATTCTGTCATAACTGCCACTAAAACGAAATATATGAACTTCATTCAACAAACATTTATTAAGCATTAATTATAACATGTCAGGAACTATGCTAGGTAATGACAGACAAAGGTTTTAGAGAGTGGAATACTGTAAATTTCTGGCAAAATAATTGTAATCCATAACATTCTCAGAAAACTTGGCATTTGTGGTGTTAAAACAAACTAATAATGTTATTTAAATGAAACAATTTCAACAAAAATTTATTAAGTAGCTACTATGTGCCTTGAGCTGTGATGGGTACTAGACAAAGAAAGACAAAGACATCCCTTGTATTCAAGAACTTTAAATTCTGTTGGGGAGAAGGTTGGGGAGAGAAGATGAACACACAAGTGAATAAAAAATAAATGGAAATTATTTTATGAGAGATGGAAAACACTAATGAGTAATGCAGGTCAGGCAAGGTCTTTTATAGAACTAGCCCTCGAGTCTTACAGGAAATTATGAATTCTAGAAGACAGAGGTGAAGGCAGAATGTGTTAGAAACGAAGAGAACAGTCTGGGCAAAAGGAACATGGTTATGAATGAGAAACAGCAAGTTCATCATTTTGGCTAGAATTTAGCAATAAAGCTGAATATGTTGGCCATAGTGATGTTGTAAGGAGTTTTAAGTACCAAACAGAAAAGTTTTATGAAAAGGAAAATGACTAATATGAGTCATTCTGGGACCCATGAACTCAAATTAAGATAATTACCTCTGAGAAAAGTACTCTACTGAGATTTAGAAGTTAAAATAGATTTTTCTTTATCTCTGCAGGAGTTAGCCAAATGAAAGGTCGGTTGTTTTTACTGGAGCAAAACCAAACAAACAAACAAAAAACACCATGCAATTTATGAGACAAAGTATGCCCAAAAAACAAAGGAGAGAAAGGGGACCTCCTCTTATCTCCCAGAAAATCAATTTTTAATAATGTGTCATGTCATGGTTGGGGTCAGAGGAAAAGAAGACTTACTCCTAATTCTATTTCACCTGAGGCTAGGAATTGCCATTTCCTTCTAAAATAAAATGGAAGAGAAAATCCATGGGTGAAAATCCATCAAAATGAGTGCGAATGGCTATTTGTAATCCCATTTTCAAAGAGAAGATTTGGGAGAATAGTTGCAAATGAATTAATAATTTCCTGTGGAAGATAGTTTGCACATGGGCACTCAATAATGCATTCGGGACGAATGAGCAAGTAGATTATCCTCAGATTAATAAATAGACCATATACAGTTTTGTTTGGATGTAAGCATCCAGAAAATAGCCCACATATGCTGTCACATCACCATGGAAACAAAATGCCAGTAGTTAATGTTACTGTGGGCAGAGGAGACAGCTATGTAGAAGTAGAAGGAAAGTAAACCTAAAATATCCCTGTTCTCAAGTCCACTTGTCTCCCTTATTCTTCTGGATGGCCAAGGAACTGAAATGTGAAAGACTGAATCCTGCCTTCAGGGATGGGGACAGAGGATAGTTCATCAGGGAGGCAAGCTTTGGGTTCTTCTCCCAGAGCACACAGGTTAAAGTAGCTGGAATTTAAAAGCAACCTAATTTTTTGGAGCCTGTTGATCCTGACAAATCCCCTTTAACAATTTATCAGGCGAAAGAGTTATTTTTAGAAGGTAGCATTTTGTATCTTAAATGAAGCACATCAGCACGTTAGAGCTGCCATAGCAATTTTGCCTATCTTTCATGAACTGTCAGAGTGAATAAACAGATCAGAGTTGTTTTCCTGGCTTCACTGCTCCAAGGGCTGGAAGAATTCCCAGAGCCTTGTGGGTAATAAACAATTATGCTATAGGGAGAATCATCTTCCTATTTCTTTATCCTTTTTTTTTCTTGTTGAGAAATGCACCTAACTGCTTATGATTAAGGGATGATGACTATGAAAGACAAATTCAAGATAATATTGAATCATATCATTTCTTTGTATACAAAATGGTGTACACTTGCATACTTTTAAGGCATTCAAGAAGAGGAGAAAAGGTAGGATTGTATAGACCTTTTAATTAGAATGAACAAAAAAAAGGTAAGAGATGATTTCAGAAATCTGGCATAGTGGCAAAGACTATATGCAATTTTTTGGTGCCATCCTGAGTCCATTAATTTTTTAAATTAAATTCACGTTTATAAAGGTATCATGATAAATAATGAAAAAGCAAACAATAATTATTAATACTAATGGTTAGAATTTATGTAGTACTTTAAAATTTGAGAAGTACTTTATAAACTCTAGCTCATTTGATACTTACAACAACTTGGAGAACTATTATTATCTCCACTTTTATGCATGAGGAAACTGAAGTTGAGAGAAGTTAGGAAACTTGCTTAGAATCACATACCTAATAAATCCCTGAGTCAGGATTTGAACTCAGATCTTCTAAATTTATTCCAAAGTTCTATTGACTATCCTGCCCCCCCTTTATTTTAAAGTTATTATTAAAATCTTTAAAAATATTTACCTTGATTCCATGAAAAAAATAAATTTTAATTGTTTTTAAAAGTATGAGCCAAATTCTCATGCTCCCTTTTCCCCTCCTCATCCCTGAGATGGCAAGCAATCATGTAAAATATTTCCCACATTAATCTCTTTCTGAAAGAGAACTTGAACAAACAAAAAAAATGAAGAAATAAACAAAATATAGTACGGTTTGGTCAGTATTCAGATTCCATCCATTCTTTTTCTGGAGGCACAAAACCTTGTTCCTCATGAGTCCTTGAGGATTTTCATGGATCACCATCTTGCTAGGAATAGCTAAGTCATTTATAATTGTTCATCATACAACATTGCTGTTTCTGTGTATTTTGTTCTCCTGGTTCTGCTCACTTCACTTTTTATCAGTTCATATGTCTTTACAGGTTTTTTGAATAATCATGCTTATCATCATTTTTTATAGCACAGAAGTATTCCATGACAATCATACCACAACTTATTCACCCATTTCCCAACTGATGGGCATCTCCTCAGTTTCCAGTTCTTTGCCACTAAAAAAAGAGCTGCTATAAATATTTTTGTACAAGTAGGTCCTGCCTCCCATCTCCTTGTTTTTTGTTTTTTGTTTTATCTTTTTGGGGATACACACCTAGTAGTAGTATTTTTCGATAAAAAAAGTAGGCACAATTTTAAAGCCCTTTGGGCATGGTTTCAAATTGTTCTCCATAAGGATCAGTTCACAACTCCACCAGCAGTGCATTAGTGTCCTAATTATGCCACATTTCCTCCAGCATTTATTATTTTCTTTTTTCTGTCATATTAACCAATCTGATAGATGTGAGGTATACACTTTTTTGTTTTTTAATCGTTTTAGTCCAGTCTGATTCTTCCTGTTCCCATCTGGAGTTTTCTTGGCAAAGATACCGGAGTAGTTTACCATCTCCTCCAGTTCATTTCAGAGATGAGAAACTAAGTCAAGCAGTGATAAGTGAATTGTCTACTCTATCATTTACCTTCTTTTCATTTTTGAAGTAACAATAAGAGCTAAGAAGCACACAAACTACTACAACTATACCATTAAAATTTTTTTCATCATGAATGCTCCATTATAAAAATAAAATAAAGACAGGAAAGAATTATTCAATTCCAATTAATTAATTAAAATATCAATTTTCAGAAATACTCTATAAAAGCCAAGAGAGAGGTTGTTTTAGCCATACCAATGCTGGGGTTATTATACCCCAAAGTGATAATAAGGAAAAAAGAAGTGTACAAAAATATTTATAGACTTGTTCTTTGTGGTGGCAAAAAAAATTGAAAAATGAGGAGATGCCCTTTGATTGGGAAATGACTGAACACATTGTGGTATCTGATGGTGATGGAATACTATTGTGCTGAAAGGAATAATGAACTGGAGGAATTCCATGTGAACTGGAACAACCTTAATATCAGAGTGAAAGGAACAGAACCAGAAGAACATTATACACAGAGACTGATACATTATGGCACAATCGAATATAATAGACATTTCTACCAGCAGCAATGCAATGATTCAGGACAATCCAGAGGAACTTATGAGAAAGAATGCTATCCACATCCAGAGAAAGATGTGTGGAAGTAGAAACAGAAGTAAAAGAACTGCTTGATCACATGGTTTGATGGGGATATGATCGGGGATGTAGACTCTAAGTGATCACCCTGGTGCAAATACCAATAATATGGAAATAGGTTTTAATCAATTACACATGTAAACCCCAATGTAGTTGCTCATTGGCTATGGGAGAGGGGTGTTGAGAGGGGAGGGCAAGAACATGAATTGTGTAACCATGGAAAAATATTCTAAATTAATTAATTAAATAAAAATTTAAAAAAAGGCAAGACAGAATGACTCTTCAGTGCCAGATCAAAATGTCTTTTCCCTCCATGGTGGGAGTTTTATTCAGTGTCTTCACTTTTGCAAGTCCAATGGATGTTCATGGGGATTCAATATCCATAAAGTGAATGAGATTTAAAGCAATAATTTAGATAATTTAAGGAAAAGAAACTCAAAATACTTTGGTCTCACTCAGTTAATATATCTAAGTGAGTGAATTTTGAGGGCCTAAATTTACCTTAATTCCCTATTTTTTTATGCATAGGTATGCTTGAAAAGATAAATTGAATTCAGTGGACTTGGTAAAGACAGGAGTCATGTCTTGTTCTATCTGTATCCTCCTCCATAGAAGTTCCAGTACAGAATTGTGTACACTGCACATCCAATAAAAGTTACTATTACTTTAAGGACCTAATAGGCCATTCTACAGCTGGTTACTAGAACCACAAAGATAAAAAGGACCATAGAGCTAGAAACCTCCAATATGTTCTTTGTCCAACTTTTCCTACAAGAGACCTTCCAGATTATCTCTACTTCAGAGCCTAAAATGGCACTTGTCCTATATAACTGCTTTTTGTACCAAAACATAAAATAAAAGCTGCATAGATTCAGAACTGTGAATCAATACAAAATGGCCCTGAAATTTCTCAATCAGCTTCAAGTAGCCTTCTGTTCACAAGCTCCTTAAGAACCAAAAAGAAAATGTCAGTGTAAGAGAAGCTTGAAATTGAGGAATGCAGTTGGTTATGAGAAATTCAGAAAAATTTTCCAATTTTAGTGTAAGGAATCCAGAACTTAGAACATTGCCTGGCACATAGTGGGCACTTAATGTTCATTAATTGGCTTTTAGAGTTATTGATACAATATTATTGATGTTGATTATTGATAGTATGATCATTTTTCCTTATCTATGACAGGATTTAGATTTAGAGCTTTAAAAGACTTTAATCATTTTCCAATTCAACTGCCTCATGTTACTGATGAGGCAATGGGGGCCTTCAGAATTTAAATGACTTGTCCAAGGTCAGGCATATAATAAATTTTAAGAGTTGGGATTCAAATGTGGATATTCTGACATCAGAGAAATTTAACAAAGACTCTTCAATGCATCTTAACATAGTATGATGTCAATGTCATAGTTTCTTGCCAAATTATCACTTTCTGGTTCACCATAAATTGAATTAGGTACAGCTTTGTAGTGAAAAGTACCTTATCATTGAATCACTATTTTCCAGGTCTTTCTGGCATGGAGAGATTTCCAGACCCACAAAACCAATATAATTCACATGAAGCTCTCTTTTCCTCTTCTGTCTGGATTCTCTAGGTCTAAGTGGATAGAAAAATCCAAATGGATAGAATAAAATTTATCAAATTTTAAGTAATACATGTTTAATAAGAAGCAAGGATGGGGCATGCATGACCTCACTGGGAATAAAGTCTACAGACAATAGGGACTATAGAAAAAACAGTAAATGGATTTAATAAAAACTGATATTTTGCCTTAATAAATAAGCCTTATTCTCTGTAAATTTTCCATCTTCCACACTGATATGCAAGGAGACAACATGATAGTTAACAAGCGTTTAGTAAGAGTTTTCTTGGCAAACACTATGCTAAATACTGGGGATATACAAAGACAAAAATATTTCCTATTCTCAAAGAACTCACAGTCTACTGAGGGAGATGACAAGTAATTATTCAAAATTATTCAAAAAGAAATAAACAGGATAAATTGTAGATAATCAACAGAGGGAAAGTACTAGCATTAAGAAAACCTAGGAAAAGCCTTCTTAGAGAAGAAAATATTTTGTCTGAGACTTAAAGGAAGCCAGAGAAATGAACTTGATAAAGTGCTGGAACTTAGAGGCAGGAAGATCTGAGTTCAAATTTGACCTCAGACACATACTAGCTTTGTAACCATAGGCAAGTCACTTAGCCTCTGTTTGCCTTAATCTGCTGGAGAAAGAAATGGTGAATCACTCTAGTATCCTTGCCAAGAAAATCTACTGGTGTGCTATGGTTCATTGGGTCACAAATAAGACAGGGCTGAACAACTGAATAATAAGAGAAGGTGGAGATGAGGAGGGAGAGTTTTTAAGTAGTGTGCTGATAGCTGGAAAAAAACCCCAACAAAGTCTCTCTTCTCAAGGAACTCAAGTTCTAATGGCAGAATGCATAGTCTAATGGGTTGAGCCATTAATCAAACCCTAACCCACTGAGTGAGATTGACTAAAGTTTCCATTGCATTTAATGTCAGAAGAGTAAGTACAAATCTAGCTCTGCACTTCTGAATTCTATGAACCTCAGTGAGCTACATCATAGTATGTGCCTATACTGGGAGACATTTTCTGCAGGGATTTTGTTATAAAATGAATGATAAAGCCAATGATTACTTACAGCATTGGTTCTCAACCTTTCTAATGCCGTGACCCCACAATACAGTTCATCAGGTTGCAGTGACCCCAAACCAAAAAATTATTTTGGTGGCTACTTCAAAACTGTAATTTTGCTACAGTTATGATTCAGAATGTAAATACCTGATATGCATTATGTATGCTCATTGCTACAAATTGAGAGGTTGAGAACCACTGACTTACAGGTTTGATTACTAATAGGTCTGAGGAGAGAAGGTAAAAATGAGGCAAATCTCAATTGAGACTGAGAAGAGGAAAAGTACTTCTTGCCAGAGAAAGTTTATAGAAGTATGATAAAATTATTATGAAAAAATTATTTTCATAAACTGTTATAACTTAGCTCCTTGGAATAACCTCCCCCCCAATAAACAAACAAACCTCCATATAAATGAAAGAAATAATATAAAGGGCAGGGTCTGGAAAATGAATGAGCAATAGTTAGGTTGTGGCTAATTTTAGACTTTTATGTCAAAAGTCTGATGGTATGGTACTCTAAGATTTCTCTGATCTTGATCTTGACCCTGACCCTGACCAAAAGAGGGATTGAATAAAATTAAACAAGATTTGAGATGAAAGCTCCATTAATTTGCTTCATTACTACCTTTCTGAAGAGTAACCTGGAAATTGGGGGGGGGTATTTATTTATTTATTTAGAAAACTTTCTATCTGCACTACAGCAAGATAAAAATCTTAAGCTTAAAAGAAGCCATTTTGGGGAAAATGTCTGTCTGAATCTTAACTTGTTCAGCCATTTCCCAAGGGATGGGCACCACTTCAATTTCAAATTCTTTGCTATTACAAAAAATAGGTGATGTATGTGCATGTGCGTGTGTGTGTACGCGTGCGTGCATGTGTACACAGGACTCCTTTTTCATTGATAACTTTGGAGTACAGAACTAGTTGGATCAACAGGTATGTATATTGGTTGGGGAGTTTCTTCTCCAGAATGATTGGATTTTTAGCTCTACCAAAGGTACATCAGTTATTTTAATTACATCATTCAAAACATTGCCCATCCCCTACTGTATTTATTAATTTTTTTCTTGCCTATCATATTTCCTAATCTGATAAGTGTGCATTAAAATAGGCATTTCTTTAATTATTATTGATTTGGACTTTTATATGAATATTATTGATATCTTTGATTTTTTTCTTCTAAAAATGATTCCTATCCCTTAATAATTTATCAATGAGGAAATGGTTTTTATTTCATAAATTTAGCTTATAAATTTATAGCTCAAAATTTTATAAATTTATATAGTTCTCTATATAATAGAAATGAAATTAGTAAAGTTGCTGCAAAATTTGCCCCTATTTTCCTTTAAATTTATTGTGTAAAAAATTAAATTTAATATCATCAGAACTACCTATTTTACCTCCCATAATCTTCTCTGTCTCTTGATTGGATATAAACTCTTACTTTATCCATAGATCTGATAGATGCATTTTCCCATTGTAATAATTAAAATAGTTGTTGCCTTAAACTGTAATGATTAAAATAGTGGAAGATATAAATTGTGGCCAATAAAAGAGTGGATGAGTAAATTGTGACTGCAGAAAATATGGTTTCAAGACAGTGTCTTGTTTTAAATCAAATATAAGGTGGTCACCAGGGGAAAATTCCCAATTATTAAATATACCCAAGTCAGCTGGGTTTTATAGAGATTTTAATTCATACAAATGAGGAATTAAAAAAAGGGAGAGAGAGAAATAAAGGAATAAGTATGAAGGGCCTTAAGCCAACATGGCCTAGACCTGAGTCTTAAGAGAGAGATCAGTCAGTCCTTAATCACTCACCACAAGATCTGTCCAAGCAAGAATATAGACACCAGTTCAGCCAGCCATCCTTCTCCAGAGAGAGATTCTTCTGACTGTCCTCAAGAAACTGTTCCCTGCTCTCAGATTCTCAACTCCTTTTAAAGGGAATTTTCTCCTATGTCGCCTCCCCTAAATTCTCACATTTACCAATCACAGTAGACATTTTCCAAAGGACAGACCATTCTTAGTTCACACCTGAGTAGACTAATCTTTTGAGTAATTCACACCTGAATAGACTAGAATCTCTGAGTAAGTTCTCACCTCTTTGCTTCTTGTAAGTTCACAAGTTGCCTGACCTTTATAGATACTTAGCACCCTTTTGTATTATATCTAAAAATAGGCACAGCTTAAGAACTTTTGTCTTACTATAAGTATGGGTTTAAGTATCTTTCATTGTTCAGCAAGGAGTTTCTTCCCCTAAAGCAAGGTTAAGTAGGGGTGGAGTAGAGGTCTTCACATTCCTGATCTAAGTAGAGGTCTCACATTCCTGTTCTAAGTTCCTTCATTGTTTTAAATGGGGAATGGTCTTAACCCAACCTTATGAAGTAGGGTCTGAGAAATTTTAAGGTTCACAATCCTAACCTTATGAAGTAGGGTCTGAGAATTTTTAAGGTTCACAATCCTAACCTTATGAAGTAGGGTCTGAGAATTTTTAAGATTCACACCATGAGCCCATAATTTGCTAATGATAACGCTCTTTATGTCTAAATCGTATATCCATTTTCATAATATCTTCAGAAACAATGTGAGATATTGGTTTTATGCTTCATTTCTATGAAAATGCTTTCCAGTTTTCCCTGCAGTTTTTGTCAAATAATGATTTCTTGTACCCCAAATTTGGAATTTTAAGTTTATACAACACTGGAATACCAGGATTATTTACTACTGTGTATTGTGTACCTAATCTATTCCATTGATAAACTACTGTATTTCTTAGCCATTATCAGATTTTTTTTGATGACTATCATTTTGTAGTGTAGTTTGAGATCTGATACTGTTAGAATACCTTCCTTTGTTGTTTTTTCCCCCAATAATTCTCTTAATGTTCTTGACCTTTTATTTTCTGCAGGAATTTTAATTTTTGTAGCTCTATTAAGAAATTTCTTGTTTATTTGATTAGTATGACATTTAATGAACAAATTTATGTAGCATTGTCATTTTTGTTATATTGATTTGATCCACCTCTGAGCAATAAATATTTCTATACTAGAGTATATCTGTCTTTATTTCTGTGAAAAGTATTTTGTAATTGTGCTCACAATTCTGGGAGGTATCTGGCCAGGTAAATGTCCAAGTATTTTATATTGTCCCCAGTTATTTTAAAAGCAATGTCTACTTCTATCTCTTCCTATTGAGGCGTAAAACCCCTCAAATTTTTAGAAATGCTGATGATTTAAGGGGATTTATCTTATATGTTACAACTTGCTTAAAGTTAACTGTTTCAACTAGTTGATCCTCCCAGGTTTTTCAAGTATGTCATCATATCATCAGGAAAGAGTGATAATTTTACTTCCTGCCTATTCTTATTCCTTCAATCCCCTTATCTTTTTTGATATACATAGTATTTCTAGTCTAATAATAATAATAATGGTGATAATAGAAATTGTTGCTTTCCTTTGCTCTTATTGAGAAGGATGCTAGTTTCCCCTATTACAAATAATGCTTGCTCTAGATTTTAGATAGATACTTATTATTATTTTAATAAAAGCTCCATTTATTCCTATGTTTAAGGTGTTTTTAATAGGAATGAATATTAATCTTTTTCAAAAGCTTTTTATGCATCTATTGATATAATCATGATTTTTGTTTTTGTTATCAATGTGGCCAATTATACTTATAATTTTCCTAATATTGAACCAGCCTTCAATTTCAGGTATAAATTTTACATAGTAATTATGTATGATCTTTGTGATTTATTGATAACTTCCTTATTAGCATTTTATTTAAACTTTTGAATTGTATTTTTAAAAGTAATTGGCTCATCATTTTCCTTATCTGTTTTTGCTGTTCCTGATTTAGATACCAAAATTATTCTTGTATCATAGAAGGAATTTGGTAAATCTCTCCTTTAAAAAAAGAGTTTGCATATCATTAGAATTAAGTGTTCTATAAATATTTGATAGAATTAATTTAAAAATCCATCTGGAGCTGGAGTTTTGTTTTTTTGTTTTTTTTTTTTGTAGGGGGTTTATTTATGACTTGTTCAATTAATTTTTCCAAGATAGGATTATTTAGGTATTCTGTTTCCTCTTCTGTAAATTTGTATTTTTCTATATATTCTTTTTCATATAGATTCCAATTTAGCATTTAATTGTGTAAAATAACTTCTGATTATTACTTTAATTTTATCTTCATTGGTGGTACATTCACCTTTTTGTTTTTGATACTAGTAATTTGGTTTTCTTCTTTCAGTTTCCATTTTTCCCTCTAGTTCTGAGATATCAAGGCAGTTTTCCATTATATTTTCTTAAAACATGATCTCTAGGCCCTTTTTCTGATCATGACTTTCATGTAGTCCAATTGTTTTTAAATTATCTCTCCTGAATCTATTTTTATATCAGTTGTTTTCCCAATGAGATATATTACATTTTCTTCTCTTTTCCACCCCATTCTTTTGGCTTTGTTTTATTGTTTCTTGATGTCTTATGGAGTCATTAGCTTCTGCTTGTTCAAATCTAATTTTTAAGAAATTATTTTCTTCAGTGAGGTTTTGTAATGCTCTTTCCATTTATCTAATTCTGCTCCTCCATACCCCAATCCTGCTTCCCTCCCCCTCATTTTGTTTACTTTTTGATATTTCTCTTGAATTTTGTATTTGGACATCAAATTTTCTGTTTAGTTCTGATCTTTTCTTTAGGAATGCTTGGAAATCTATTTTATTAAATGCTCATACTTTCTGCTGAAAGTATATGGTCCGTTTTGATGTGTGTAATCCTCCATGATATTTGAATTGTTTCTTTCTGGCCATTTGCATTATTTTCTCCTTCTCCTGGAAGCTCTTGAATTTGGCTATAACATTTCTGGGAGTTGTTTTTTGGGATTTAACCTAGAAAATGATCTATGGATCCTTTCAATGCCCATTTTGCCCTCTTGTACAAGAATATCAGGGCAGTTTTCTTGGATAATTTATTGTAATATGATGTCTAGAATTTTTTTTTGTTCCAGGCTTTCAGGTGGTCCAATAATTCTCAAATTGCCTCTCCTGGATCTCTTTTCCACGTCAGTTGTCTTCTCAATAAGACATTTCATGTTTCCTTCTATTTTTTTCCTTCTTTTGATTTTGCTTCATTAATTCTTACTGTCTTATGAGATGATTAGCTTCTACTTGCCCAATTCTAGTCTTTAAATACTGATTTTTAGCTATGATCTTTTGATTTTCCTTTTAAGTTTGGTCTATCCTGCTTTTCATGGCTTCCAGCATGTCAATTCTTTTCTTTATTTTACTTATTACTTCATTTGATTTTTGTACCTCTTTTTCTACTTGGGAAATTTTGTCTTTTTAAGCTATTATTTTCTTTTTGTATTACTTTCATTTCTTTTTCCTACTTTTTTCCCCATTTTTATTCTATCTTTCTTATTTGGATCTTGAACTCCCTTTTGAGTTCCTCCAGAGCTTGTGAACAATTTTCATTTTGGGGGGAAGTCTGGTATGTTTACTTGTTTCTCATTCTCTTCTTTTGCTTCTGTATTTTGCTCTTTTTACTCCATGTTAATTTTCCAGGGTCAAGAGCTTTTTTTTGCTGTTGTTGGCTCCTTTTGCTGCTGGAGGATTGGGATTCTTGCACGTTGGTGGTCATTGCTTTCTTAGTTTATGTCTTGCAGGACTTTGACTTGGTACTATCTTCCCTTCACTGTCAGGGGCTTGAGTGAGGGAAGGTAGATCTGTGATGTTATTTGTGCAGAAGAAATGTCAAGGCATTTTACCCTAAAGTTATCTTTTCAGCTGCTGCAGCTTAGATTTTCAAGGGTAGGTCTGTGGTGTAGAATGTTGCACCATGTGTTTAGCCCTAGGCTATTTTCTCTGCCCATACTGTCTCTACTATGACTGCTGTGTTGCTGCCCCCACTGACAGGACAAAGCTCGATGTTATTAGGACTTGAATCTCACTGCCAATGCCCTCAGAGGTGTCTGTAGTGCTTTCAGCCAGCCCCTGAGAATTTGGAGATTTCCGTGGCCCTAGCTCCAAACCTGGCATGGTACATGGTGGTGATGAGGAGTGGTCAGCTTGCACTTTGACTCATGCAGTTTTACTCACTTATAACAAGGGAATCCTCACTCACTTCCTACCTTTCACGGTGTATCCAGTGGGAGAGTGTCTTTATTTTTCTGTTTTTTATTTCTGTCCTTTTGAGACACTTTATATGATCAGCTGGAAGGAGATTCAGAGTGGCTCCTGCTACTAGACTGCCATTTTGCCCCCACCCATCCACCCTCCCAGCCCTCAACTCTGTTTTTAAGGGAGTTATTTTCTCAGTATTTTTTGTCCATCCTTTATGAAAATGTTAATTCAACTTTCATAATTGTCTTTCATTGCTCTCATTTATTTAACTATTTTCTCTACTTCTCTTATGTAATTAAAAAATCATTTTTGTTCTTTATTTCCCTCTCTTTCTTTAGTTCCTTTAGGAATTTTTGTTGTATTTGTGACCAACTGGTATTTTTGTTTGAGGCTTTCCTTGTAGATGTTTTCATATAATTGTTTTCTTTTGAGTTTGTCTATTGAGTTTCCTTGATTCCATAGTAGATTTTTATGGTCAGGTTCTTTTTTGTTGTTGTTTGCTCATTTTACAGTCTAACTCTTTAATTTGCATTAGGTTTTAAACAAATTATACTATTCTTTTGTTGGTTGTAAGAGGTGCCACTGTCCCAAGCTTCGAGCTTTTTTCTTTTTTTTGCTTTGCTCTATTCACAGCTAGTTCTCATGACCTGTAACTTTTCAGTGCTTTTAAGGTGGTGTGAGTTGGGGGTGGGCAATCACTGCTCTTCTAGTGTGAACTCTGATCCTTATACAAATAAAGTTCTTACTCTCTTGCAACCCCAACTTCCCTGCTCCCCTGGAACTCTAATCCATATCCAGGAAGGGTTTCTGCTCTCTTGCTGGAGCAAGGACTCCTCTCTGCCCTAGAGAACTCTGACCCTGAGCAGAGTAATGGATAATAGATTTGCCAAATGGCCCCAAGTCCTATGCCCAGTGCTAGCACCGTGGGTAGCCTAGAATTACTTTCTGACCATATGTTTAATTCCTATAGTATATTTGTATAGTATATTATTTCTTATTATTATGTGGGGTACAGCCTCTGCCACTGAAGCCACCATCCCTCTTCTGCCTTCAAAACTCACAGCAGGTGTCAATGCTGAACTATACTCCCAGCCAGCCCCCACCGTAGTGACACAGACCTCTCTTCCTGTCCTTTTATTTCTCCTCATCTAGAAAGATGTCTTGCCTTGACATTAGAATTAACTTAAGATACCTAGGTGGCACAGTGGATAAAGAGCCAGGCCAGGAAATAGGAGGTCCTGGGTTCAAATCCAGATGTGTGACCCTGGGCAAGTCACTTAACTCTAATTGCCTAGTCCTTACCACTCTTCTGCATAAGAACTAATACTTAATACCAATTCTAAGAGAAAAGGTAAGGGTTTAAAAAAAAGAATTCAACTTTATATATTCTTTTAGTTGGTTAGGGAAAAACGCTGGAAGAGTTGGGCTAGAATTATCCCTTTGTCTTGGCTCTTGCCTTGATTTTTCCACAGCATTTAACAGTGCTCATCAGTGCCTGATCCTTGATATTTTCTCCTCCATTGGTTCCTGGAATGTTGATATCTCTTGACTTTCTTCCTGCTTCAATACTTGATATTTTTTAGATCTATATAAATTGATGCTGAGTGAAATAAGCAAAACCAGGAGAACATTGTCCACAGTAACAGCAATATTGTATGATGATCAGCTGTGAAAGACTTAGCTTCTCTCAGCAATACAATTCTATGGGACAATTCTGAAGGGCTTATGTATCTACTTCTGCAGAAATAACTATTGGCATCAGAAGCAGATCAAACCATACTATCTTTCACATTAGTTTATTTAGGGTTTTATTTTGGGGCTTTGGTTTTATATTAGTGTCCTCTTACAACCATGACCAATATGGAAGTATGTTATGTTTGATAATAAAGGTACAACCCAGATCAAATTTCTTACCATCTCCAAGAGAGGAGAGGGAAGGGATGGAAGGAAACAATTTGGATCTTAGAATTTCAGAAAACATATGTTGAAAGTAATTACATGTTACTATGATAATAAAATATCTGAATAAAATAATTTTTAAAAACATTTTATCTTTTTTTAAATCTGAAGCTCAATAATCACATCTGCTTATCCTTTTGGCATTATAGGATATCATTGATTTTACTTTGTTAACTGGAATTTTTAAGGGTCAGCTAAGAGTTATCTTGAACTCTTTTTATGTGTTTTTTCTTACTCTTAAAGCAATCAACCAAGATGTATTTGTTAAGACCTTATGGTCTGGGGGGCAGCTGGGTGACTCAATGGATTGAGAGCCAGGACAAGAGATGGGAGGTCCTAGGTTCAAATCTGGCCTCAGACACTTCCCAGCTGTGTGACCCTGAGCAAGTCACTTAACCTCCACTGCCAGCCCTTATCACTCTCTGCCTGGGAACCAATACACAGTATTAATTCCAAGATGGAAGGTAGGGGTTGAAAAAAAAAGACCTTATGGTCTGGTTTTATAATAAAATAAAAAAATTAAACTTCTATTTTTCTTCCAAAACCACAAAGAGGGCAGAAGGTAGATGAAGAAAGGAAAGAACAGTACTAGATGCTCTTACAACTGTTTTGTCATTCCAGCCTGTAAATGGAAGGCATTTCCTTTAAATATTTATCCATGAATCTATGCTATTTAATGTAAGTGAGCAAAAATTATTGCTGTAATGTGGGTCCAAGTTCTTGAAGGCAAGGTTTAAGAGACAGGAATTCATCCATTAGACTTTTTTTCCTCCTAGTAGATTTTTGTGGCAGAGTACAGAGCTGAGAAAATTTGTAAACATTATTTATCTTCTGGAGAACATATACACCCACATACAGAACGTGTGGATATACTGTTTTGCTGTAATTATTAGAAAAAAGATGGACAAAGAAAGAAATGATATCTTATTTTCTTGAAGAAGTTTTCACTTTTAATAGAAATTTAAAGTTTATAAAGTGCTATACATTTATCTCATTAAATCCTCCACAACAACCCTATAAATTGGTGCTATTAGTATCTCTGCTTTATAGATGAGGAAACTGAGGCAGTATTGAAGTGATTTGCCTGGAGTCATATTGCTAGGAAGTTTTGAACTCAGGTCTTTCTGTTCCTAAGTCCATAGCTCTTACTCACTATGCTTCTTAGCTACTTCTTGAAGATTATTGAGAGAAACTGAATGATATGGGATTGTGTTTTCAGAAATTAAAAGAATATAGTTATAGTTAATGCTATAGTTTGCACTGACTCAAGGTGGATATTTCTCAAAGTGATACTTAATAAATAATTATTTATATCTTTATGTTATCACTGCTCACATTGTTAATCATCTGTATAGCTAGCACTTGTGATGTTTACTTAATTCCAGAAGATTAGTAGTTTTTAAAAATAAGTAATCATTTATGAGAAAAGAGATTTCTCCAGTTTATTAAATACTCTTTAATGAAAGGACATGGCCTCAAACTAGCTAGTTAATTAATGAAAAAGAGAATACATTTTTATTAATCACTAAGAAAATATCCAAAATTATACCTCGATCATACTCGAGTTTAGGATGACAAAATTGATTATGGACAAATGTCAAATAGAAGGCTGAGAAGTGACCTAAAGCGAATGTGACCAATCTCACAATCCTTAACCTTGCCATACTAATAAATGTTGGGATCCTCTTACTATTTCTCTTTGAAGATGATATTGATTTGATTTATTAAGATTTAGGGGGGGTATTACAGTACCTCTTCCTATGGTTAGCAATTATACAAAAGATTGTTATAACAACCTATCCAGAAAAAAATGTGAAAAAATGAAAAATGTATAATACAACAAGAAATTATATATTATTGCATCAAATTAATACTTTTTATATGTAGCATTGAGTTATGAACTACAGTTGAGAACTACAGAATTGAACAAGAGAAAGAGTTATATTGCATTTGAAAGATTATATAGTACTTTCAATATCCAACTCTTAGACAAAAATTCTTTCAGCAAAGGTACATAGTTTTGAATCTCTGAACATTACAATCTTTCTGAAAATCAAAACTGAAAAGGTAGATAAAAGTTGGCTGAAGTACATTTCTAACATTGACTCACATACAAGAAGTAGAAAAGGAAATGTATGATAAGAAAAGGGAGTGGGCCAGTGAAATAGCAAGAGGAAGGGATAAGGTGGGTAGCTCTAGTGCTATACTACTATCCTTCCATGTATCCTCCATCTAATATAAAAAAAGATACAGAGGAATGGTTACAGAATGTGGCATAAATTTCCTGTGGAACACCTATGGAAGAGTATGGACAGGAATTACACAGGAGGAAAAAGCCTGGATGGGTTTGTGATCTTTGCCAGTTGAAGGAAGGAATTTTCACATCCAGGAGATCACAGATATATTCAAGTATTGTTACCAATACTGAAATTGTTCTGAGAAAACAATTCACTATTTTAGTTGCTTCTACAGGGAAAACCATTCTGAAGCCTTCTTATTCTCTCTCCTCAAGCAGATTGTCATTTTTACATATTTGTTTGGGTAATTGTTTCTTCTACTTGAGTTTCCTTTTTTTCAGTAAGTATTTCAAGTGATTTCCCACGTTCCAGGTATTCGACACTCCCATAGGTCACTGCTGACAAAATCAGTACCGCGAGTAGTATATATAACTTGATGTAGACACACAAAAATGTACTGTATCCAAAAGCAATGACAAATCCAAAGGATTCCCAAAGACGATAATTGGCAAAAGCAGCTTCCTTGTTCTTCACAAATAAAATTCCATAAATGGCTGCAAGGGAAAAAGAAATGAATGATAAAATTGTTCTCTGCTTCTGAAATTAGGAATCTACATATCATTGTTCTCCAAATATTTCCATAACAGTTTTTTTTCTGACTTTGGTACTAGAGAGCTAAAACAAAAATAGTTATATAATTCATTACTTTTTTCATGTCTCTAGAAGTGAAAAATAATACCATGCTGTTATCATATTGTTCTCCATTATCCTATCCCTGAACTATCTTCCTAGAGTCATTCAGCATTACTCCTCCCATACTCTAATCCAAGCAAATGAATTTTCCCTTTACATATGGAATTCCATCTTCTATCTCTACGCTGTTAAACACCTCCATGATTGCAATCTATTCCCTTCTCACTTGCTCCTTATTCTCTTCCTTATAGTCATAGCTCACTTATTACTCTCTCATGAAGCCTTACCTGATTATTCCAACTACAAGTGTCTTCCCTGCCTAATTACTTTGCATTTAACCACCTTGTATTTAATTGAATTCCCTCTCTCTATTTTTTATGTACTTCTTATTTCCCAGTAAGACCCTAGGCTAAGGTAAGAATCATGTCATTCTTTGCACCTGTAGCCCCATGGGTAGTATAGTGTCCAACAAATAGTAGGCATTTAATGATCACTGATGGAGTCACTGTTTGATTCTCATCTGTGTCCCCTCACTGGAAGCCCCCAATGGTCTTCCTGGTCTAAAGGTGCAGAAGGCAGACAACAGTACTTACCATTGGTTTGTGTCTGCAGAATAGCATCTGCCATTCCCCAAAGGGCAGGAAATATGAAGAACACAGCCATCTGACTGGGGTGAGGTTTCCACAGCAAAAGAGAAATGATGCAGGAAAGGTGTATCACTGCACCTACGAGTTTGAAGAGAGAAAATTAAAGAAGGGAAACAAATCACTGAAAATCAGTTAAAGAACAAGAGGGAGAATTTATTAGATTGGCAAAAGGAAATCTTTCTTGATCTTAGAATGTTTTCTTTGTCCAATTTTCCTTCAATAAATGAGCAGAATTGTGCAGATTTAAATTGGTGCTTGGCTTTTTATGTCTCCTTCTTATTCTAGGACAAAGAACAGATTCTACTGGTTTGCAGAACTTCTGATTCATTCTCCATTTGTAAAATGGGTTGGAGAAGAAAGTGACAAACCACTCCAGTATCTATGCCAAGATAATCCCAAATGGGGCCAGGGAGAGTTCAGACGAGACTCAAAAGACTAAACAACCAGTACTAAACATTCTGCTGCTTCACAGTATTTCTGACAATTGGGACAACTGCATAATGTCAACATCATAAGAGACACTTTCTGTTTTGCCACAAAATGCCTATGTTTGGAGTGGGAAAGTGACTGCCTACATGCCTTAATGCTAAATTCCTCTATTCTCCAATTATTTCAGGGCTAGATTGGGTATGTTTCCAACTTCATAGTTTAAAATCCTTGTTTATCATCATTCGTATTGAGCTTTTTTCTCTTTCTCCTTGTTTATTAAAATAATGGATATTAGAAAATCTATGAAATTTGAAGCTTTTGATGATTAGTAAAGGAATTATATTGAAACAGAGGTTGAGAAGGACGCCTACCAACATTTGAAGGGATAGTAGCCACAATAAATGGACTTAATTATAATCCAAATAATGATGTTTTAATAAATTTGAGATTTTTTTCTGTATTGACATGCAAGGAAGCAAGAAAATGGGAAAACATCCTAAATTTAGAGCAAGAAAACTGCATTTGTTAAAATCCTAGCTCTACTACTTGCTACTTACTATCTCTGTCCCTTTTGGTGTCACTTCACCTCCTTGGTCTCCCTTTCTTTATTTGTAAAATAAGAGGATATGATTAGTCTTTAATGTCCTTCCCTCCTAGATGTCCCCTAAGTTCACCTCTAGGCTTCCTCTTAGTTTTATTGGGCTCCTATAGCATTTCCCCCCCAATTATACATCATCAGTGTTATTGGGGTAATTTTGCTTTTTTCTGTTATGAGATCATATTTTTAAAAAGCACCTTGCATTGTGTTAGGCACATAATAGACAATATATACATGTTTATTGTCCTTTTCTTCTCTTTCCTTATCTGTCCTTCATAGAGACTATTTCCCCAGACCTGGTCCACCATCTGACAAATGCATGCTATTAATTAGAAAGTGGATCAGGTGAAGGAGTATGAGGAGATCTGAGTGAATTTCTAAGGATTTAATTACTATACATACATATATATTTATATAAGTACATAAAGTACTTTGTAAACTTTAAATTATAATGCCATGTAGAATAACAAAATGTACCTTATACTAATAATAACAATATAATAAATAACATACATACCTATGTGTGTTAATATGTGTCAATATAAGCATGTACAAATATATAGATATAGCACTTTCTAAACATCCCTTTAAAATAAACGCTTAGGATTTAGAGGTCGATGGGATCTTGGAGATTATCTAGTCAGAGAGGTAAATGCCCAGCCCATGGACCATGCAACTTAACAGAAGGATACCAGAGCAAGTTGTGGTATATGATTATAAGGAAATGTTATTGTACCATAAAAAAATGACAAACAATATATCATGATCACAAAAAACATCTGGAAAGGTTTATATAAAGTGATGCAAGTGAAGTGAACAGAGCCAGGAGAACATTGTAAATAGTAACAGCAGTAAAGAACAATGATCAACTATGGATGACTTAACTATTATCAACAAGGCAAGGATCCAGGACAACTCCAAGGGACTCATGACGAAAAAGGAATATCCACCACCATAGAAGGAACATTCGGAGTCCGATTGCAGATTGAAACATACCATTCTTCACCTTATTCTCTCCATGAAATTTTTTCTAGTATAAGCAATATGTATCTTGTTTCACAACATGACAAACAGGGAAATATGAATTATATTATTATATGTATAACCTATAATATATTACCTGCCTTCTTGGGGAGAGGGGAGGAGTGGGAAGGAGGGAAAAAAAAGAATAAGACAGATTTCTGTACATAACTAATGTGGGAATTTGTTTTCTTAAATAAGTATACTTATTATAATTTGTTACATATTTATAACATAAATAGTATATGTGTTATATTTTGTTATACATATAAATAGCATCTATTATATTGTTATGTTAACTTATATATAAAAATGGTAACAAAATGAAATTGGAAAGCATTTAACAAAACATAAAGAATGCTACATAATATCAGTAAAGTTAATATGTGGTTTTCTAAGTCAATAAACTATTTTAGGAATCCTCATATACAGTTTTAGGGGTCTCCCATTTGGTTGACACAATTGACCTATTTCAAACCCCGCATTTTACATAGAAGAAAAGCAAAGCCAAGAGAAAAGATGAGGGAATCAACTTTTTCCCCATTGCATGAATAGTAAAATGTCTGGCAAGGATCTCAATCCAAGCTTTTCAACTCCAGGACCAGGGCTCTGACCATGCTGTCTGATGGATTAGAGCAGTCATCTCTAGATAGAAAACATAGCAACTTCTTACTACTACTAACAGAGAATAAAAGCTATTACATACCTAGTACAAACAAAGCTATTCTGCCAGTATACTGGGAGATCTTTCCAAAGAGCATAGAGCTGAGGGAATTGGTGGCTGAAAAGCAGATCATCACATAACCAACATATCGTATCCCCAGGGCACAGGTGACATATGACTAAAGAGAAAAAAGGCAAATGTTAAAATGATGCTTACACTCATTATTGTTCTACCTTATGGAGAGGTACTGAACCTGTGATTTCATTGCAATAAGGAACTTCTAGATGGAAACTCTACCAAAGCAAATTGTCCCTTTCTCCATAACTAGAGTCCTGGACAGATACCTGTATCCCTGAGAGGCTAAGAGATTTGCCCAGGTTCATAGAGTTAGGATGTATCAGAGATGAGATTGGAATTTAGATCTTCTTGATTCCAAGGTCTACTCTCTAGTCACTTTGTTGTTTCTGAATTGTCACAGTTTGGAAATTAAGCTTTACCAAGAAAGATTCTAAATCATGCTCTAACTCATTCTGCCATTTGATGGAGGGCATGTTGATTTAGCCTGAAACCTTGACAATGCTAATTTTTGCACATAAAAAATTTTGAAAAGTGAACCAAATTTAGCATTCATTGACAAAATTCAACCTAATATTCCCTTTATATATATATATATATTATTTTCTTCAGGAACTAGGATATGAGATGATTGGTGGAGCTGATCACTATTTATAGCCTTGATTACTAAGAAGGAGAAGTAAGGGAACAAGCATTTTCTAACTGCCTACTACATGCCAGGCAAAAAGGTAAGCACTTTAGAAATATTTTATTTGATTTCCACAACCCTTTGAGATAGGTGCTCTACTTTTCTCCATTTTAGAGAAACTGAGACAAGTAGAGCTTAAGTGATTTGCCCATGGAGAAACTGATAAGGGAATATCTGAGACTGACATCAAATCAGGTTTTTCTGACTCCGGGTTCAGTTCTCTGTCCACTGTACCACCTACCTACATTCCATAGGGCCAATGAAAGAAAATGTTAAGAATGAGAAAAACCTCAATGAGAAATGTAAGAGAAAAATATTTCTCATTTGAGTAAATGTAAAAGATTTTCAGAAATTATTCTTATAAACTGGTTACTAATATAAATCTACATACTACCAATATAACCTAGCAGGAAGACATAGAGAAATTCCACTTAAAATAACTGCAGACAATATAAAATATTTGGTAGTCTATCTGCCAAGATACCCAACAGAACTATATGAACACAATTTAAAAACATTTTTCACATTAATAAAGTCATATGTAAACAACTGGATAAATATAAAATGCTCCCGGGTAAGCCAAGTGATATAAGAAAAATGACAATTTTGTCTAAATTAATTTACTTATTCATTGCCATACCAGTCAAATTATCAAAAAATTATTCTATGAAACAAGAAAAAATCTTAACAAAATTTATGTGGAAGAATAAAAGATAAAAAATATCAAGGGAATCAGTGGAAAAAATGTGAAGGAAAATGGCTTAGCAGTACCAGATCTCAAACTGTATTACACAATAGTAATCAAAAGAATATATGGTAACACAGACTGGCCAATATGGCAGCAAAGGAAAATGATAAATGTTGGAGGGGATGTGGCAAAACTGGGACACTAAAACACTGAGGGTGGAGTTGTGAATTGGTCCAACCATTCTGGAGGGCAATTTGGAACTATGCCCAAAGGGCGATAAAAGATGGTCTGCCCTTTGATCCAGCCATAGCACTGCTGGGTTTGTACCCCAAAGAAATAATGAGGAAAAATACGTGCACAAAAATATTCATAGCTGTGCTCTTTGTGGTGGCAAAAAATTGGAAAATGTGGGGATGCCCTTCAATTGGGGAGTGGCTGAACAAATTGTGGCACATGTTGGTGATGGAATACTATTGTGCTCAAAGGAATAATAAAGGGGAGGAATTCCATGGAGACTGGAACAACCTCCAGGAAGTGATGCAGAGCGAGAGGAGCAGAACCAGGAGAATCTTGTACGCAGAGACTGATACTTATGGCACAATGGAATATAATAGACTTTTCTACTAGCAGCAATGCAATGACTCAGGACAATCCAGAGGAATTTATGAGAAAGAACGCTATCCACATCTAGAGAAAGAACTGTGGGAACAGAAATGCAGAAGGAAAACATGACTGATCACATAGTTTGATGGAGATATGTTTAAAAAAAAAAAGATTTGGATTTCGAATTTGGTTTTATTTCCTGTCTAACATTTATTCACTGTCTGGGCAAGTCACTTTTCTACTATTAGTTCTTAAAATAGGATGGTAGGGATAGTAATGCCCACAGTGTCTAAACTACAATAGTTCAGGAAGCTAGGCAGCTTAATGGATTGAGAGACAGACCTAGGGAGAGGAAATCCTGGGTTCAAATTTGGCCTCAGTCTCTCATCTGTGTAACTTTGGACAAGTCACTTACCCCCAGTTGCCTAACTCTTACCACTCTTCTGCCTTGGAATCAATACTTTGAAAGAGGGACAGCTGGGTGGCTCAGTGGATTGAGAGTCAGGCCCAGAGGTCCTGGGTTCAAATTTGACCTCAGACACTTCCTAGCTGTGTGACCCTGGGCAAGTCACTTAACCCCCACTGCCTAACCCTTACCACTCTTCTGCCTTAGAACCAATGAACCAATACCCAGTATTAATTCTAAGACAGAAGGTAAGGGTTTAAAAAATACTTTGTAAGAGTTAAAATAAATAAATACATAAATAAATAAACTACATAGTAGTTCTGAGATTAGATGGACACCAAAATCACATCTTTTGAATTGGAGGAATCCAAGCCTTGGTTGAAAAAACCTTCATGGAGAATATTCTTAAGGCAGTCTATTTCACTTTGAGATTTCTCTCACATGCTCACATGAAGCTTAAATTTATCTTTTCTGCAACTTTAATTCACTGATCCTGGTCTAGTCTTTTATGGGGCAAATAGAATGTCTTCAATTCTTGAACAAGTTATCTTGTCCCTCTAAGTCTTTTCTAAACTACATAGCCTGAATTTCTCCAAACAATACTTAGATGTCATGAACTCAAGGTCCTTCTCGATCTTAATGTCCCTCTTCTGAATATTCTCCAGCCCATCAATGTTCTTTCTAAAATTTTAACCCAGAACTAAACTCAGTTTTCCAAATGTGATCTGACCATAGGAGCTCTCATTGCTTTATGACAATCCCTTTAGTTTTCCCAGAATGACTGTCTATTGTATTTGCTATTAAATCTCTTCCAAATCTCTATTTTTCTCATGCCACCTATTACCTTCCCACCTTTCTCCACAGGCTTAGCAGAGGACCTTGCCTCATACTTTACTAAGAAAATGGTGGTCATCTATTAGAAGTTTTCCTCATTTCTCCCTTTCATATTTCAAAAATGTCCCCAACCTCTTTTTTTTCCTCCAACATCAGTGGAAAATGTGACCTATCTTACTGAGGCCAATCTGTGCCCTTGAATCCTATCCCAATTCATCTCTTCTATGATCATGTACCTTTATTTATTCTCTTTTTCTAATCAAAAGCCTTTATCTTTCCTCTGTATTCTTCCCTAGTGTCAAAATTACACCAAAATCTTCTTCATCCTCAGGATTGAAATAAAAAAATCCCTCAAAACTCTTTCTTTTATCTGACTAACTTTAATAAAGCAAAAAAGGATCGCTAGCCAACCTGACACTGACTAGAGCCAATAAACCCTGAATCAATTCTGATTCAAAGGCCCCTCCTTGTCACCAGATCAGTTCCTGGCCCAGAAGTAGGGAGGCCTGGTCCCTCCCTAGCACGGAATTGGTCCAATTCAAGACCAATCTCACACCAGGAAGTGGGATGGGGAGGGACCCATTGGGCAGGGGGATGTAGTACCCCTCCATATTTTAAAACCCACAGGATCAACTTTTATTTGACTCCTCATTTCTGTCTTTTATCTCTCCTTTCACTATTAAACTCGTAACAATAAGCTAACTAGACTCATTGCCTCTAATTCTTTTTTTACTTCCTCTTCACTTCTATGACTATTTAACATGATATCCCACACTATCAATCAATTGAAATCCCTTTCTAAAGTTATTAATGATTCCCTAATGGCTAGATCTAGCAGATTTTTCTGACTCTTCATTCTTCTTTTCTCTTCTACTTAATAAATAATTTGAATTGACCAGGGATGAATAGAATAGGATTATTATCTCCCTATTTCTCTCGATGCAGGTCAAGATTTTATTTACTTCCTTGGCTGATACTTTGTTATAGTACTCTAAAATTCCTTAATTTCTTTTAGACTAACTGCTTTATAACCATGTCTTACTCATCTTGTGCTTATGAAATTGATTTTGAAAAACAGAAATGTAAGACTTTACATCAACAATTATTAATAATAATAGATAACATTTATTTAGTGCCTATCATGTGCAATAGGGAGCTATCACCATCATCACTATGCTAAGCACTTTACAAATATTATCTTATTTGATCCTTATAACAATTCTAGGACACAGATGTTATCCCCATTTTACAGACAAAGAAATAGACAAACAAATTAAGTTACTTACCCAGGGTCACACAACTAGTATGGGTTTCAGGCTGTATTTGACAAGATCATGTTGAAACCTGATTTCATTAATTATTCAAATATGTCAGTTATTCTTTCAGCTATGGATCATTTGCAATTTGATAAGCATAGCCTTTTCCCAAGTCATTGGTAAAAATGCTAAATAGCATAAATCATCCATAGACTCTCAGAGCACTCCATAAGAAATCTTTTAAGTGGAGGTTGAACTAGTAATGACTGCCATTTAAGCCCAGACTTTCAACCAGTTCCAAATTCATTAAATTTTATTCTATCTAACCTGCACTTTTTATCCTTTGCATAAAAGATTGAAAGACTTTGTCAAATGTTTTTCTAAAATCTGGTTAAATTATATCTACAACATTCCTCTAGTCTCTCAGTAACATGTGTAAAGGACTTTAGAAATCTTAGCAAAACTCTATAGGGTGGTCAGTTATTCTTTAAGTCTTCCAAAATCTTTGATGCCTAATTATTTATTTGCTGTTTATGTCAGAATAATGAGTAACAGAATAGTTATGGCTTAATATATCTATTACTCTGCTACCTAAGGATCAATGATTACTTTTTGACTTTGCCCCACATTCCTAAAAAAGACAAGTGTTGTTTGTTTTTTTTAATATTAGAACTGGCATTGATGTGATATAGAATAATAAAATAAAGATATATACTTTTCAAAGGTCTTTTTTTAAGTTGAAGGAAATATTGTCTTCCTGAAGATTATAAAGGTATAAATATCAGGAAAAAGGTATAGTTCTACTCTACCCTCTATAAACCTCGCATTGCAAATTCTCCAGTTCAAAAAAAATCCTGATTTTACCTTTAGGAAGGAGTGTAGGCTATTAGGAACTATGATGAGTCTATCTTGAGAGGATCTGACTAGTTCTTTTCTCCACAAGGGAGACACCCTGATGGCTAAGTATATACCCATTCCAGACTAGTTCCCAGAGAGCCCAAGAAATACTGATTCTCTGAGTTAATAAGCAAGCTTTTAAACTTGACATCTGGAATAAATGTGCTTGTTAGTCTGCACAGTAGGTTAGGTATTGACTGTTGTTCCTGTCTCTCCATAAATTGAGGGATCCCTCAGGAAAGGAAACAGGGTTGAGCAAATGCATCTTTGACCCTATGCTACAAGGTTTTTTGTGTATGTGCTGTTGCTGTGACATCTGGTAACTCTTCTGCTAAAATTGGTTGTGAGACAAAAACCCAAGGATGATCCTCTCATCTGAAATTGTCCTTGTACTTATGCCATTAGTTTTGTTTAGGATGTCTGTCTTCTAAAATAATTAGATGCCCTATATCTGTGGCTTTGAGATATTATGTGACAATTTCATTGCATTTGTATATATTGATTGACTTAGGTTTTGGTGGTTACTGGCAAGATTCAGAAAAAGAGGCAACAAAATCAAATTCCGCTAAACTTTATGCTGTATCTCCAAAGGGTCAAGTGACCTTCACATTCCTCCATTTGTTAAAATCTTTCTCCAATTCAGATCAATTGCTTCTTCCTTCATGAAGTACATTCCATATCTCCCCAGATTAAAATGATATTTCTTTTCTGAAATCTTGTTACACTGATTGGTCTAGATTAGGAGAGCTGTCTGTTTTTGTATAGCAAGCAAGTGAAGAATGGTTTTAACATTTAAAGTTTTTAAATGTTAAAACCATTATTAATATATACAAACAAGGAAGCAGGTCAGATTTGGCCTTCTGGCTATTGTTTTCAGAAATTCAGTTTAGATCTCTCTTTTTGATTAGGTGTCTAATTTATATTGTATTTAGGTTGAATTTAATTCACATTTCTCTAACTTATTTGAGTGAGTCACTCTTTTATGGTGGAAATTTAGGAATCCCTTCCACCTGGTTGGGGTTAGGAGCCTGGTACTCCAGAGATTTGGAAAATAAACATAAAATATTTTGGCTCTCCCTGAAAACCAAATAAGAAGTCTAAATGTTTTCTTTTTATGAGATTTTTATAGTATCATACTTTAAAATTTAGGTTAACTATTAGGTCATAGGCTATATGTAGCTCAGTGTTAACTTTTCTAGTCTTTGTGTGTCATCTGTTGACTTTTACGTTCTTTTCAAAAACTTTAATTTTTTTACTTATTTTAACTCTAAAAAAGAAACTGTGCATATGGTATTAAGAGATAAAATATGTGATATTATATAATACTATACATATATTTTATGCATTCTGAATTTCTAAAAATTTTCCATGTCATCTGTGGCTTCTGCAAAACTCTCTCCCAAATTCCTATTTAATTTCTAATGTCAACCTGTGTTACTAAATGGGGAAAGTTAAGATAGGGAAGGAATATCTGTAGTTATACAGGCTCAGATCAGTGGTTACAGAATCACAGAAATCTCTGAGATTTTATGTTGCTGAAGGTTTGAGGAGGCTAATACAGTCAATGGAAGATATAGGAGACACCTCCAGTACTATTTACTCAAGCCATGATAACATTTTTATCAGTCCCAAATGATTGCGCTGTGATCATCATCAGAAGCAGAAAGGTAAATAGAGGTGCAAAAGCAGTTACAAAAGGAAAGGCAATGCTGGAGAGTCAAACTAGTCTTGTCAAGAGGCAAAGCTCTGAATTTGTAACTAGACTGATTCACATTGATTCTAGTACTGCATGTACAATAACCAATGTAATATATAATTTAACAGAGGACAAGGGATCTTTTTTATTTTCTTTGCATCCCAATAGCATCATACAGTGTCTTGCCCATAATAAGCACTTAATAAATGTTTTCACTGACTAGACTAATGAAAAGTTTTTATATTCTTTAAACATTAAAATTTCCACCTTACCAAAATAATGTAAAATAGTGGCAGGACCATTAGTTGAGGGCAACCAAAACAGAAGTAATCAGAGTATAAAATGAGTTGATAGAGAATAGCCAACTAATAATATTTTAATGTATCTAACACCTTTTTTTCTAAATATAGGTGACATATACACTAGTCTCTTTCAGTCAAAAAGTAGAAATCCCTTCAATCTAATTGAACAATTATAAAGTATACTATTTTTAACACACCATATTAGATGCTAGGGATCCAAAAGTGGAAAATGATTCCTCTGTTGTCCTAAAAAGAGTGCTTGTTGGACAGTGCCAATTCCTTAGTTGATAAACCTAATTCTCTTAGATTCATATACTTTATGAGCTAGAAGGGATCTCAGAAGCCATTTAGTCTAGCTTTTATTTGGGTAAGAATTCCTTTGGCAATGTTCATCCAAAAGTAATGATATATACTTTCCTTAAAAACTTCTTTCCAGAAGGGACCTACCACCTCCCAAGTCAGCTTATTCTATTTTTGAATAACTCTATTAAGAAGGTTTCCCTTACATCAAGCCTAAATATCTCATTGGTCTTCATTTTGGTCTCCTATATAAAATAAGTCTAAAGCTTCTTCATTCAAGATGACCCAAATACTTTCATGGATCTGTAGATTGTATGATTTTTGTACTCCATATAAATCTGTTCTATCTTATCTCATACAACTCTTGTCTATGTTTTTCCAGAACTGCACAAATGGTAGTCAGCCAAATAGCCAGCCAATGAGCCTGGTGAGAAGATGGGAGACAAGGAAGTATGCTTCTTCTAGTCTCTTGATATTACAAAAGAACCTATGGATTCCTCATGCCTCATTTTCAATAAATAGCCAGCCCATAGTTATTTTCCTATCACTCATATCTGTGTATTCTTTGTTGTTAATGTGGCATATTATAGTCATACCCATATTTCTATTGTCCTTTGGTTGATCCTTAATCTTAATTCTTCAGATAATGGTATTCCATGACTCATAGTCATATTACATCAACAGAAGAATACTGGCAGCTAAGTAGAAGTGAGGAAGACCTGGGCTCTAACACAGTCTCAGAACCTTACTAACTCTGTGACCCTGGGTCACTAAGTCACTTAAACTCTGTCTGCTTCAGTTTCCTAAACTTTAAAATTAGGGATAATAAGAAGCACTTACCTCACAGGGTACTGTGAAATTAAAATGAGGCAATATTTGTAAAGTGCTTTGCAAACATTAAGACTTTTGGGGGGGGTGGTGATTGGATATTATCTCGGGGATTGGCTCAGGATCATAGAAAACATTGCTCAATTTCCTCAAAGAAACCCAGACTTCTTACCTCCTATTCAATTTTGGAGGCAACTCATTATTCAAGCACAGTGTCTGTCCACTTTATATGGTACTGATGGACCAACTCTATGGTCTTTATCCAACTGTTTACCATAGCCTTTCAATGGGCATTCTTCATCCATTATTTTTTCTTATGTGCCTATTCAAGTCAAAATCTTAAGAGCAATTATTTAGGAGGTTCAGCAATGTCTCACCTCTTGATTCAGGACAAAACCATCCACGTGGAAGACTCAGTCATCTAAATAATCTCTTTTCCATTTTGACAATGCATTGAATACTTTTCATGACCATTTTAAATCCCTTTGGCAAATCTCTGTATCCTGTTTTGATTCCTCATTTGATATTAGTTATTAGAGGAAAACACTTGAAGATCCACAGTTGCCCCCATGTCTGCCCTGTCTCTCAACAGAATCCATTATTCATTGGTAGAAATAGGGCTCACAACATCACCATTAGTTATACATAATAATATATAATTTTTAATTTTTCCCATACCTTTGTATAGTCACCAGAAAGGAATCCTTGCTCAAATCCACTATACATTGTCAGAGGAATGAGGAGACACTGACGCTTATCTTTAAGATGCCGAAAAGTTGCCAGGAAATTGGACGCAAAAGATGCATTTTTCTTTTCTTCTGAATTTTCCAGTAGATCTTTTGGAATCTGCTCAAGAAATATAGCTACCAATAATACTGCCAAAATACCACTTCCTATGAAGACAAAAGGAATCTAAGATGTCAAATGTGATCCAGATATGGCTTTTTATTAAATGTTTTGGCTGTCACATAATATTGATGCTTTTTGGAATATCCATGTAGCCATCCCATAACCATGCCTTTTGGAACAATGACTAGCTCTCAAGTCCAATAGCAATCTAAGCAACCTGAAGATAGGTGACTTAGGTAATAGTGCACAGAAACATAGTGCATACTAACCTGAACAGTACTTTACAAGTGAATTTCCAGTGAGTTCCCCATTACCAGTGGTCTTCAAGTGAAGGCTGGATGTTCAGTATAATCACTGGGGAGGTTGTAGAGGAAGTATATGCTTCAGGGAAGACGTGGACTACATAATTTCTAATGGCTTTTCCAACTTTTAACATTTTAGGAATCCTTCTAGAGTGTAAGAAATTCTTGTACTAACTCATAATCGAATGTATTTATTTTTTCTTTTCCATTCTTAAATTGAAAATATAACTTTCTTCCAATTTGTCCCAATAGGTTTTATATTTCATTACTTGGAAAAGCCAGAGTATAAAAGTTTTCATACAACTGAAAACTAGATTTCATTATTAAATAGGCTTCTTCTAGAACATTCATAATAAAGGGCATAATACAACCAGTTTCAGCTCTGACCTCTGGGGATCCACATTTTTAAGTACTGCTTCATTTAGAGCAGTTCTTATTCATTCCTAATATTTATTTCTTGTGGCTGAGCCAGTGAGTTTTCCCTTACCAAATATATATTTACTAACTTTCCCTAACTCCATGTCCCTCCAAATATCATGTTAATTTGAAGGGGCTAACAAATTAAAATGGAATCTTATTAAGGACTATTTGGAAGTCTCAAGAAATTATGTTCACTGTCATTTCACTGATCTCATCTTTATAATGCAAAAATATTCTCTTTTACTAGCTATGGTATAAAAAATGTTTCTTTTAGTCCATATGCCCATGTCATTCACATTGTTCTCTCTCATTGATTTCAAGTTATTGTACTACATTTCTAAGTCAACTATATTATCTGAATTCCCTTTACATAAAGACTACTGAGAAATCTCTCCCTATTACATGTAATTCTCTTTCCATGGTTCCATCATGTTATTAGTATCTTTAGTTTCAAAATTACTGTATAAGATATTGAAATACATCTGAATAGGAGAGTGAAGTGAGAAATAGATAAAACTGCCATGGATGTTGCACATAAATATGTGGAGTCCTAGACCTGTTTTCTAGATAATTTTAGTTCCAAGAGCATCTCAGGAGAGGTAAGAATTATAATATTACCAAACAGGGAAAAATATGTCATATGCTTTTAAAAAAAGAATGATTCCTTAAAAGATACTCTAGTAAGAACGTAAGGTCTCAGGAGCCTGAATTATTTTTTTTATCATGAGAGCATACTCATTTTTTTTCATTTTTCTATTCCCTAATATATTGTGCTATTTTTTTTCCTTAAGTAAGACTATATTTATCAGAAACATATGTGTTTTCAGGAACATTGATAGTTCAAATTAAGACACTAATAGTTTTTTTAATATTTTGCATGTATTATTTGTAGTTTGCCCTTTTAGATTTCGAAAGTCAATAGGTCTCTAGATTCTTCTAATCTAAGTCAATTGGTGGCCTAGAATCACCAAAGATTTCCTGTCATATATAAAGCAGACCAGAAGCTATCAGAGAACGTGTAAAAAATTGAGACCTGAGAATGTGCTTTACAAGCAAATGCAAAATCACAGTGATTCATTTATGTACAGGGAAGAAAGGGAAAAAATGAGATAGTTAGCTGTCAATAATTAGGAAGATTTAATTAACTCACCGTATTTCAACAAAGGAGGAAAATACGAAAACACTTAAAAGAAGGTTTCAGGGAAAGTCTTTAGAGATCATGGATCATAATTCTAAAGCTGGAAAGTATTATTGAGGTTGAGTCCAATTTTACATACCAGATGAAAAAACTGAGGTCTAGAGAATTTGACATTTTCCTATTTTACCCTAAATATGTGGTGGAATACATAAGATTGAAACTCAGTTCTGAAATCCTACCCTGACCCTTGTTTTTATTCTTGAACTACATTTGTCTTTTAGATATGCAAAAAAAAAACCCCAAAAACAAAACTTTTGACAGAATTCATTTGAGAAGCCCTGATATGCAATCTCTTCCATAAATGTCTCTTTTATATGGTTTAGGAGGCAAAAGGATGGAATAAAGGTTGTCACCTTGAGGCAAAGGCTTCAGGTAAATGTGACCTTGGTATTTTGTTCACATTGTTTGTCCTAGACTGTATATCTACAGATTCCAGAACTTATTGGGCTTAGAATAAGATCTTAGGATAAGTGGTGAATTATTGTCACTGCTCTGTGTTTGAATTATGCCACCATAGAAATGCAACATGGCCACTGGTTACTTATTGTGAAGGTAATTTATGATCTCTGGTTTTACCTTCTAATCTCAGACCTCAGTGGGACCTCAAAACACTGCCTGGGGGCTCTCATCAGCCATTCCCAATCCCTCATCATTTAAATTGCTTAGAATAATTCTCTGGGTACTGTAGATACAAAGTAGGTAAGCATAGATCTACAGAGCAATTCTCTGAAGATACAGAAGATAAATTACCTTCCATGAAAAAAAGCCCAAGATTCTGTTCTGGAAAAAAAAACTGCCTTAGAATATGGGGGTGGGGGTGGGGTGGGGATAGGTATAACCACCAGATGCTTCAGGAGTAAAATTCCATGAAAAACTGGCTATAAATATGAGCTTCTTTTGGGGCTACAGGAATACCACCACCAAATGTGACAGCTTTGGTTCATTGAACCTTTTAAACTCATTATCTAACAAATCATTAGGCTTGATTTTGCCAATCTACTGGGATAGGAATAGCTCTGATATATCTAAGTTCACATGAAAAAGACCTGCCCCCCCAAAAAAAACAACCCCTCACAAATTTATCAGATCTTTTCTAGAAGATAAATTGTGCAAGGTGACTTTTTTTGGGTAAACACAAGAAAAAAGAAGAGAATTTTGATTGCCCATAGTTTCCTTACTATTGATAGCTAATTGGAATTCACTCTAGGAACATACCAGTATAGATACCCAGCAGAGTGTAGATTAAGTCATGTGTTGGACGTGTACTGTTACTTGAAGATGTGCTGGTTTTTAAACAATCCTTTGCACCACAGTGCATCAGCTGGTCATCTGATATTTCTCCTGTAAAATAAGAATAGAAAACTAATTAAATTAAATTAATTAGATAAAATTAAATACATTAAAACATTGTTGCACTGGTTCCAAATAATATATAGGCATACATCTATGGAGTCTAGCAATGAAATATCACCTCTTGACATCAAGACTTTGAAAGTCTTCTCACATAGTTTGTCCTTAAAAATATATTCAATATAGGCTGTCACTGATGCTCTCCCCTAATACCTCGTTATGGTTTGGAGACGATCCTGGGACCTCAAAGGTTATGCCAAACAACTGGAAACTCGGGCACTTCCTAGATTGTGTTTCTATTATGTAAGGGCCAGTCTAAGTCTGTGTATAAGCTAAGTATAGAGAGTTTCATCATCATAAAACTCTGTAGAAATTATCTGAGCAAAGCTTCTGTGCTGTGTCAAGACTGAAAAGATAGTGCTCCAGTATTGGGACTGAAGAACGTTGGTAGAGATGGAAGCTAACATGGCCAGCATGTAAACAAATTGTTTGAGTATGTCATTGACTATCAGGACATCTCTGACTAATTGCCAAAATGTCTTCTGCTTTCTTTTCTCCTGACTTTGGAAGTTTCTTGACGTATATCTATTGTGTTGCATAATGTATTTAGTAATCTAGCACTTGAAATATAATGCAGTAAAAAGCACTAGATCTGGAGTCAGAGAACCTAGATTTTAATCCTGCCTATGTTTTTCTTACTTATAGAACCTCAAAAAATGTGTTCAATGCTCTAGGGTTCAGTAGTCTCACCCATTTTAAGGGGCTAAGGGAGCTTGTAAAATCCCTCTGGTTCAAAAATCTATGACCACTTTCAACAAGTTTAGAAGTTTATCTTGCTAAGTGATTCTAGTTAGAATTTTCTCCAAAAAATTTTAAAAGGCAAAATTTAAAATGTATTTTGGGATGTCTTCTGAGAAGGTATGTGGCATAATGGAAAAAGTACTAGATTGGAATCAGGAAGAGGGTTCAAGTTTGACTATAAACATTTACTTAGTGGAAGCTGGTGTCTCAATGGATAGAGTGCCAGGTGAGACAGGAGAACCAAAGTTCAATTCCAGCTTCAGATACTTCCTAACTGTGTAGCCTAGGCAAGTCATTTAATCCCAATTATCTAGTCCTTACCACTCTTCTGCCTTAGAATCAATTCTAAAACAGAAGGAAAGATTAAAAAAAAAAACCCAACCTTAATAGATTTGTGACCTAGACCCTAGTCATTTAATCTCTGAATGCCTCAGTTTCCTTATCTATAAAAATAGAGATAATCATAGCACCTGCCTCCCATGGTTGATGTTATGATAAAATGAGATAAATATTTGCAAAGATATTTCTTTCTATCTTCTATATGAACTCATACTGCTTAATTCTCAACCATTTCTAATCTGGCTTACACCATCAAAACTCCATTGAAACTACTCTTTCTGAATAACAATTTTTAACCACTTTCTCAGTTTTCTTCTGTCCTTGATTTCTGCACCTTTTGACATAGTTGACCATCCTTTTCTCCTAACTTTCCTTCTTAGCTTTTATAATAATGGTCCCTTATCCTACCTATCTGAATACTTTTTTCTTAGTTTCCTTTGCTTGTTTCATATACTTCCCACTCCCAAGTATATATAACCCCTGATATTCTACCCTTGACCCACTCTCCTTAAATAACTTTTCTTGGTCTTGTTGCTTTCAACTCCCACCACTTCAGTCATTGTCTATATGGAAATAGCCAAATAAGTGTGGTTTTGCTTGTTCTGTTTTTTTAAATCTCTCTTCAGAAACCAAGCACCTCATTATCCATTCCTACTGGACATATTCATTTGAACATAATCCCATTAATATCAAATCCAACATTTTCAAAATTGAAGTCATTATTTTTCCCCTTAAACCTATCTCTTCTTGAACTTCTTCATTTTTTAGTGAGGGCGTTATCATTCTCCCAATGAAGAATACATCTTTGGATTTTTTTAACCATTAGCTTTCCTAAAGGTACTTATATTTATGGTAATATAATTTTCCTTAAGCAAAGGGTAAAATAACATATTGGGAAAGTAGAAAAATAATGAGAAAATAATAGCATGATAAATTTTAGAGCTCCTGAAACCTTAATTCTGAAGAAATCTTTTAAAGCAACATTCTTTTTATTATATAAGCCATCTTAGTCCATCATTGTCCATGTTCTAATTCTCACCTCCACAGAGCCATCTTTGACTTTTGTCTCACCACTCATATCCAAGCCAAATCAACTTTTGTTAAGCTGCATCTACATTCCTACAATCTTTGGTCTTCTCCCTGTTTATCATCATCAATACTACTAATAATAAATATAACTAATAGAGACACTAAGTGATCAGTCTAGAGTTGTGTAGCCAGGAAGTGTCAGAAATAGAATCTAAATCTTAGCCTTCCTGACTCTACGTTTACCCATCAATCTACTCTATTACCCCATTCTTATTTTAGGACTTGGCAGCTTAGTGGCACAGTGGATAGAGTACAGGACTTATAATCAGGAAGACCTAAGTTCAAATCCAGCCTCAGATAGTAGCTGTGTGACCCTGAGCATGTCAGTTAACCTCTGTTTGCCTCAGTTTCTTCATCTGTAAAAGTCAACTGGATAAGAAAATGACAAAATACTCTAGTATCTTTGCCAAGAAAAATTCATCTGTAAAAGTGAACTGGATGAGAAAATTGCAAACTACTCCAGTATCTTTGCCCAGAAAATAGGGTCATGAAGAGTTGGACATGATTGAACAACCAGTATCAACACAATTTAAGCTTCAATCATTTCTCTCCTAAAAATAGTATAATGGCTTTCTAATTGGTCTCTACCTTAAGTTTCTCTCTTCTTCAGTCCATCTTGGCACAGTGGCTAAACTAATTTTCATAAGGTGTATAGGTCCACTGATCTCATTTCCTTGTTAAAAAATCTAAGGAAATTAACTTCTCAGATTTGAGTGTTTAGTGCTTCAACAATCTGATTTCCACCTGCCTTACTGCACATCATTCATCTTTATAGGTTCTCTGTACCAACTAGATCAGTAAAAATTCCCCTAACTCTTAACTTCTTCCTCCTGACTCTATTCACAAAATTGTTCTTCCATCCTAGAATGCTTTAGCTGGCTTCCTCTCCAACTTTTAGAACCCTCACTTTCCTTCAATAACCATAGTTGGCACATCCTTCTTTCTGAAGTCTTAATGGGTTAATTCTCATGTCCTCTTCAAAAGTAACTTTTATGTACTTAGATGCCTATATGTTATATCCCATCCCAAAAGATTGTAAATTTCTTGAAATACTGTTTTATTCTTGTCTTTTCGTTACCAGTGCCTTGCATGATGTCTTAATTATAATAGGCATTTAATAAATGTGTGTCAAATTGAAGAACAGAAATGGTCTTTTGTGTTGGTTCAATATTTCTGTGTTTTTAGTGGAAAGAAATATAACAAAAGAAGTATCTTTTCACAAAATATTCAACTGCAGTTGGATGGGAAGCTATGGTAGACTGTATGACTTTGTAGAAGGCACCTAGATTGGAGTTCAGAAGATTGGGGTTGTATGAATGACTACCAGTAATTATTGATCTACTTTTCTTGTGTCATCTTGCCTTTATGTGCTTAGGTTTTGAGGTCTCATGGGATTTAAGGCCAGAAGAGATTTCTATAATCATCTAAAGCAATGATAGTGAACCTTTTTGAGGGACAGATAATGTGAAAAATGTCCTCAGGTGCCCATGGAGAGGGGCAGGGGAGTAGCCTAGCCCTGTGTTCCTTTTGCTTTCTAGTAATGAATTCTGTTGAACTCTGTTATGGGGCAATGGTGTACATGCCCACAGAGAAAGCTCCAAGTACTCTTTCTGGCATATGTACCATAGGTTTGCCACCATGATCTAGGGCAATTCCCTATTCTGACAAATAAAGATCATACAGTTTAAGTGATTTTACAAAGATCATATTAGTAGGACTCAGAATTTAAGACTCTTTTCCATCCTGAGTGCCATGGTAACTGGAAACTGTTTGGGGTTGGGAGAAAGGATATAATTCAAAGCAATATTTATTAGGCATCTGCTGTGTTCAGAATTCCTAATGGATCATACAGAAATGAAAAATGACAGTCCCTGCTCTCAAAGACATTATAATCTAAGAGGAAGGATACAACATGTATACAAAAAAGGAGGCTACAGTATACAATGAGATAAAGGCAATACAGTCATTCAGATAAGGTGTTCTAGAAAAATATGTGGATTGTGTGATCATATTAAGCAGAGAAGATTTAATGGAGGAAAGACTTCATAGCAATAGTAATAGCTAGTGTTTCTATAGTGCTTTAAGGTTTGAAAAGTACCTTGAAAATTATTATTTTTCCCATTTTGAGAATCTCATTATTATTCCCATTTTGAGAAATGAAAAAACTGAGACTGATAAAAGTTAAGTCTCTTAACCAGGTCACACAGCTAATAAGGATCTGAGGCTGAATTTGAATTCAGGTCATCCTGATATATATATATATATATATATATATATATATATATATATATATATATATATATATATAGAGAGAGAGAGAGAGAGAGAGAGAGAGAGAGAGAGAGAGAGAAAAGAATAACAAGAATAGAGGACTTTCAACAGGTCAATGACATATACATGTACATATACATACAAACTCAACATAATACATATGTGTGCACAGTTCAAGAGGAGGAAAAGGAATCACAAACTCATAGAATTTCAGAGTCGAGGTATACTATTATTTCTACCTAGTGTAACTCATGTTAGAAAAAAAAAACCTATTGCAACCTATTTGAAAAGTCATCTAGTCTTTGCTTGAAAACCTCCAGTGAGGATAAACATACTACGTCCTAGCCATCCAATCAACATTTTCAATATCTCTAATTATTAAGAATTTTTTCTTTATATTTAGCCTACGTTTGCTACTTGCCAACTTCCATCTATTCCTCCTAATTGTTTCTTCTGTTGCCAATCAAAACAAACCTAATCCTTCTCTGATGTGCCAACTCCTCAAAAACTTGCAGGAGACAGTTAACTTCTCTTCCTTAGGAAGGGACACTCCTAGTTCCTTTACTTGATATACTTGTATAATTTAAACTCAATTCAATTTGCCTGCATCTGGACACATTTAGCAGCTTATAAATATTGTCCCTATAACATAGCATCCTAAACTTAACTCAGTGCCCCAGATATGGTCTGACCAGCATATCCTTGACCCTGAATACTATGTTTCTCTCAATTAATCAATTAATCAAGCTTCTACAACATACCAGATACGGTGCTGATCATTGGAAATACAAATACAAAGAAGAAAATAATCTCAACTCTTAAGGAATTATACTCTAACAAGGGAGACAAGCATTTGTAAGTATATACAGAATAAATACAACACATACCAAGTGAATCAATGCAGGGTAATTTGGGAAAAGAGGGCTCTAGCAGTTGGGAGATTAGGGAAGTTTTCACGTAGAAAGTTGTCTTTTAATACAAGAAAGAAAGGGATTCCACAAAGCAGAGATGATTAGAGAAGGAATTCCAACCATGTAGTATATAGCCATTGCAATGGAGGATTGTATATGAGGCACAGAGAGAAAGCCAGTTATGCTGGATTGCAAAATGTGGACGAGGACAAATATTATAGGTTAGGGCAAAGTTTTAAACAACTTCAAAAAACTAAATAAAGAAGGTTTTATTTTGTCTTAGAGGTAATAAGGGAGCCAGTGTGGTTGACAGCCTGGAATTCATCTCTAAGATCACGTCAGCTTTCTTGACCACATCACTAATTCATATTAACTTCAAAGTCTACTAAAATTTCATGGATTTAAAAAAACAAAATACTGCCCAGTCATGCCTCCCTTTTTTTATATTTACGAAGTTGATTTTTTTTTAGTCTAAGTGTGAGGCTTCATGAATATTCTTTAATATACTTCATTTTTGGTCCAATTTTTTACCACTAGATTTTTCTGAATATTGACTATCCAGTGAATTATTCTCCCTAAATTTATACCATCTACACAAATATAATGATAGCATTTAACCCTTTTTCCAAGTCAAAGATTAAATGTTAAATGTCACAATACTAAGTTCAGAACTACAAGTTGCCTAGGGGATCACCCCAATTTATATGGACCCTTTAATAACTACTCTGTGGTTCTGAACATTCAACCATTTACTAGATTCACATATTTGTCCTGTCATCTGTCTCACCTCTATTCACTTTTCCCACAAACATACCATGACTGACTTTATTCAAAATCTAAGCAAATATTATTTACAGAAGAGGTATCAAATACATAGTCAATGGACGATGATGAAACACCCTCAAAAGCAGGACAAAGCTGATTAAAATATAATTTGGAAATATTTTAAACAAAGATACAATAGACTAGAAAATAGTTTTCTAAATCGATATACATCCTATAGGGACTCTTAGATATGGTTTAGTGAAGTGTTCCTATTTGAGTTTGATGCTACTGGTCTTTGGTAATTTCCTGATCCTATGGTGTAGTAGGTATTGGAAAATGAACTAAGAGGAATGTGCCATGACTGTGTTTTTCATGAAGTTATGATCATTGTGAATGACTTTTCTATATATACTCTAATCATGCCTTTAGTAATACATCAAAAAAAAAATTTGCCAGAAATCAAATTGAAGCTCACTAGCCTATTAGCATGCATTCTTTCTTTTAGTAAAAATGGAGGCAAAATCTGCCCTCCTCGAATGCCTTAGACACATCTCTTAATCTTCATTATCTTTCAAAGATCACCAGCAGCGAATCATCTGCCATCACTTTTACCAGCACTTTTGGTACCCTAGTATGTAGTAGCTTGAACTCATCAAAGGAAACTTATTCTCTTATTCTTACCTTACCAACAAAGCCGGCCAAGAAGGTATCATTCAGAAATCTAGAAGAGTATGGCAGAAGTCATGAGAAGAGAGAGAATTAAAAATTAAGGGATGCCAAATGCTATAGTAAAGTAAAAGAAAAGCAACTGTATTGTGCAAGAAGGAGGTTTTAGAGAATAATTTCAGCAAAGCACAGAGTTCAGAAGCCAGCCTGAAAAGTGTTGAGGAATGAGAAAAGAACATTTAAATAGAAGTGATAAAAGAAACATTGAGTCAATTTCCAGCTTTGCTACCTATTACTGTGTGACCTTAGACAAGCTACTTGGCAGTTCTGAACCACCTCTAAGGGCCCTTCCAGTTCTAGCTTTAGGATCTTCTGATTCTATGAGTGTGTTCTGAGGGAGTGTCACCTGCCAAGTGGAAACTGCACTTTCTAAAACTTTAAGTAGTGAAAGAAAGGAGAAATGGTGGGAGATAATTTTAAAGGGCAACAAAGTCAAGGGAAGGTTAACTATCAAAAACCATTCAAGGACTCAAAGTATGGTGAGGGGGAAGCATTGCTTTAGGAGTCACTAGTTATATGATTGAATAATTCACTTCTCTAGCCCTCAATTGGCTCATTTAGGAAATCAAGAGGACTTGACTTTATGATTGCTCAGGTCTCTTTCAGCCCTCTATCCTTTAATCATTTAGAAAATGATGTTTATGTATTTTTAAAGTTGTTTTGAATTTACTTATTTTCTACTATTAAGTAGATTGAGCATGGTAGTGATGTAATCAAGACTTTGAACTTTAATCTCAATTTGTACTTCATTATTGCTGATGGTTATAAATAATATCCTGAAAAAAATGTCCCAAGCTCAGAGCTAGAATATTTGCATGCACCTTCTACTTCTGTTACTTACTGGTTTGGAGGCTACACACAAGTCATTAAACTTTCTCCTCATGTATTAAGTGAGAAAAGGAATAATTGTAAACCCTTTTTTATATTTTAATCTCTTCCATGCACTCTACAATTTAGCTACATTGGTTTACTTGCTCCTCCCCAAATATGGCAATCCTTTTCCCAACTGTACTTTTGCATTGGAATTCCCTCCCTCCTGAAATGCCCCCTTTCCATACCTTACTCCTAATTTCCCTGGCTTCTTTCAAAACTCAGCTCAAATATGTTCTTCTGCAGAAGCCTTTTAACATTCTTCCTTTCTCTCTAGTGCTTCTCATTGGAGGTTCCCTTCCATTAATGCTGTACATGTCTTTTACTTGCATAATTATTTATATGATGTCTCCCTTTAGAACCTGAGCTTCCAAAAATAAACAAACTAAACAAATTTTAAATTTTAAATAAAAAAGAGAATCTTTGAGAGACCATGTTTTTTAATAATACTTAGCATATTATCTGACACACACTTCATAAATTTCATAAATAAGTACTTGTTGACTTACTAACAGACAGGATTTTGATATTGGGATGAATGAGAGTGAGGAATCAAAGATGACACTGAGGTTAGAAGACTTGTTGAGAAGGATAGTGGTTTAAAAAAAACCCTGACCTTCTGTCTTAGAATTAGTAAGTACCAATTCTAAGGCCAAAAAGAGTTAGGTCTAGGCAACTGGGATTAAGTGGCTTGTCAGGGTCATACAACTAGGAAATATCTGAGGCCAGGTTTGAACCCAGGTCTTACTAACTTGCTTGACGTTCTCTCTACCCACTGTGCTACCTAGCTGCCCCTGAGGAGAATACTGTTATTGACAGATTTAGGGAATAGATATTGGAATTGTTCCTAGTAGACTGTGAGGGGAAATGTCCATTAGATACTTTCTTCATTGGTAAGGAGATAGGGAACATGTAAGGAACATTTTTTGAGAGTTCCAATGGACTTTTATTGAGATAAATAAACAAAATCAAGATTTTGCCAACTATCTTTTTTGAATTTTATGAACTGAGCAGAGACGTGTGGCTATACTCATATACATAGAATATACCATATTCCAACAAAAACATGGCCCTGTTGTACTATTAGCCAATTAATAGAAAGCCAATTCTTCCCTTGCCCAAATGTTTTCAAATTTGAATCATCACTCTTTACTTCTCAGTGGTATTGGGACTCAGTGTGGCTCAGGACACTGGATTTAAGTCTCCTGTTTGAATTGAACAAAAAATAATAGCTTCTGGGTTTTTTTTTAAGAAAAAATGATGTTCTAGTTTTGTTTCAATAAAGGGAAATAGTGACTTTGTTTTCTCCAGGTGCCCCCTCACCATGATCATTGGTTAAAAAACAGTAGCCTATATCTTAATAACCCTCTCCCTATCCATATTGTTCTTTTCAGCCTCATAGATCATCATTTCTTCATACATACACACTCAATCTAACAGATGAGCCTTTAGCTCTAGTTTACTGAAGTAAATTATTTTAACTCTCATGAACCAATACTGCTCTGTGGATCTGGTGGTTTGGTTATTGGTTGAATTCAGTGCTGTTCAGAAATTGCCAGAAAGTTGATACTTAGCAGTAAAGAGGGAAAGAGACATTTGGGCTGGCAGAAAAGAGCAAATTAACCTAACAAGGCTCAAATCACAAGGAAAATGTAATCATTTAACCTTTGTGCTGCTATTCATCTATGAGGTCAAGAGTGTGGTTGAGAGAAGATGATGAGGAGGCTACAAGCTTCTGAAGTGTTCCTAAATTCTTTGTGTAGAATCCTCCCTCCCACCTCTATTAAAACAAAAACAAATGAGCAAAAAAGGGACCAGAAGGAGATGTTTTGTGTGGATACCAGTACTTCCACCAGGAGCTATATGTTGAACAATCTGGTTCTTACTTAAACTTGATGGTACCAAAAAGCACAAAGCACAGAGCAAAGAAAAGATGCTCCCATATAATTTTGAACATAAATATTGATGACCAACCCACCCACGAACCCTTTGGGGCCAACCCATATTGAACTTGGGACCAAATTGAGAAACAAATCTAGATTTCCCTGTTCTTTCCTTCTCCCTCCCCAGGAAGATCAATTTAGACAAAATTTATTCTATTTCAAAAGAGAAGAGGAAGATTGATTGGCTCAAGGGGGATTGAGGAGGGAGTAAGAGGGAAAATATGGGTGGAGAAGCAGTAGAATGTTTATGTCATGTTTTCTATTACACCAATTGCACCACCATAGGCCAAACCACATACTAGATGTATGGTTTGAATATTAAAAATGAGCATTTATTCTAACCCAAATGAAACAATGGAAAATGCTGAATTTAAGTAATCCCCCCAAAACAAAACACCCCCAAATTGGAAATTGAGAATATCCCCCAAAGGTTACATTATTACATGGTTATATGATAGGTAGCCTATTGCCTTACCTTAAGGGATAGTTTTATAAATAGTAATATATATATGTGTGTATATATATTTATATGCATACGTATCTGAGCTATTATTAATCAAGGAATTTTCTTTCCTTTGATCTTTGTTTGAATTTTCAGAATAAGCACTAAAGGTAAATGGGTTTGAAAACCACCATGCAATACAATTTTATATCTAGGTATACCCAAAGGCAATTACAAACAGATGAGTGTTTTAAGAGAATGTGTACAAGGAGAAACTTTGATCCTGGATGACTAAACTGCACTAGTCCCCAAGATCTCAGTCTCCAGTTCCCAGCACATCTGATAAAAACAGCTGACTTGAATTATTATGACTCTGTGACCCTTAAACCCTTATACAATTAGGGTGATTCACTTTGTGAGGGGGATGGAAAAAGAAAGTCAAGCTAGTTTTGTATTGTGTGGAAGTCTGAAAGGGAAAACAATGACTAGATAATTCTCTAAATTTCATTATATGACATATTGAGCTCCTTCAACATAGAGAATAAAGAGAAAAGGGAATAAAGAACTGTCCTCAAAAAAAGAAATGTCTTCAGACTAAATCAACAGTTCTCCAATAGATAAATGTCAAAGGATATGAAGAGACAGTTTTCTTTTTTAAAAATCCTTACCTTTCGTCTTAGAATCAATGCTAAGTATTGGTTTCAAAGCAGAAGAGAGGTAAAGGCTAGGTAAATGGGGTTAAATGACTTGCTCAGGGTCACCTGGCTGAGAAGTATCTGAGGTTAGATTTGAACCCAGGACCTCCTATCTCTAGGACTGACTTGATCCACTGAGCCATTAGCTGCCCTGATACTTTTCAAAGGAAGAAATCTAAGCTATCAACAACCATTAAAAATGCTCCTAAATCACTAAGAATTAGAGAAATAAAAAGTAAAGCACTTCAAGGCAGCTAGGTAGCCCAGTAGATTGAAAGCTATGCCCAGAATTGGGAGGACTTGGTTCAAATGTGACCTCAGATACTTCTTAGCTGTGTGACCCTGGACAAGTCACTTAAACCCAATTGTCTAGACCTTACCACTATTCTGATTTTAAATCAATACTTAGTATCTATTCATTGAAGGTAAGGGTTTTAAAAAAAGAGTAAAGTCTCTCTGAGATTCTACCTTATAGTCACTGGACTGACAGTCAGCACAAAAGGAAAATGACAAATTTGGAGAGACTGCAGAAAAACAGATTGATCTTTGGTGGGTAGTGCTTGAAACTGAAAAGTCATTGGAACCATACACTCTAGTTCTCTAAACTAGGCACTCCCTTTGACTCAGCAAAGTAAGATGAAGCATGTTACATACCCCATGATATAGAGGGGAGGGATTCAAAACAGATTGAGCCATACATTTTTGGACATGGCCAATGAGGGAATTTACTTTGCTTGACTTTGTATATTTGTTACATGAGTTTCATTTTTTTTCCTGTTGTTTTTCAATTGGGAAGTGGAGTGGGAAAAAGAGAAAAAAATAAATATTTTCTAATTAAAAATATTTTTTAAAAAATTTAAAGTCCAAATCAACACCTTTCTTTTGCTTAGCACAAATATTATTCCCTTCTTTGAGTTGTACTTCAGCCAGCTCCATTTACCTTTGATAGACTCCTGCTGAAACACCAGAGATGAAATCAAGTTCCCCCAGACCCCTGAAGACTGAAATATGAGAAAGAAGATGCCAAAATACTGGTTGACGACATCTTTCCCAAGTTTTCCTGCCTTCTGTGCATAAGCATTTCCAGTAATTGTAAGGTAAGTACATTTGGCCGACCACAAAGGGGCTCCTCCTAGACCTAGAATTATGGATGTGGGGATCAAGGTGTACCTACAAAAAGAGAATCTCAGTTAGTCAGCATAATGTGACATGCTCTTCCTCTTTGTTGCTTTTTCTAGGAAAATGATGGGGGAAAAACAAACCATTCACCATCACCCTTAAAGGAACAAGAGAGCAACATCGTTTCTAACTGAGGTACATGCTTAGAGAAAGCACTAAATCCCAGAGCTAGTGTTGAAAAGTTCAGCTAGATGGTTGCAGGTATTTCTAACTGAAGATGCTGAACTATAAGAAAGCCTTGGACTTCATAGACGCATAGATGGAATGCTGTGTGATGCTGCTAGAGTGAAAGGAGGAAGGATGCTATTAGCCAACTGATCTTTTCTGGAATCCTCCATTGCTGACTACTCTCCATATTTGTCCTGAATCTAATGAGCACCAGAATGCTGTTGGCTAGTCAGGATTTTTACTAGGAGTTAGAAGAGGAGTTATACCAGCTAGCATAGAAGTTCCCCAGAGAGAAAGCAATGTAACAGCACATAGAAGCTGTAATGGTCCACTTGCAGCCAAATTTCTTAATGAGAATTGGAGGAAGGAACATGGAAGACAAAATCAGGGCTCCATAGACAACACTAAGTGTAGCCACTCCTAGTCCTTCTTCATCATTGAGGCTGCTCTGTGAAAACAAACAAACAAACAAAAAATAAGGTCAGTTACAGAAATTCAAGAGAGGGACAAAAGAAAAAATCATTCAGTTATTTTGAATTTAGTTATTCTGTTTTTTTCCCTGAAAAACTTTAAATAATCAAACAAAACCATCTCTTTTTCCTTTAAAGATAAACTTTTTCATTTATTTTTATATGCTTTTGCAATCTGTCCTCCCCACTGGATCCATCCCCACCACACAACTAGGCAATGAAAAAGAAAATCCTGATGATGAACATAGTTCTCCAAGATAAATTCCCACTTTAACCATGATCAAAAATTGAATGTTTCGCTCTCTATATTTTAAATTCATCAGTTCTCCGGCAGAAGGTGAGTGGTGGGACACATGAGATCTCTCAAGGTCATGTGGTGGTATAAAGAAGAAACAATGCCACCAAAATTTTATAGCATCACTTTTTTTTATAGTAGTAATAGAACTGAAGCAAAGTAAACATCCACCAATAAGGCTAATTGTGTATATAAATGTTTTGGAATGTTATTACTCTGTAAGTAAAACAATGAAAAAGAAGAAAAATAACTATGAGAATACACATAAACTCATGCAAAATAAATTAAACAGAACCAATAAAACAATAATGCAAAATGACTATAACAATGTAAATAGAAAGAGAAACAAAAATAAAAAACAAATGCCAGGAAACTATCATGACTTGCTTATCTCAGTTCCAAGGATTCACCTCTTTCTCTTCCCTAAATATGATGTCAGACTTGGTCGACAGAGAAGAGACATATTTGGTATTTAAAATGAAACAAGAGATTTCAATTTTTAAAAAAATCTCTTCTTGTTCAGTTATTTCTCAGTCATGTCTGAATCTTCATGATCCATTTTGAAGTTTTCTTGGCAAAGATACTAGAGGGTTTGCCATTACCTTCTCCAGTTCATTTTACAGATGAAGAAAATGAGGCAAACAAGGTTAAGTGCCTTGCCCAGGGTCACACAGTTAGTGCCTGAGGCTGTTTTAACCTCAGAAAGATGAGTCTTCCTAACTCCAGGCCAGATATTATCCACTGAGCCATCTATCTTAAAAATGCTCTGAAAAGGAAACAACAACAACAACAACAACAACAAATCACTTAAAAATTTAGGGAAATGATGGGGGAAACCTACAAAAGCTATCAAAAAGTAATAATAAATAACCTTTAATATTAGTAGATAAAATAAGATCAACATGAACCATTTTTTCCATCATAAAAGGAACGAGTGATTATTGTGGTTGCATACCAAAGAAAACATGATCTAATTGTAGGATGCAGTCATGGGGCTACAAGAGTTTGTATGAATGAGAGAAAATTAAATTTAAATTGTTTTTTCTCCCTCTTTTTTGACTCAAACCTCAAGAATAAAGATTACTTTTGACAAAATATTTTGAAATCTGAGAGAACAGATATCCAAATATAAGTTTCTTCTTCACAGATATAAGAAATTAGACCTGGCAAGAAGCAAATAATGTTTTTCTTGAGGCATTTCCATGCCTGTGAAGTAAAATAAAAGTGTTAGCTTTGGAAGCTAAAACTTGATGATAGCTTTGAAAAACTCAGGTTTTAGCTTCCAAAGCAAAATCATCAATAAGCAGGATTAGGAATCAACTCAACACATGGCAAGTAAAGAAAATAGCAAGTAAATGCAAGTTAAGTAATAATTGAATGCTTATTGAACATAGAGAAAAGATCACATTGTCCTTTTAAATCTGGAATTTCTCCTTTATCTTCCCTTAACTTAAAATACATGCTGTCTTCTCTTGCCTTCATTTCTCTTCTCACTTGCTTCTATATATGTGCATATTGTTTTCTTATTAGAATGGAAGATCCTTGAAGGCAGGAACTAATTTACTTTTGTCTTTATATCTCAGGTGCCTAACCCAGTGCCTGATACATAGTTGGTACAAAATACCTTCTGACTAACTGATTGATTAAATAAAGTCATTGGATTCGTGACAAAAGAGACTATCCATCACCATAAAAAGAATTGCAGTCAGAATGCAGACTGAAGCGTACCATTCTTCACTTTATTTCCTTCATGAATTTTTCTTTAGTATATGTGTCTTCTTTCACATGATGAACATGGAAATAAATATTGTATGATAGCTCATGTACAACCTATACCTTATTATCTGCCATTTTGGGGAATGGAGAGGGATAGCCAATTAGAGGGAGGCAGAGAAGGTGAAAACATAGATCACTAATGTCAGAAAATGTCCATTAAAATTATACCTACACATAATCTGGAAAAGTATTGAATAAATAAATAAAACAAAAATAAACAAAGTCTAACTATTTCATACTGTTATTTAATGGAATGTTATATTGCCATAGAAAAATCAGTAATCACCGATTCATGTAAATGCTCTGGTATATCAGCTAACCTTGATAAAAGCCAAACTGTAAGATTTACACTCCTGCAACAAACACAACTTTTTTCGTCTGGTAGCTGTTGCCCTTGCTGTTTGATCTCAGCCTCTCTGGGACTTTGTTTTGTCACCTATAAAATGAAGGGATTGGACTAAATGATCTACAGGGTTCTTCCTGCTTTAAAATGATGACTCTCTTTTATGTCTGTCCTCTATTTGATAACTTTAAATGGTTTCTTATTGACTGGATGATAAAATTCAGTTTCCATAAATGCTATTCAATGCCTTCTGCAATGTATCTCTAATCTGTTTTTTGAGTTCTTACTTAGCCTGTAAAATTTTACAAGTGAGATTTATCTTTTCTTGTAGTGATTCCCTTGGCTTCCATGTGTCTCTGCCTAGACTAGAGATCAAATGTTTGCTGGCTAAGGAAGTTTCTGGGCTCTTCTAGCTATTTCATTATAAAGAAAACTGTTTAGGTTGACTAGATCTACTTTAAGGCAGCTAAGAGGTGCAATGAATAGAGTTCCAGACCTAGAATGCAGAAGATTTGAGTTCAAATCTTAGAAACTTACTAGCTGTGTAACCCTGGGCAAGTTACTTAACTTTTTTCCTCTTAATTTCCTTTTCTTAAAAAAAATGATTCTCTTTTTGTGATGGCAAAGAATTGGAAACTAAAGAGATGTCCCTTATCTGGGGAATGGCTGAACAAATTGTTGAATATGATGGTGATGGGATATTATTGTGCTATAAGGAATAAGGAACAGGATGATTTCAGAAAGACCTGAAAAGACTTGATGAACTGATGCAGAGTGAAATAAGCAGAACCAGGAAAGCATTGTATACAGTAACCACAATATTGTGGGAAAATTAAATGTGATAGACTTTGCTGCTAAGAGCAATACAATGATCCAGAACAATTCTGAGGGACTTAAGAAAAAGAAGGCTATTTGTCTCCAGGAAAAGAACTGTTGAAGTAGGACTGCAGATGAAAACATATGATTTATCATTTGCTTATTTATATTTTGGGGGGTTGGTTTTATAAGATTATTCACTTACCAAAATGAATAATATAGAAATATGTATTGCATAATAATATGTATAACTCAGATTGAATTGTTTGCCAGCTCTGGGAAGGGAAAGGGAAGAAAGAGAGCGAGAAAATTTGGATCACATAACTTTGGAAACTTATGTGGAAATATGTTTTTAAAAATAATAAGAATAACATTAGAAGACAAGGGGGGAAATGAGCTGGAGAAGGAAATGGCACACCAGTACAGTATCTTTGCCAAGAAAGCCCTAACTAATGTCATGAGAATTGGGCACTACTGAACAACAAACCTGCTTTTGTAGAAGATGGTTGATTCTAGATTTAGCTCTTATATGCACTGTGTCTCTTATCATTAATATATCTTTTCATGTATACACATGTCATCTTTCCAACCAGATTGTTAACTCTTTGAAGGCTCTTACATCTTTGTGTCTTCCACATTGTTTTATTCTTAATAAGTAATTAATAAACATCTGTTTGATTTATTAGTTAAACTGTGAGCAAGAGAAAATAATAACTCAGAATATCAGGGAAAAGAAAATGTCAATAATAATTCCCATTGGTATAGCGTTTTAAGATTACTCAGAGCAATGCAAAAGAAATAAATGAACATAAACACAAGCCTAATGATTATCTTTAGATTAGTCACAGCCTAAAACTCCAACTAGAAAATAATATTTTCATAGAATATCAGAAACAGAAAGAAGAAATCAATGATAAATTACATTTATCTAAGCACTTTAAGTTTTACTAAGCACGATCTCCTAAACCACTGAAGTATATAGCACAAGAAGGATTATTCCCATTTTACAAATAAGGACATACATTAAGGCTCAAAATAAAGGGATTTGCTCAGGATCAATTGGCTTAATTAACTAAATTATTAATAATAATAATAATAATAATAGCTAGCATTTGTATAAACATGAGAAAAGTGAGTTAGGAAGAGATTCATTTGCTGAGCAAGAGAACAAACCCAAGTCGAATGACTCCTTTATTGGTTTGAAGGTATTGGTATAAAGCAAATTGGTATAAAGAGAGGAATTAATAATGATAATGATAACAGCTAGCATTATTAATTATCCACTTATGGATATCAAATAGGAAACAGACATAAAAAGGAAGGCATCTTTTTTAGATTAGGAAGGTACTTTGATTATCACAGCTTTGATTCTAACACAATCCTTGCTAAATCCATCTCCAAAATTCTTCTCACTCTGCTATATGGCTTCTTTTGGGGAAAAATGTTGAAAGTTGGGAGAAAAGTCAGAAACTTTCAAATCTGAGACTAGTTTCCTATTCTTCAGGATTAGCTATTGAGCCTATCCCATTGTATGCTACTGAAAATCCTGTAGTATTTTACTAAATTGGCATGTATTCATTGGGGCAGCTAAGTAGTCCAGTGCATTGACCACCAGACCTGAGTTAAAATTCAGACACATACTAGCTATGAGACCTTGGACAAGTCACTTAACCCTGTTGGTCTCTCTTACCTTATCTGTAAAATGAGCTGGAGAAAGAAATGGCAAACCACTACAGTGTCTTTGCCAAGAAAAGACCCAATTAGACTCACAAAGAGTTAGATATGACTGAAACAACTGAACAACAACATGTAACAAATCTGCTAACAATTAAAAGGGTGTATTGTGGTCATTTGACCCTGATTACAAGTGAGTGAGAAAAGAGATTTAAGTCAGTAAGAACAAAACATACAATGGCAACTCTATTTTTTCTGAAGAAGCCCACTAATGCTGAACAAATATTAAAATATATGAGTGGAGCAACTCCTTTCCCCTCCCCAATATACATATATTCAATCTGGTAAGACTAGAAAATATGATTATAGCACCTGCTTTCCATATTGTGTTATATAAACAAATCTAGGACCCTTCATATACAGAACTCCATCTCCTCTCTTTGGGCTCTTTCTCGATTCTTTTTTCTTTCCATATCCCCTTGATCCTTTCAGTTAGTTTTGTGGGTTGTTCAATCAACAGACATTTATTGCAATGTGCCATGTACTTTGCTGAGCCATGGGGGGAAGGGGGGGAGATAGAGAGAAAACAGTGCTTGCCCTAAACGAGCTTACATTTAGTAGGAGAGATAGCATATAAATAAATAGGTACATAGAAGATACCCACAAAGTATATATATATATATATATATATATATATATATATATATATATATATATATATATATATAGTAACCTTACAGGGGAAGGAACTAGCAACTATTAATTTAAAATACCAATTATTTCATTAAAGCTTCCAGTCATTACAATGATCCTGTCTCTGCTTGTGACTTTTTGTTTGGAAAATCATATCATTAAATCCTATTTATTTAGTGGCAATGGGCTTCCTGAACTTAGCTAATGATTCTAACTCATTGAAGTTTACTGAATGGGATGGGTGGGGGCAGGGGAAAGAGGGAGAGACAGAGACAAACAGAGACAGAGTAGAGTAGAGACAGAGTAACTGAGAGATGGAGAAGGAGGAAGAGAAAAAGGAAGAGGGGGAAGAGGAGGAGGAGGAAGAGGAAGATGAAGAGAAAAACTGGCTGTGCTGATTAGAGCAATCTAATTATCATTAATCCTAAATTAGGTCTCAGAGCTGGAAGAGCCCTTGAAAATCATCTAGTGAAGTCCAACCCTCTCATTTCACAGATTAGTAAAATGAGTCAAGCAGGGATTTATTTACAGAGCAAAGATACACTCCTGGGTCTACTGATTCCAGAGACTCTATTGGTCTGAATATGTTGTTTTATATGTATTAGACAATTAGTCTAATACATTTAGGGCTTTAAAATTCCTTTAGATGAAATACATGACTGAAGATTTCTGAACAATTAAAGTCAAGGTTTACTTAGAGGGCAAAGAAGAGAGAGGAGATAGTTGGCAATAGACTCCAGCATATTTCCAAGGAAGAATTGATTGTACTTTTAAAACTTCATAAAAGATAGCACCCAAGAGATGTACAGCCTGAGAAGTAGTTTAGCTCATTACAAAACAAGAACAAGGGGTAATAGGGGCATAGCCCCCAAGTATGTAAGTAGCACATGAGATGGGATGCTGAGGTTGGAGTCGGGAGACCTGCTTTCAAATATGGCCCCAGATTTGACTTTGTTACATGACTTTGGGCAAATAATTTAACCTTAATTTGGCCCAATTTCTTCAATTGTAAAATGGGGATATAAATAATACCTACTGCTCACAGTGTTGTGGTAAGGATCAAATGAGATAATATTTGTAAAAAATAAACTGGCACATAGTATGCGCTACATAAATGTTGGCTATTATTATTATTATTATTATTATTATTCATACTTCTCCTACAAAATGCCAAGAGAGCTCAAGGGCAGGAACCTTTCAAATGGACCGCTTGTGGAAGATTTTAATTAGATGTGAACAAGAGCCCTACAGGATGAGTAATGAGCAGTGATGGATGATAAAATCTGCATTAAAGTATATACAAAGGATTGTTCTAGGCATGGGGCTACAAAGATAAAAAAGATTAAGTTCCTTGATTTAGAGAATTTCTAGTCTAATAGAGGAGATAATACTATAGATAGTAATTTATAAAGTTATAAACATGTTTGTGTACAGCATAGGTCAAAGAGATTGGATCTTCTTCAAAATTCAGGGTCAGAATATCAATTCTTGTTGGAGAAATGGGAAAGGCAGATGCTCTGGTTTACAAAATGATATTACCCCTTAAGTCAGAACAGCCAAGTAAAGATCCAAATGTCACAGCAAGTCTAATGGAAAACTCAAATCTGCTTGTAGTTAATGCAGTCCTTTCCTTTGGATTCCTTACCCAGCAGCCAATTTACAAAATTTCTTCTCATGAGCTCCAAAATCCCGAAGCCCATCTCTAAGCTCAACCTCTAGGGGAGCTAACATTCCAGAATCATTGGACCCATACCCAGGGCTGACCCTTAATTACAGTGGCAATTATTGTTCCCTATAGGGGAAAGCTTTGTTATTTGAACACTGAAAAGAGTGTCAGAGCTCCCTTATTCTATCAATTCCTCAATAAACCTTGCTTCCTACTAGCACAGGCAGGTGCAACATTCAACTCAGAATCATAAAAAATATATATATTAGGTACTTTAGATGTGTTAATTGAAAAGAAGTTTCAATACATAATTGGAATGTAACTTTTTTAATAACAATATTAACTGTAGTTTTAGTCTTTTAATTTAAGTAAAACCCAGAAGCAAAGTAGACAATGTGTGATGACGAACTCAAAACTGGATTTGAGCTTTCTGAATAGTTTATTTCTCGTTTTGCTTTGCTTTGATTTTTTTAACTAATAGGAGAGAGAAGAGCCAGTTCTTTGCTTCCCCAGTTCACTGTCAATGAATTCCAGATTCTGAATAAACTCCCTGATTTACCCACTGTATCTTCTATATAGTTCTTTGGATTTCCCTTTGGAGTCTAATATTGTACTCTACAGCAGTAGTGTCCCGGGTGGGGGGTTTACATCCCTTGGCTTTCAGGGCATGATCCCACAGAATGTGTGAAGAAAATATTCGAGGTGAGGAAAGCAATGCAGTTGTTTTAGTTTCTAACAGCTACCCCCTGCCTGCTATTTTCATTCCCCTATGTGTGCCTAGGAAGGGCTACAATGGGCTGTCAGCTTTGCGAGCTCCTCTATAGGCCCACCTGACTCCATGAATAAAATGAAATAGGATAGATTTCAATGGAATCTGTATTCATTTTTCCAAGATCTTCTAAAATGAGATGAAGAAGGGTTTTTTCTTTAATTTGTTTATAAGATTGTTTCACCCAATTACTTTCTTCCTGGATCTTTCCAACAAAAGAAATCATATTGTGCTCTTGGATAGTGTTTTTAAAGGCCTGAGCTTAATTATTTGGAATGTGCTTTTTTCTCTTTTTGAGGGTACTTAAGGCAGATAGAACAAATCATGAATCATTCCCTGTTTGGAACCATTTTGTTTTGACATCAGGCTCTAGTATATGAGTACACAAAAACCCCATAAAATCTGCATCCACCTTCAGGTTAGACTTTGGGGGAAAGCTTGTGAAGTAGACAAAGTTCTGCCTCTGTGGAATTTCCCATATGGGATGACCATGGACAAGGGATCCGATTTTTGCTTTAGATATGAGAGGAATCTTAAGAGTCAGGCCAGCAAGTCCAACCTTCTCCTTTTACAAATGAGGGAACAGAGGCACAGAATTTTTAAGAGACTTTCCCAGGCTCACTTAACTTGTAACTATATGAGGCAGGTTTTGAACCCTGGTCTTCCTAACTCCAAGTCCAATCTCTCATTCATTTATAAATCTCAGTTCTCTCACTTGGAAATTGGCAATGATTCTCGTGGTTCCTACTCCAAGGATTTATGAAGTTCAAATGAAATTACATATTCAATGTTTTTAAAGCATTATATAAATGTCACTTATTATATCGTTTACTGGCTCACAGTGTTAGAAGGCACAAAGAACATCAACAATGTCAAAAAAATGTTACAAATGTTGTACTTTATATGCTACCCCTCCAAACGCACAGAAGGCACTATGTTGTCAATGAATACACCCAGGGTCAGCTAAAATAACAGACCTCACAGCAGCTAAAGAATTTTTATTTCAGGAATACCACAAAGAATCACAGCTCAAAATAACACCTTTTCCAATTTTTTCCTACAGAAGAATTTGAAATGCCTTTAACTTTAATTTTTCTAAAACCCTTTCATTTAACAGTCTTTTAAAAACATTCCAAGAAAGGCAAATCTCTTCCCCCACCACAACCCCCATAAGGCTTTTAATTTTATACTAAGACAAAATGACTGAAATATCTTTTTCTCCCAGAAGTTTTTGATAGGAAAAGGAACTGGGATTATAAAAAGAGAGAATAATGTGGGAGAACTGGGGCAAAAAGAGGGGGACACAGAGGCAGAAATTTGTCTACTTCACAAGCTTGTCCAGGACCTAACCTGAAGGCATTATATAGGTTTTATGAGATTATTAAGGACACACATAATACAAAGATCTCAAAGTCAAATGATTGAAAATAGAGAGTGATTCATAATGATTTGTTCTACTTGTCTTAAGTATACTTAAGAAGAGTGAAAAGCACATTCCAAATAATTAAACCTAGGCTTTTGTAAACCCTATCCAAGAGTACAATATGATTTATTTTGCTGGTAAGATCCTAGAAGAATGTAATTGGTGGAAATAGTCTTATAAACAAACAGACAAACAAACAAATAAAAATACCCATCTCCTCTTAGAAGACCTTGAGAAAATGAATGCAGTTTCCACTGAAATCTATCCCATTTAATTCAATTTGTGGAATTCTAGGCTGCAATTGAGATGAGCTCTAGTCTCATCTGATGCTATCTCTATTATCATGGCAAAGTCTGTTCTTCAATTTACCCATCAGCAAAATGGGTATAATACTCTTAATATTGCCAACCTTGGAAGGTTTGTAGTAAAGAAAGGCTTTTTAAACCTTTTGATGCCATAGAACTCCAGTTTATATTTATTAGAATGAATACATAATTAGTCTCACCATCATATAATTTTAAGGGCTGAGGAAGGCCAAGAGAAGGATAGATACCCATGCCCTTTGAAAAACCTCAAGATTTCCAAGTGAATTGCACACACCTACCTGTAGATTTTGAAGACCTCCATAAGCTGTAAATAGAAGAAGAAATCCGAAGGCCACCACAATAATATTCTTTAAGCTTCTTTCCATTTTGTTTATTGAAGATCTTCAACCATCAGCTTAGAGTATAAATCTGTGGTTCCTTAAGTAACCAACCAGGGCTTCAGGGGCAAAAAGGAGGTTGGGCTTTGAAATAACAGCCTTCCTTCTTCATCTAAAGAGAAAGAACTTGTGTTAGCTATTAGGGCTAGTTAATGAACTTTGTTATCACTAGAATCTAACACTCCCACAAAGTATTGTTAATTATTCACTTTCTCTAGAACATCAACAACAATTTTCTCAACAGGAAAAAAAGATCAGGAATTTCGACAAATGGTATGTGTGGTTTTTCCTAGTAGACATTGTCTCAATCAAATGATGACTTTATATTGTGATTATGGTGGGCTGGAGTCCTTGAATTACCAAAAATTGGTGTAGTAGTAAAAAAAAACCCAACAACACTATTTTACCACAAAATATCCGAGTAAATACCAATCCTTGGCTCTGAGAAAATTCAGCATATTTATAAGGCACAGTAATGGTCAAAGACTTCTTTGGGCATTGTACCCCCAGAAACTCTGGCAAACTATTATCAGGGAAGTTCCTTTGCTCCCTTATACCCTCTGATTCCCAAACCAAAACCACCCCCATGCCTTCAGGGAAAACTCCTCCCCAATCCCTTGCCCCAGAGTCAAGTCTTCATTGAATATAAAAACCCCAGAATTGAGGCATCCCAGGTTGTTCCACTCATGCTATCTTGCTTGCCAAAAATGCAACATTACTAATAAACCTCTTTACTTTTAAGCTACGTTTGGAGTCTTGCATTCTTGCAAAAGGTATCCTTCCCAAACCCCAGGGGTACACATCTGCACCCCAACAACAATTAGGACACACATACTATAATATTATGTAAAATAACAAGGATAATAATTTTCCCACATAAAAAAATTCAAATTGGACTTTAAAAGGTTAATTTTTTAAAGTCTGACATTTATGCCATTTAAGATTAAGTTTGAGTTTGCATGGCAAGCCTTGGGAACTGTGACAAATATAGCCAATGAGTATAGCCATGGCAGTGTATTTAGGATCATATAGACTTTACCCTTTTGGGGAGATTAGCCAGTCACCATGTAACCTTCTGTAGGAGTCCAGGCATATACTAATCTTAATAATATTTTAGGGGTGCTCAAAAGCTGACTCATGATATTTCTAATGATTGGTTTCTGTAACCTTGAATTCAGTTGTCTTTAACCTCATCCAATGACAACTCAGTCCTGAGGTTATACTCCAAAGACTGACCAGATAGCTCAGTATTTTTGTTTAACAATAATAATCATTTAACATATCTATCAGACAAACTCAGACGCCTTGGTCATATAAACTCCTAATCTGGGCTTTAGCTACAATCTGTTTTATTAGGATCGGCTACTGTATCTTGTGATGATTCCCTCATAATGTTACCAATCTCCCTTTCCTTTTTGTTAACCCCACTCCCCCACCAATAAAAGAAGCCCAATTTCACCAAGAGCCTACTCTCTGTGTGGCTTACACTTTGCTACAACTCTCTTGTCTCTGAGTCTTTCTTTCTCATGTCCCCTCTCTGTTATCTCTAAACCCCATCACCCATCTCCTGCATCTCCAACCTCCCTTCTGAGGGGTTCACCCATGAAAAACCCTATTTTGGTGGCTGCTGGCAGCTACACCTTCTTCCCTTCCCAGTCCCATGGTAGATTAGAAGGTGAATATGGAATCATCCAGTCAGAGGAGAAAAGCTTAAGGACCATTCTTCATTCTAAAGGCTCAAGATATTAATCAGTCAGTAATTCCTAGGGTAAAAAGTCATAAATCTTCAAAGGTAATAGATCTGGGAGACATGGCAGAATACAGGATACAGGAGCTGGAAAGGATGTCAGAGACCTAGCTCACCCTCCTTCATCTTATAGATTAGAAACTTGTGGCTCAGTGAAGTGACATGATTTAAGGATGGTTGCACAGATACTAAATAGAAAAGATATATATGATCCAAGATTTTCTGACTCAAGATCTAATCCCTCTTTACACTAATCTTATCTAATCTGAGTCTGGTAGCAATAGGTCAAAAACCAGGGAGATTTTATAAATGAAATGGTCAGGGAAACACTAGAAAGAAAAAAATAAAGGTAACATAACATACTCTTAAAGTGCTGAGATGCTAGCTATAAGCCCTCCTCAGTCAACAGAAGGTAATGAAACCTTGGATTTAAGATATCATTCCTTCTTCTTCCATGAGGTTTAAAGACCTTGTTTTACATAAGCTTTGAATAAGCCCCTATCATCCAGCAGTGTTTTGCATGCAGTAAATGCTTATTCAATGTTGTTACTTATAGGATCAATCAACAGTCATGGTGCAGAAGTGATTCTAGAGTGGTAAACATTTAGGCGTTCAATATGTGTGTGTGTGTGTGTGTGTGTGTGTGTGTGTGTGTGTGTGTAGGGTTGGTCATCTGACTGGGGTCTGCCTGAAGATCCTCATAGTTTAGGGGACAGATGGATGTCTGAGATACAGCCCAATAGTATCTATATGTGTACAAGCCTGGAAGTGCATCTCTATATCCATCTCAAATCTAAAGCCCATCCAAGAATGATTATAATCTCAGGGTCTTATAGAAGTTATCAGATGTTCTTGGGTTAGAAGTCACTAGGACACAAGGGAGCAAAGGAATTTCCCTGCTTGCAGTTTGCCTGGGTTTGGGGGGTATGATGCTCATGTCATATTGAAGGCAGGAACTAGTTTTTTTTGTTTTGTATTTCCAGCACAGTGCTTGAGAAATTGCAAGTGCTCTATGAATATTCATGAGATCATAGCTTTAGAGATGGAGTCTTATAAGTTTTCTAGTCCAACTCCCTTGTTTTGTAGCTCTCAAAGGTGGTAGAAGTAGTCTGGCTACTATTCAAACCAAGGAACCCAGATTCCCAGGCAAATGCTCTTTCCATTGTACCAGACTTTCCCCTGTTGAATGGGATTGATATTTCACAAGTGATAAATCATTTTGCAACTCTCAGTTATAGTTATTTAAGGTGTTCCTCTTCCTCTAGATAAACTAGAAAAGCAGGCTGGGAAAACTCAGAATCAAGTTTTGCCAGGCACTCTCTACCATCTGGGATAGGCTGCACCTATCTATTCCCTCATATGTTCCCACATATAAGAAAGATGATGCAGAAAAATGAATCCTCTGTGTCGCATGGTCCTTGGCCAGCAACGATATCCCTTTGAAACTAACTTATCTGTCTCCCATGGCTAACAGTCTGTCACTCCTCTCCCTGTATTGCATACATTTTGGCTATATAGGAGCAAACTGTGCCTATCTCCCCACAATGCACATACCATTCTCTCATTCTCATGCTCCTCTACGCTTCCCCACCCACATTTATTCCCAAACCTGCCTACTCCTTCTTTTGTACTCTGGAATTACTGTTCCATAATATCTCAATAATTTAATCTTCTTTCTTTAATTATATATTTGGTCTCAATGACTTGCTTCCCACTGATAACACCATATCTCTTTATCAACCACTGGCTAGAGAAGACTACATTCCTATTCTTCCACACCCCATACCACAGACTTTTTGTTTCTTCTGTTCCAAGAAGGAAATAGTGATACCCCTTTCTTGTCGTCATCATTTCAAGGCTCACCTTGCTGCTCTTACTTGGCAATCTCTCTTCCTTTGATATTTACTCCAATAAAAATTATATAAATTTATATAAATAAATAAAAATTTCAATCGAATTCTGGTCATGGTAGCTTTTTCTTTCTTCTGTATTCCCAAATGCTTAGCTTATACCTGGCATCTAGTAAGAACCGGATAAATCTCTGTTGACTGACATGACCAGACTCCAGGTCTTCATCCTTTCTCAAGGAGTTCAGCAAGTGATTCATCATCTTTCTCTCCTCCCCAATTCCTGACTTTATACTAGAGGATTTCAACATCCATAGGGATACTACCTCAAAGTCCCTAGCTCCCTAATTTCTGTTTCCTACAATCTTATCACCTACTCCATCATTCAGTCTTTGCCACACCAAAAAGATGGACAGTATCATTACCCACAAGTATTTTACTTCCTTAATAAAAACTAAACATTCCCTGATATAACCATAACTTGTCATTCTATCCTAAACCAAGTTTTTATTCTCATTATATCCTCCAATCCTTCCAAACCTTCAGTATTTTCTCAGGCCAATAACCCTGTTCTACTTTCCCTTTCCTCCCTTACAAATCTGGATCCTGTGGTTAATTCATTTACTCTATATAACTCTGCACTCTTGAATCCTTTCATCCCTTGTCCTATTGCTGCTTACCTCTTGCCAAGCCTCAGTTAAAAATTACTTCTACCATCTTTTTCTTCCGTTCCTACTTCTTAAAAAAGGAAGAAGAAAATCAAATTACTAGTATCAAAAATGAAAGAGTTGAAAGCATGATAAATGGAGATGAAATTAGAGCAATTATTAGGATCTATTTTGCCCACATTATACTGATAAACTAAATTAAATAGATGAACATTTACAAAAAAAATTATAAACTGATCACATTAACAGAAGAGGAAATAGAAATTTTAAATAATTCTCTTAGAAAAAGAAATTGAATAAGCCATCAATCAATTCCCTAAGAAAATAACCTCTACATCAGACAGATTTACAAATGAAATTTGCCAAATTTTAGTGGGAGAAAACTATAAGCATAACTGACTATATGAATAACAAAGACAACAAAAATATTATTATATTAATAGATGCAGAAAAAAAGCTTTTGACAAAATATAATAAGCATTCATGTTAAAACACACAGACACACACACTCACTAGAACACCCAGGAATAAATGGAACTTCTCTTAAAATGATAAGTAATGTCTATCTAAAATCAAGGATAAGCATTTTCTGGCACTGAATAGCCTTGTACCTTTTCCAATAAGATCAGAGGGGAAGCAAGAATTTCTATTTTGAGCATTACTATTCAATAATTTCCTGGAAATACTAGCCATCTTATCTTATGATAAGAAAAAGACATTGAAAGAATAAGAATAGGCAACAAGGAAATAAAACTATCACTTTTTGCCAATGACATGATGGTATACTCTGAGAATCAACTTAAAAAAATGTCATAGCAATTAGCAACTTTAACAAAGTTTCAGAATATAAGATAAACACTCAAATCATAAGGGTTTTGATATATCACTAACAAAACCCATCAGGAAGAGAAATGCCACTTAAAATAACTATAAACAGTATGAAATACTTGGGACCCTACATGCCAAGACTAACAGAAAAAGTATACAACATAATTACAAAACACTTCTGACACAAATGAAGACATATACACAATTTGAGAAATGTTAATTGTTCATGGATAGGTCAAGTCAATATGATAAAAATGGCAACACCACCTAAATTAATTTACTTTTTCCATACTATGTTAAACAACCAAAGAATTACTTCATAGAGCTAGAAGAAATAACAATAAAACTCATCAGGAGGAACAAAATGTCAAGAATATCAAGGGAATCAAATAAAAAAGTACCATATTTCCAATTATACTACAAAGTGGTAATCATCAAAAGAATTTGCTACTGGAAATAGAGTGGTTGATCATTAGAATAGATTGAGTACACAATATAACCACATTTAACCAAATGTTTGATAAAATCAAAGATTTTATTCAACTCTATTCAACAAAAACTCAGAAAATTGGAAAGCCATCTAGCAGAAATGAGGCATAGACCAATACCTCACAACATATACCATGATAAGCTCAAAATGGATACCTGATTTAGACATAAAAGGCAAGTATCATAAACGAATTAGGGAAACAGAAAAAAATTACCTTCAGATCTATGGGAAAAGGGAAGAGTTCTTTACCAAACAAGAGAGGGAAAAGAGAGGATCCTGAGAGAAAAAATGGATAATTGGGACAATATTTGAACTACATTTTTTTTCACAAACAAAAGCAAAGTCTCCAAAATTACATGGAAAGCAGAAAACTGAGAGAAAACTTTACAACAGATGTCTCTGGTAAAGGTCTCTCTTCTCAAATATATAAAGAACCGAGCCAATTTGTTTAAAAAGAGCTATTCTCCAACTGATAAAAGGTCAAAGGATAGAATGGGCAGTTTTCAAAAGAACATATTAAAACTATTGATAGTCTTATGAAAAACTATCTAAATCATTAATAATCTGAGAAATGCAAGTTCAAACACCTCTGTGGTATCACCTCACACACATTAGATTGTCTAACAGGACAAAGAAGAAAAATGATAAATGATAAAGTGATTTTGGGAAATTTGGAATACTAACATTCACTTTACTCTTGGTGGAACTGTGAATTTCTCTAACTATTCTGAAAAGTAATTTGGAACTTTACCCAAAAGGTTATAAAACTATGCATACCCTTTGACCCAACAATATCACTGTTAATTCTATACACCAAAAAGATCAAAGAAAAGGGGGGAAAACATTTGTGTAAAAATATAAAACTCTTATTTTAGTGGTAAAGAATTGGAAATTGAGGAGTTACCCGTCAACTGGGGGATGGCTGAACAAGTTGTATTTCAGGAATGTAATAGAATACTATTTTCCCTTTAGACACGACAAGGGGGTGGGTTTAGAAAAATCTGAGAAGATTCATGACCTAATGCAAAGTGAAGTGAGATCAACTAGAAGAACATTAAACACACAAAAAAGCAATATTATAATGTTAATCAATTGTGAGAGGCTTGGCTACTCTGATCAATTCAATGATCTACCATTCCAAAAATTAATGCTAAAAAAATGCTATTAGCTTTCAAAGACAGAATTGATGGAATTTGAGTGAGTATTATTATTTTGCTTTTTTGCCTTTTTTGGATATAGCTAATGCAGAAATATGTTTTGCATGGCTTCATATGCATAATGGATATTATATTTTTTGCCTTCTTTGTGGATGGAGAAAGGGAGAGAATTTGGAACTGAAAATAAAAATAAAACTTAAAAAAAATAGAAAATTACTTTGGCAACTGAGTGAAGAATAAAATAGAGCTGTGAAACACAGGAAGCAGGGAGACCAATTAGAAAGCTATTGAATTAGTAGCTTCCTGTAAGGATTCTTCCATGGACTACAAGAAGTTCCTCTGTGGTTTAGATTAGTTATCATCACAGAGAAGTGTTGTGGGCCCAGTAATAACAGCTCCCACTTTTTGACAGTTTAAGGTTTACAGAATACTTTCCTCACAGTCACCTTGTGAAACAGATAACAAAATTTCCTCTCTGAAATATAGAAAGATTAAGTGACTTGCCCTTCTTCTCAAAGCTTAGGAGCATTAGAGTTGTAGAGGTCAAAGAGCTAGCATTTGAACCTATCTTTTTCCTGACTCAAGTCTCATAAATGATGAAGAGGATTTTGAAAAATAGGCATGCAAATGTGCCTCCACTTTTAATGGAACTGTGAACTCTCACTATTCTGAAACACAGTTTGGAACTTTACCCAAAAGGCTAGGAAACAGTTCCATTTGGTGACAGCTTTGTTTCAAATAACTTCCTTATACAGACTCAAAATTGGTTTCTACTTCCCACCAGTCAAACTGCTTTTGAACATCTTTGGCTCTCTCCATCATGCCTTTCTTCCCTAAGAAACACATTGAGAAATCTTATTATCTTACAAGATTGAATCTGCCTGGTATGCACATCTCACTGGTCTCCTCTATTCCCCTAATTGGCCTGGAAGGCAGAGCCATGAGCTTTCAGGGCTTCTATTTAAGGGGTTTAGCCCAAGTCTTTTCCCCATTTTCCACCAGCTATACTGCTTTTGTACTTCTTTGTTCTTCATCATGTCCTCGTCACTGGGTCCTTCTACCCTTTTCTCCTTCCTACCACTGGTTGTATTTTGTGTGTTATCTTTTCCAATTATATTATAAACTCCTTTAGGACAGGAACTGTCTTTTTAAAAAAAATTGTAGCACTTAGTTTATTGCCTGACACAGAATAGATCCTAAATAAATGTTTATCAACTGACCCAAATTGGCCTTCACATGGCTTTTTCCACATGATTTAGGAATTCCTTGCTATCCCCAGTTCAGTGGATGATATTTGAGGTTTCGGGCATTTAACTCAAGCCTCAGTCCAGTGAATTCTCCACCGAAAGATTAAAAACAAATCAAGTAGCAAACCTTTTATGTAGAATAGAATAGCAAAGTGAATAAAAATAGGGGGAAAACTCCTTTCACCTCCAGAGTATACTGTTTTCTATGCCACCTGTCCTAGAGGGAATTCTACCTGGACAGCTTACATCCTGGGACATTTTTCTAGCTGGACAAACTCTTATGGTTTCATTTTCCATTAGTCTACTATGCGTTGCTGCAGTTCCACTCTGTGTTTGTAGTTGTTGTTTCATTCTAACTCTGAAATTGCTAATTGTTTGTAGAGTTGTTGTTATCCTCTGCCATTGAGCTGCTTCCTTGCTGACTTTTTCACAAGCTTTTATGGTTTCTTCATTTACAGATTAAAGATTAAAATTATTTTAAGAATCTAGTTTTGGAGAAGAATATCAAGTTATTGATTAGACTAGCATTTTAATCAACAAATAATAGGTCAGTAGCCCCCTCAAGTGACCAAAAACCTTGAAGGTTCTCTAGGCAGATCTATATAGAGTATAAGGAGCTCTTTATTCAGCCTCTCCCTAGAAAGTCCAGACATCTCTAACTGTAAATAGTTAATTGGGAAGTGGTCCTTCAAACTCTCATCCTTCCCTATGCCTTAGGTGATGGAAATCATGTGAACAGGAAGAGAATCATTGTCTTCCTCTTTTAACCAGATTTTGTTCAAAGGAAAGCATTCCTAGGAATTCCCAATGATAAAGAAAATGTAAAAAGCAGTGGACTAGATGAAACCTCTGATCCAGCCCTCCCCCTCCCAGGAATTCTCCCTAATCCATGACCCTGAAAAATTAATATACTATATGAAAAATAAATTCTCACAATAGGAATGTTGGTAGTTTTTTATGTGACACTATTGCACTGGCCAAAACATACCTAAAACTAAAAGCAGTACCCAACAGGGAAAAAATGGAAGTCCCTTTGGTCAAGATCTATTTTCCTATTTTCCTCTCCCCCTCCTTCCCCCATCCCCAACAACTTTACCATACCTTAGCATGTTTGTTCAATATTTAGGTTCACACTAAGAAATTCCATTCAGATTTCATCTTACCCTTGGAAACTAGGGAAAAACCATCAGAGTTTCCACAAGTGACAAAGGAGCACTTAGCAGTATTCTTTGCCTACTTTTTTGTAGTTCAAATCTACCTCCTTCTTAAGCTTCCCTTACCCATTGATGCTAGAGCTCCCTCTGGACCTATAAGGAAAAACATGATATAAACTTATACTAAATTTCATGATCATCAATTATAATAATTTTCTCTAGCTACCATTCTATTTTATGGAAACTTTTAAACCAAAACACCTATAGCTTTTAGCTCTTCTAAAGCTACTTAGAGTAGAGCTTTACTTTGGTTTTTCTCATTTCTTTTACTATGTCTGCCTCCAGTATTAGATAATTACCTAGCTGGTTAGTCTAATACAAACTAAGGTATTTCTTGGTCTCTTCAGTTCTATCAACTAGGAGGAGAGATGCTTCCCATAATTTCCTGTTTTTTTTTTTTACCCATGGTGCCAAACTGAACTGTTGTTCCTTCCATGAAGATGTATATATTTTCCCCAATGACATTTCTCTATGACTCTTTTCTACTCCTCTGTCAAGAAATGTCATCTATAAAACAAGGAGGTTATACTCAATGATCTCTAAGGTTCTTTCTAGCTCTAAAATGCATCTGCTGGCTATCTGGTTTCCAGGACAACAATACTTCTCTGATGTTATATTTCTTCTGGTCAATAACTCATCTAAAATGGAAGTTATTTTTAATGGTACATTGTATAATCTGACTTTGTGTCAGAGCAAAATATGTCTTAAATAAACTCTTTCCCATCTCTGCTTTTTTATCTCTGAATACTGTAAATATTGCTTGAATAGGGAAAAAAAAAGGTTTTAAATGGAGTTACACAGTAGTTTCCTTACCCTTTTCTTACTAAGACAGGGGTTCTTAACCTTTTCTTTGTCATGAAAGCTTGATATTTCTGATGAAGGATATTTAGAAAAAATTGTTCCTAATGGTTACTTTATTGCTTCTGGCAGAACAGTGGAAAGCACCATCAGAAATCAGTTACATATTTTTCTCAGAATTTTCTATAAACTTATACATAAATTCTGAGTTTCACTGACTTTTCCAGAAGTGTACACCTTAATTAATTTCTTAACTGTACACTTCCCTTTCCTAGATAAATTTCTATATTCATTTGATCGTCTGATTTTCTGTATTTTCAAAACATTATTATTTGATTTGGGAGGGCAATTTGGAGCTATGCCCAAAGGGCACTAAAAGTTGGTCTGCCCTTTGATCCAGCCATACCACTGCTGATATGGCCAAAAAAGATAGTAAAGAAAGATACTTGCACAAAAATATTTATAGCTGTGCTCTTTGTGGTGGCAAAAAATTGGAAAATAAGGGGATGCCTTTTAACTGGGGAATGGCTGAATAAATTGTGGTATATGTTGGTGAAGAAATATTATTGTGCTGAAAGGAATAATAAAGTGGAGGAATTCCATGGGGACTGGAGCAACCTCCAGGAATTGATGCAGAGTGAAAGGAGCAAAACCAGGAGAACATTGTACACAGAGATGATACACTGTGGCACAATCAAATGTAATAGACTTCTCTACTAGCAGCAATGCAATGATCCAGGACAATCCAGAGGAACTTATGAGAAAGAATGCTATCCACATCCAGAGAAAGAACTGTGAGAACAGAAATGCAGAAGAAAAACATATGATTGATCACATGGTTTGATGGGTACATGATTGGGGATGTTGACTTTAAATGATCACACTATCACAAATATTAATAATATGGAAATAGGTTTTGAACAATGATACATGTAAAACCCAGTGGAATTGCTCATTGGCTCTGGGAGAGGGAAAGGGAGGAGGAGAGGAAAAGGACATGAATCATGTAACCATGGAAAAATATTCTAGATTAAATAAATAAATAAACTTTTTTTTAAATTAGCATTAGAGTTTTAAGTAAAAAAGCATAGTATGGCAACCTGGAAGAGCCTTTGGAACATTTCTCAGAATATTTTTAAGTGTATAAAGTAAAATCCACAGGATAATAAAAGCAAACATAGATTTATTTTTTTTTAAAATCATTACCTTCTATTTTAAAATCAATACTGTGTATTAGTGTATTAGTTATAAGGTAGAAGAGAAGTAAGGGCTAGACAATGGAGGTTAAGTGACTTGCCCAGGGTCACACAGCTGGGAAGTGTCTGAGGCCAGATTTGAACCTAGGACCTCCCATCTCTAGGCCTGGCTCTCAATCCACTGAGCCACTAAGCTGCCCCCCTATAGTTATAATTTTAAAAAGGATACAGATTCTAGATTAAGAACCCCTGAGAGGTTCATCTCATTCTTCACCCTAAGAATTCAAATAAAAATGAATAACTCTATATTGGAGGTATGAGGACAGGAAAGCATATGATTAGGCAGGGGAGGATGGCTTGGTCAGTTTTAAATTTCAATTGGCTTTTAGAAGTAATTCCAATCTTATTAGAACAAATATTAAATTTATCCAGGAATCAGAGATAATACTGAAATGCTTTAGAAGCTCCTGAGAAATGTATTCTTACACTATATCAGTACTACTCTATTTCTCTAAGATCAGTATCTATACAATATCATCATCTTGGGCAGAATAAAGTTTTGGTTATATCTATTTGAATTTTGATTATTACTTCCAATGGGCTGTTATTATGGCTCGATGCCAGGATCTGGAAATCTATAGTTTGATGTCAGTTATCATTGCTCTAGTCACTAGATGGCACTGTTTGGCTACTCGTCAATAACCAGATAGTCGTCACCATCCCCCCAAAGGTTTGATGGATATAAGTGTCATTTAATCAGATTTTAATTTATTAAATTTCCTGCTAAGAAATCAGATGTTGCTCTTAATTTTAAGGGGAAGTGCAATCAGTGCTTTGGTCTTTTTTAAGAAAAAATGTTCATGCAAGGAAATTAATATCATCATTCTTGACATTTTAAAATGGTATTTCTCCTGTTAAGAAGCAGAAACAAAGGCATAATCCTTCCTGTTAATAATGCAAGTTGTTTGGGTCAACATAGACAATGGAGAAAATCGATTGCCCTCATTAAGAATTCTTAGTGTTGAAAAATACAGCATGAGGTGTGTGTGTGGGGGGGGGTGTGTGTGGGTGTGGGTGTGGGTGTGTGTGTGTGTGTTGCAAAGAAAAATTTCAAAGAGACATGATTCCAATAGACTTGGTTTTGCTTTAGCCTCCTTGGTGTGTTGGTGTGTGTGGTTTGAAGAATAGATTTCCTTTGGCAGATTGCTCCAAATCTTCTAGCCTTCTGGAAAGAGCATTTGGGTCTACCAGGCTATCAAATGAAGCTGTTGAATTAGATAATTTCTCAAGTACCTCCCAGACCTCACATTCTATGATCCTTAAAAGGAGATGAACAGCTTTTGTGTCCCCTCATAAAATTCTTCAGCCTAGCTCTGCAGGAACCACCTCTAAGAACTAGGGGAGTTCAAACAACATTCCCTATTGTGTCTTTCACTATTCAGCTGAGAAGAGACCAGGGGCTCAATTAGGGAAATGGCTTTTGTGATAAGTCTAGAGTTTGTTTGGTCCTCATCTGAGACCTCCAGCTCATTGACCTTCAGTCCCAGCTGGCTCAGCTAGAAGAGACCCTAAAGAAGAACTGGAATATTTTGCAGAGACTCAGCCTGCTATCCCTTTCATCTTCACATTATATATATAGATCCTGTGAGCCCTGCAGGGAGTTCCTCTTTGAAAATGTTTTTGACTATCCTCTGAAGGTTTTTTTTTTAATCTCCTTTGCCAAGGTTAGCCTTAACTCATGTACTTGTGCTGTCTCAAAACCTAGAAATAATTCCTAGAAGTCTGTCTTTCCTGAGAAATGTGTGGAATCCTTGCCAATGACCTATGATAAGACTAGAGCATTCCTTATTTCGTACCACAGTGTGGAAGTCTCTGGGTAGGTCTGTGGTACATCACATTTGACATTGCTTTCCGTCTTCCTGTCAGTTTAGTTAAGTAAAATTAAATGAATCATGAGTTCAGCCGGTGTTTCACAAGCTGCATTTGCCTTGGATTATAGACACTTCTGACTTCATCAAGGAAACCATTCCATCTCTCATCTAGACTTAGTTCTGATTCCTTGGACAATGAATTGTATACATAAATGCACACACAAAAAAAAACATAACAGAAGAGGTCACAAACTCTCAACTGTTCAATTTAAGCATGTTCCTCTAGCAATCTGGACCTCAAAATACCTGTCTTGCTCTTGATGGGAACCTTTTGAACATAATTACAGAAAACTGGAAAAGACACCTTCTGTCAATATCAAATTGAACCACAATCATGGCTTTATTGAACTATGGAATCTAAGCTATATTATTTGGTCATTGAGAGCCAGGAATATTGAGATGAGTAAGGGGCAAACCATATTTCTCTTTGAAGTGACCAAATAATGGTCTCAATCCACTACTTCACTGGGGGAGACAGCCCCAGTAACATTAATCTAAGTTGACAGATACCCCAGTGGTAGTTCTGATCTTGTTATACACATTTATAAATTTTATACTTAGACCCCCAGAAAATATAGCATCATCTGTACAAATCATACCTGATTTATTTTGCCTTCTTGAGTCCAGGATATGAGGAAGTTGTTGGTGCTCCAGGCTTTTGCAAACTTCTGATACAAAGAAGAATTTCCCTAATCCAGTTTCAGTTTAAAAGACATTGATGACTCAAAATCTTTATGCAAGTATGTTGTGAAACTATTGTGAAATATTTATTTTACTATAGAGAAGCAAAAGTCTTTAGACAATAGTAGGTCACTCATAAGCAGATTTCCTCAACACCTATTTACAGTTGCTTGAATCTTTGGGTACTCCCTGCTCAGTAATGGTTGATAAGATGTTCCAGAAAAAAAAAAAAAACTGTTTGTCATAACTTAGTGGCAGGACATCTCACATTTCAACTGAATATGCATTGCTCAGTAGAAATTGCAAAATTTTGTCAACTCTGGATATTTTGTGGATTTTAGACATTTACTGTAGATGTCTGATTACATTTAGACCAAAAGGTCTTAACATGAGGTCCATGAATTAAAAAAAAAAATCTTAATACATTTCAGCATAATGGGTTTCCCTTATAATTCCATGGATTTTATTTTATGCATTTTAACCATTCTGACAAGAGATCTACAGACTTTACCAGACTGCTGGACCCTTAGTACTATGTCTGGAACTTGGTAGGCATTTAATGAATGTTTGTTAAATGAGTGGAATATTTCTGAAAAAAAAAAAGTCTTATTTATAACAAATTTTGCCAAGCCCCATCCTTATGGGAAGTGAGTGCTAAGTGAGATTTGCACTTCCTCCCTGCATCTACTTCCTTCCTTGTTCACCTGTGTGCCATGTATCCTTTTCTGGTGCTCAGTTGCTATTTAATCAGGTACAGCCATATAGTGCATTAGCACTATAGATAATAAGGGGGGAAATAAGGAGAAAAAAGCATTTCCATATCATTTGAAACCCTACTCCCACCCACAACCAAGCATATGTTCTCAGTGGCCCTACCACTTCTAGGCAAGTTTGGTTCATTATTTCATATGGGGGGGAAGGAGAGAAATACACCATTTCCTACAAGTCGAAGAGTGAACTTAGTTGAGCTTCTAAAGGGTGTTAATACCTGTATAAAAGCAAAATGGTAGCACCCATGACTCTTCAGCACTTACCTTCTTATTCACAGGGTCCCATGTGGAAATTACACAAAGGGTAGGGCCACTAGGGTGAGGATCAACTGTGAATATGTATTAGGCATTCTCCAAGGTGGTACTCTTGATCAAATAAAGTGAAGAGAATGTCAGCTCTGGTGTTAGGAGGACCTGAATTCAAATCTGGTCTTAGACAGTAGTTGTGTCACTCTGGCCACATTGCTTAAGCCTATTAACCTCAGTTTCCTCATCTGTAAAATGAACTGTAGAAGAAAATGGCAAATCACACTGGTATCTATACCAAGAAAACTCCAAATGGGATCATGAAGAATAGGACACAACTAATTGACTAAACAATACAGTATGTTTTCAGAACTGAATGTCCCTTTTGAATTATAATGAGTGATTAACAACTTCTGTTCTTAGGCTCTAAACATTTACATGAACTTACGATTTTATGGGAAAATACAATTGGAACTTGTCTAGGTAGCAATCAAAAGGCTAATATTATATGCCAGGCCTAAATTAGGCCATCCAAATGGTTCAGGTTGGAAGGTTAAAATACAATTGCACATTTGTGGAACATAAAAAAAAAAAGCCAGTGTAAGCCACGCTACTGTGCTCTCTAGACTCCAAGTCCTGTATGCTATAAGCAGACCTGTAGGCAATTGAAGATCAGGAATAACCTCTGTAATAGAACATTTAAAATTATTTATTTAGAATATTTTCCATGATTATAATATTCATGCTCTTTCCTACCCCCCTCCCATAGCCAATGGGCAACTCCACTGAGTTTTACATGTATCATTGATCAAGACTTATTTCCATATTATTGATATTTGCATGAGGGTGATCATTTAGGGTCTACATCCCCAATCATGTCCCCATCAAACCATGTGATCAAGCAGTTATTTTTCTTCTGTGTTTCTGCTCCCACAGTTCTTTCTCTGGATATGGACAACATTCTTATTCTCAAATCCCTCAGAAATGTCTTGGATAATTGCATGTAATGGAAATTCTTAACCATTTCTGTGTAGTGTATTCTTTTTTGGCAGTATGACAATATGGATATGACATTATGGATCCCTTCTCAGAAAATCTTTAAATGCATAAAATAAAACACATAAAGTTATAAAGGAAATCAATTAATTTGAAATACAGTTATCAAAATTTAAAAACAAGTTTGCAGGCTTCAGTTTAAGAATCTCTGCTCTATCTGGAAAGACTCATGAAATGATGTAAAATGAAGTGTGCAGAACCAGAACATTGTACACAGTAACAACGATAATGTATGATAATCAACTGTGAATGAATTAACTATTATTAGACAATGCAAGGATCCAGGGCATCTTCAAGTGACTCATGCCAAAAACAAAACAAAAACAAAAAACCTATCCGCTGCCATAGAAGGAACTGATGGAGTCAGAATGCAGATTGAAGCTTCCCACTCTTCACTTTATTTCCTCCATGAATTTTTCTTAGTGTAGGTAATTTATACCTTCTTTCACAATGTATTAGAGGGGAAATTTGAGAAGGAACCAAAGTTGCCAGATACTTGGGGAATAAATATAAAGTAACACCACTTCCTTCCTCCCCTTCCCCCAAGTTGTGCTGTTAACAAGTGGAGTCAGTTCTGACTGGACTGAAAGGGTAAGTAAAATTCCCCTCTATTTATTTAGGTATAAAGGGTTGAAGAGTAATGAGGACAGAGGGAAAAGGAAATCCTTAGCTATTTCCCCATACATATCTTGGGGGTTTGAACCAGGGAGTCTTCTTTAGAATAAGCTCTGAGGTTCCCCTAAGATAAAAAAGTCTTTATCCTAAAGGTGTCACCAGTTGAAAGATAAGATCTTCTGTTGCTCAGGCAAAAGGATTGGGAAATGTGTATCTTCACAGCAAAGGGTAGTTCCCTCTCCTCTCAGCTCATGGAGCAAAGAACCTTTGGTTTCCCAACTGCTGCCTTTTTGAGCTTGGCTGGAAAGTTCCATGCCATCCTCCGATGTCATCTTGGGTTCCATCTCTTCTTCTCCTGAGACAGTCCTTCAAATTCAATTTTTCCATTGCTTCTGGTCTTTCCCTCTTATACAAATCCCCTTTTCTGTTTGAAAAGAGTTACCCAGACTTCTGTACCAGAGTTCAGTACTTACCTTATGGATTAACCATGTATTTTATCTGATCTATCTTATGAAATATACTACCCTAAATATTCCACTACCCCCCAAAATAACAAATCCTAATCTATTCTCAATATCCTAATCTCTCTAAATTCTATGATAAGATTAGGATTAAAGGAAATTTGGGAGGTTAGGAAAATTAATTCAAATACAGAAGTATTTTGAACATAGCAACGGATTCACAATGTAATATTTTTCTGTAACAAACTATGTCTTCCTATCATGATAAACTATAACAATTTTGTAACTATCAACTCATAAACTCTATTAGCTCTTAAATTAACTATATTTATTTTAAAATTATATCATAAACTATAGTATTATCCTGTGTGGAAGTGAGAAATTGAGAATGATTTTGGAGCAGCTGAGTTTGGAGCAGCTGTCAGTCAAATGAGAGTGTTCTATTTGGAATGTTACCAGTGTAAAAAATAGACTCGAATACAGTACTACAATCCCCACGAGCCTTTGCTCCACTTCCCCAGAATGCCTTGTAATCTCACCTGGGCCGAGATCGAGAAGGTATTTAAGCTGATTCAAAGGCTTTTGAAGGGGGCTCTCTTGGCTCTTTTGGACTTCCATTTTGGAGCAGGCACGCCTCTTGCGTGATGTGAGGTTATTTTGTCTAGGCCTCTGGCCTAGGCACATGTTTCTTACTTGTATATTCTTTAATCTTTAACCTTTAATAAACCTCTAAAAAATATAATACTTCTTGCAGAGAGAAACTAATTTCTACCTGCCTCAGTCTCCCCATCTCCCCTAAATTTTAACTGTTACACCAGGAAAGGCATTTGGAAGCCAGACCAACTGGAGGTGGACCCTGGTTACTTTGAAAGAGGAAAGAAGAGAAGAGACAAACTGAAGGGTTATGTCTTTTAACCTTGAACTTGCTCTGTTGATGATAGTGACTGAACTTCCAGACCTATCAGCCATTTATCTCAATTGAACTATATTCCAACATCCTCCAATCTAAGACTCATTGTAGTATTAGGGAAATCCTCAACCCTCTTACCTCTATTCCTAATCCCTTCCTGTCTTCCCCAAATAAACCCCTTACTTAAGATAAAGAAGAGAAAAAGTATTTCATTTGAAACATCATAAACTCACCCCTGAGTTGATTTAGAAAAACCCGAAGAAGAAGAAGGAAGGGGAAAGGGGAGGAAAAGGGAGGAAGAGGGAGGAAGGGAGGCATAGAGGGAGGAGGGAAAGACTGAAGAAAGAAGATAACTGCCTGATCTGTTAGTTATCAATTACCAAACAATATAGTCCCTTATTACGACTTATTACATCTGTCCCTAGTCTATCTCTAGTTCCAAATTTCCCTAAACTAAACTTTCCCTATGTGTTAATGTTTAATATATTAGTATTATTAAGCTATGTTAGTAAAATAATTCATTAGTATCATACAAATGTACATTGTCTTCCTATACAAATTTTACATATATACAGCTATGATACATTTTACATGAATCCTGACTAGAAGTCATTAAGACAAGAATCTTTGTATGTCTTCTTGCCTGCATGAGTCCTGCAGAAGCTCAAATACATTGATCTTATGAACTGTACAACTCAAAAATATCAGCATAAATAAATGCATATGTATTAATTATGTATTGTTGCATTTATACTTATATTCCCTCAGGAATCCTCTTCATGTTATGATTTTAATGTATGTGTGAAAGAATTGCCCTATATGTGAAATTAACATGTATGACAAATAATCTTACATAACCTATTATCATCAGTCTTTGATTTTAAAGTTCTTTTTATGTCCTTGGTGTTGATTGGATGCAACTATACAGGTCCTGTGGCTTCCTCTGTGCAGTATGCACATTTGCCTGTCATCTCACCTTGATTGAAGTCCAGTGTTCTCTGATGATTTTAAAATAATGTGTGTAAGATTATCGTGTGCATGTGTGCAAGATTGTTTTCTTTGTGTGTGCATGTGCATGTAAGTAAGCAAGAAATCTTCATGCATGTAAGTCTTCTATTATGCAATCTTCATGTATGTGTGTATGCAATGTATTTTTCTAATCTGTTATAAGTGTATCATATGATTTTAAGATTTAATATGTGTGAAGATTGGATTTGGCTCTCCCTTAATTGTAACAATGAAGGTACTTAACTCTTCCTTAATTGTGAAGATTAAATTGTAATCCCCTGTCTATTTTTAGATTTTAGTCCCCCAAAATGTAAGCACAGCATTTAAAGTTGAGTATGAAGATCTACCCATTTGGGATTTTAACCACAAAAAGGTGTGAACACCCATTTCATACATTGAGTGGGAGGTCTGTGACCCATGTGTGAAAGAGTGGGCAGTCCTGGAGTGGAGCGATAGCTCTGATTGGTAGATGTAAAATTTAGGGGAAGTGACACAAGAGAAAAAGATCTTTAAAAGTGGAAACAGACACACACACACAGAATCACTTGGAGTGAAGAGAGACACTTGGAATGAAGGGAGACACTTGGAGTTTGAAAGAGACATACTTGGAGTGGAGCCTGCTGCAGTTGAGACTGATAAAGAAGCTGCTGATTGAACTGACATGTGGTGAGTGTAAAGGCTGACTTCCTTCCTTGGCCTTCTGAAGGCGTCAGTCTCTAGGAAAAGTCCCATCATCTTGGGACTCCTTTCCCCTGGCTAGGGCCTTAGAATCTCTATCTGGCTCAGAGGAAGCTGGAGTTCTCACTCATTCTCCCCCTTTCTTCTCTTTCTCTGTTCCTTAATATCTTTCCTCTATTGTAAAATAAACTACCATAAATTCCATTTGACTTTAGTAATTTATTTTTGGGAATTATAAATTAAATCTCTGGTGACCAATTAAATATTCTGTCCAACCATAAAATTAACAATCTGGCCATCTCCAGGTCTCCAAAAATCCAAATCATATCCAAATAAAATCTCAAAATCCATATATATTGTATTTTTATTTTTAAAAATCCAAGATTTAAAAATTTGTTTAAGAAGAATTGCTAACTGCTTGAATCCAGAGAATGAACTCTTTGAAGTAAGATGCTTGCAAGATTTTTGGAGATCTAGAGATGAAAACTCTTTTCTTTTCTTGATTTAACTTTCAAATGTTGATCTAAACAGAGATTCTTCATGATGTTATGTGTTAGCAGAGATTCTTGTTCCATATTAGCCGAAATTTGTTTTTATCTGTCAGCAGAGATTTATTCTTATATTAGCAGAGATTTGTTTGTTATCTGGAGTTATTTTCTTGATACATAGATTTATCCTATTTTTTGTGCAGTGCATTTATTCTATTATTTCTTCTACACTTTCGTTATTCTCATTTATTGGGACAATTACAGGTGTTTGTAGGGCATTTGGCATTACTTAAGACTCTGATATATCTTTTGCATTTTCTTCAGAATTTTTCTCTAGATCTTCTATATTGCTATCAACATTATGGGTATAATGTTGTTTCACATGTGAGGCATGATACCACTGATCTTGTCCTGAAAGTTTGAGGTAGGAGTAGTTAACACCACCTCCAAAAAGCCATTCCATCTTGGTTCAGTAGATGTTTCTCTAACAAAATTTTTCACATACACTTTATCTCCAGGCTTGATATTGTGTAGTGAGAAGTCCAGTGGCACTCTGGACTAGCAATCCTAGATTTCTTAATCCTTCCAACCTATTTTGTATTTCTACTATATAGGTGTGAAGTTGGCATTCTCCTTTTAACATGGGTACATAAGATGGTTTCGCTGTTCGTCCATGCCACAACAGTTATCCATATAGAATTTCGAATGGAGAGATGCACAAGTCTCCTCTAGGCCCAGTTCAAAGATGAAATAAAGCTAAAGTAAGAAATTCTGTTCACTTTAGATGAATTTGTGCACAGAGTTTTCCTATAGTTGTTTTCAATTCTTTATTCATTCATTCAATTTGCCCTGAACTCTGAGGCCTAGACACATCATGTAGACTACTTTTTATTCCTTGGTTCTTGTACACTTCTTGCAAAATCTGTGAAGTGAAATGCAATCCCCTGTCTGAGTCTATAACATCAGGAATGCCATATCTAGGAATTATTCCCTTCAGTAGTGTTTTTACTACTGTGACTGTGTTGTTGTTTCTAGCCAGATATGCCTCTACCCATCTAGTTAGATGATTCACTATTACCAATGCATATTTATAACCCTTTTCACTTGGCATGTTAATGTAGTCAATCTGTAAACATTGGAATGATGTGTAACTTAAAGGTCTACCTCCCAAAGCTTTGTTTTTAAAGTGACCTTGATTAAACTTTCTACATATGTCACATGCCTGACAAACTCTAATAGCATTTGTAGATATTCCCAGAACTGTTCAAAACCTCCATACCACATCAAGAATGGTTTGTACTCTCTAATGATCTTTGGAGTGAATCATATTACACAAATATTGATGTAGTTTTTTTAGAAAGTATGGGTTTCTTTGGCTCCTAGATGCTTTTTCCATCACTGAATCTCCTCCCTGTGGTATGCTTTGATAAGATCATGCTTTTCCACCAGAGAAAGATTCAGAACATGGTAGGGACCAAATCTGACTCCATATCTTGCAGCTATATCTGTCCTTTGGTTCCCCAGGGATATATTGTCCTTGTCAGAGATATGTGCTTTGCAATGAATGATAGCTACTTCCCTCAGAAAATCCACAGCTGCTATCAGATGGAATATAAGAACTTTATATGTGACTTGTTTACCAGTTGTTGTAATAATACCTCTATTCTGCCATGTGAATGCATTTGCATTACATGAAACCATAAGCAGAATCTGTGAACAGATTCACTCTTTTGTCTTTTGCTAACTCAAGAGCATGAAGCAAAGCTTTTAACTTGGCACCCTGGGTGCTGACATGACTAGGCAACAAAGCATGCCATAGTATCCTATCATTAGTCACTACTGCTGTACATGTGACCCTTTGTCCTCTAAAGATGTATGAGGATCCAGCTGTGTATAATTCCATCTCTGGGTCACTAAGAGGTGTGTCTTTTAGATCTTCCCTATACCATTTCTATAACTTGGGTACAGTCATGTAGTGGTTCATCTCCTAAAGGCAAATCAGGAAGCGGAGTAGCTAGATTTAGAGGTACACACCTATAAATGATTAGATTATCATTCCCTAGCAAAATGATCTCATACTGAGACATCCTGGTAGATGTGAATGCATGCATGTTCTGTGATCTTAAGAGTTTTTCAATTTGGTGAGCAGAATATACATTTAACTTACATCCCAGTACAATGTCATTTGCTTTCTTTACCATGATGGTGGCTGCAGCAATACTCCTCAAGCAATGCACCATTCTCTGTACCACCTTATCAAGGATTGTGCTATAGAATGCTACAGGTCTTAAATTAAGCCCCAAATATTGTGTCAATACCCCTGAAGCTATGCCCTGAGCTTCATGAACATACAAGTAGAACTCCTTGTCATAGTTTGGTATCCTTAATTCTGGGGCTGTGATTATTGCCTGTTTTATCTTTGAGAAAGCATGGAGGGGTTCTTTAGTTAATTGCAATGGTTCTTCTACCTCATTCTTTGTCAAGTCTTTTAAGCATTTGGAAATATGGGAATACCCTATGATATATTGTCAAGAGAAACCTGCAATCCCTAGGAATGCTCTAAGTTGTTTCTTAGTTCTAGGGATTCCTAGCTTTTGTATATCAGCTATCCTCTTACTAGAGATTTTCCTGGTGCCCTCTTCCAGGATAAACCGCAAATACTTGACTTTTGGGAGAACCCACTGAATCTTCTTCTTAGAGACCTTATGTCCTCTCTTATAAAGTTCTATCAGCAGCCTTTTTGAATCTTCTAAGTATGTCTTTGGATTGGGAGATGCTAGAAGTAAATCATCGAAATAGTGCACCAATTTGCTGTGCTTGAACTTGATAGTTGCTAGGTCTCTCTGAAGTAATTGGCAGAAAATAGACGCACTTTCCAAACAGCTCTGTACTAAATGAGTCCAACAGAGCTTTATTTGTCCCCAAGAAAAAGAAAAAATGTTCTGGGAGTCAGGGTGCAATGGAATTATAAAATATGCATTGCTCAGATCAATCACAGTGTACCACCAGGTGTTGGGCGGAATTTCTGTAATAATATCATTTGGTGAAGGTGTAATCATATGAGTCTTCTTTATAAAGTTGTTTACTGCCCTAAAATCCTCCACAAATCTCCATGAAAATGTACATCAGCATTTGGTTTGGTCTTCTTGATGGCTAAGATTGGACTATTAAATTCAGACACTACTGGTCTTAAAATGCCTTGTTCCAGTAAACTGTTGATAATAGGAGTTATGCCTTGAATAGCTTCCTTACTGAGCTTATATTGAGGTATCTTAGTAGGTACACCATCTCTGACTTCTATCTTTACTGTTGTTGCTGATTTAATTCTATTCACATCATACTGATGTTTTACAAATACCCCTTGTGGAATGTCATTAGGAATTTCATACATTGATGTTAATGCATGTAGTGGTTCAGGTTTATCCTCTAATTGCTCCAGGTACAATAAAGAATAATGTTTGAGTGATTGTTTCGGTAGATGTAAATATATGTTCCAGACTGTTCACACCACAAGGTTTCCTCAATTTTACTTAAAAAATCACTTCCTAAAAGGTTATCTGAACATCCAGGAATTAGGATGAATGTATGGTCAATGGTGAGAGGACCTAATTTAACCATTGTGCTTTTGAGCTCTGGGATCTGTTGTATTTCCCCAGTAGCTTCTGCCACTGAAACCATACCCCCAGTGGTAATATCTCTTGGGAATGACTTTAGAACAGACTTAGCAGCACCAATATCAACAAGAGCCTTGTATCCTTTCTTTCCCCCTTTAATCCATACTTATGGTTCAGGTGTATCAGTTGTTAATGAACCAGTTGTCAGGTTGTTGATTTGCACTGCCTCTACAATAGCTGTTGTCTGTATGGTTGAATTAATCAAAATTTCTTGGTTTAAATAATTTCTTGTCTGTTCTCCATTAACTCTATGTTCTTTAAGCTGTTTCATTGAATGGGGATTTGAATCAAGACCATGGACAGCTGCTTGCTTCTTCAAACACAGTGAGTCAGAGGCTTCCCCTGCATTTGGAATGTTGGAACCATGTTGGCTGTTTGAACATTGAGCCACCCTGGCAGTTGCTATTTTTTGAATTCTATCCATATTTTCAAATATGTCTGTTGCATACCCTGGTAATGAGGTTAATATCCCTTGATTTTGAATTTGAATGGTCATGTCAACCCCTTTCCCAAGTGTACAATCACTTAGATTTGAACTTTCTCTGTTACATAGTAATGGATGAAATATTTCGGCTTCAGGATTCTAACTAATCCCCTTTTCCACAAAAGTAGTCCCTAAACATTCGTGGTCATTTCAATTAGTCCCAGTAGGAATTTGTTTAGTTCTGTAAGAGTATTAACTTTGTATTCAGTTTCTTCAGTTATAGGTTTCTTTGTAACAATTTTCTCTGCTTTTATAGTATTGAAATGGTTTAGAGAATTGTGATTTTGTTTTCTTTTTACTGATGTAACCTTATGGTGTTGTTGTAAGTTTTTATAAATTTTCTTTCTCTGACCAATTCTTAAACCAAATATGCATTAAAAGAAATTTTCCTAGATATGCTTTAACTTGTTCTCTGGTTTTCTCTTTTCCAGTTACTATGCTCCCTGTATCTGAATCATCAATATCTTCTTTTATCTCTGCTATTATATTTCTGATCTCTGTTTCCATCTCCATAACTTGTCTCTGCTTATTACTAATATTTTGTTTTAACCCTTCAGGTAAAACTCTTACAGAATCTAACATTTCATTTGCAGGTACCACCTTTGTAATACCATCACCCTTTTCATATTTTTTCTTTAATCCCTTTTGTCTTTTCTTTTTGACAATAGTCCAATCATCTCCCCCACACAGTCTCTTGTATTAACAAATCTGGATCCTGACTTCCTGCTGAATACCTCCCTTTTGCCACAACATCTGCATAACATGGTTTTTCCCATTTCTGGATAGCCTCCTGCATTGATTTCAAGTCTGGTGTGGGTTATTCCTTTAATCTACAATGTTCACAACAGCTCTTGGTATTCTTATAATAATATTTGCCCTGGGTCTTTGCTCTGATGTCTTGTGTTTGTATTATGTCCCTGCTCATATCTTTGCTTCATATAACAACCTTTAACTATGTGCCCAATCTTATAGCATAGAAAACATTTCCTACTATCTCTCTGACCCTTCTGAGTTTGGTAAGTAGGTATAGTTTGGGCTACTGAGAATCTTCTTTTCAAAATCAGTTAGTAATTATGGTCCTAGAATTCTATATCAACACAGTGGGTATGACTATAAGATAAATTTACTAATAATTGAATCTGATTGAGGTCTATTAAAAATCAAGATGTCTATTTATTTAATTATAAAGGGTTGGAGAGTAATGAGGACAGAGGGAAAAGGAAATCCTTAGCTATTTTCCCATATATATCATGGAGGGTTGAACCAGGGAGTCTTCTTTAGAATAAGCTCTGAGGTTCCCCTAAGGGAAAAAAGTCTTTATCCTAAAGGTGTAACCACTTGAAAGATAAGATCTTCTGAGAAATGTGTATCTTCACAGCAAAGGGTAGTTCCCTCTCCTCTCAGCTCATGGAGCAAAGAACCTTTGGTTTCCCAACTGCTGCCTTCTTGAGTCTGGCTGGAAAGTTCCATGCCATCCTCCGATGTTGGCTGGGGTTCCATCTCTTCTTCTCCTGAGATAGTCCTTCAAATTCAATTTTTCCATTGCTTCTGGTCTTTCCCTCTTATACAACAACATAATGAACATGGAAATATATATTATATTTACCTGTTGTCTCAGGGTTGGGAGGGAGAAAAATAACATGGTTCTGAAAATGTTAGAAAATCAGTATTAAAAATTGTATCAATATGTAAAAAAAAATTTAAGAAAGGGTGGAGGGATCACTGGGAACATTTTTATAGAAAGGAAAGAATTACTTCAATAAAATGTTTTAGTAATAATAATAATTTCCTAGAAAAAATTCTCTGTTCAAAAATTATTTCCCTCTAGGCTATGCCATTTATACTTTATTACCCAAATAGCAAAATAACCTTCACCCTCTTTCTTTTCAAAGGACCATTCTCTTTATGGGGTACAGGGAGGGCAGGGACTATCAAAGAATAAGGCAAAAGGAGATTCAAGAATTAAGGGGAGGGAAAGTATATGTTTGGGGTCTGCACTGAACACAATACAATGGCCCTAGGCATCAACTCCCCTCCCCCTTTTGGCGGTTTGTCTCTCCCCACAGTGCTCTCTTTCTGCCATCTTTCAGGTAACCAATGTTCTTTTCTCTCTTCCTATCAAATCTTGTCACAAAAAAGGAAGAAAGGATATGATAGCAAAACAAAACAGTGAGCATCCCACTAACCCTACCTAACAACAATCCCTAGAACAAAAGAAGGATAGTTCCTGCCACAGCTGGTCCACATATCTTTCTGTAGAATGAGAAAGGTACTAGTGTTGTCAATAGAAAGTCTAACCTCCATGTCTGCTGAGTGCTCCCAACTATCAAGACTTTGGTAATGAACTGAGAAAAACTGAGTGTTTTGGAAAAGTTTGCAATTTACTCCCTTTTAGGTCAGTTACAATTTTCATTACTACTCTTCTTTTGTTAGATCTGTTTGTTTTAAAAGTACTTCTCCATCAATTAGTCATGATTTCTATTTCAGCGTTTTAAATGGTTCCCTAGTGGCCAATTTCCTTCTCATCATTACCATTCGAGCTTAACTTTTTAAAAATGAAAGCTCAGAATTTTTTAACTCTTAAAAATGTGTTTGGCAGACTCCAGTTACAGGAAAGAAATGTGTACATTTAAGCACACTAAATTTGGGGTCCTCGAGATTCTTCCTTAGATCCTGGAAGACCTAGATTCAAATCCTACCTCTTGTCATATACTGCATTACCTTAGGTAAATCACATAATGGCTCAGTCCATTCCATAATTCTTTAAAACTAAGTTGCAGAGAAGGGACCAGCCTACTTTAATAGAGGGAATTTCTTCTCCCAATTGATCCCTATGCTAAGGGAATCACAGATCCCATCCCTAACAGCTGCCTATATTATTTGATATATAGTAGAGTAAGAGAACAGAGAATTTGAATAATTATATTTATAAGATTTCTGCCCCAATGTAGCATTTTCTGATGTGTCCGCATTGTATACTCTGTTCTTACTGTAGCATTCAATACACTTTAGTATAAATTCATGAAGTACTTGCTATATTCAAAGCAAGGAACTAAATGCTCAAGTTATCCTGACAGAACCAAAAATAGTCTTTGCCCTCAAGAAACTTATATTCTATGATATTAGTAAATTTATCTTAAAATCATGCCCACTGTTTTGATATGGAATTCTAAAACCATAATCACTAACTGATTTTGAGAAGAAGATTCTCAGTAGCCCAAACTAATCTTTTTTTACTTTGTTTCTCAAAAACTTCCATGTGAGACTTCTAGCCAGTACTATCAGGAGGAAAAATTTTAGAATAGACATTATATGTCACCAGTTGCCCTAGGCAACACCCACTCCACTTTTGGCAGCTCCTCTCTCCCCAAGGTGCTCTCTTTCTTCCTCCTTTCAAGAAACAAATGTACTTTTCCCTCTCCCTTTGAAACCTTCTCAGAAAAAGAAAGGTAGGATATGATATCAATAATTTATACATTGAGATATATTCAGGTCATGTCTTCTCTTTCCTTGTCATAGTCTCGTCTTATCTCTAAATATTAAATGGGAGGCTTTTTCACTATTTTAGGAATCTTAAATTGAGGGTATCTAAGGGATATGTACATTTTATAGTGGGATGGATTTCCAAAATCCCTGAATTTATAAAATTTCACTGTATTGCCCTGCTTACAGGTGAGCAATTTGGCCAGAATTCTAAAAATTCTACCCATAATTATTCATAAGACTCCAGGTCCTTTTCACAATAAGTAGTTGTTGGTTAGCCAAAATTTACAAATGGGTCATTTACTGATCATGGCTCATTCACCCAAATGGCAACAAGTATATTGTCTATGACTACTATCTCAATGAAGAGTGTGTAAAGGGAACCCCTTCCTCCCAGGGTTGTGAACTTTCTTCTCATTCAACCTATTGTTGTGGTGAAAATTTTCACCTTTCTAAGATTATTATAATGAACAATGGCCACCAAGAAATTTACTTATGAAATTCCTAAAATGAAACACTCAAGTCAGAATGGAGTTTATGGAGGTTTAATCACAATGGGAGTAGGGAAAAGGAGAGGGAGAGAAGGAGAGAGGAGAAAAGGGAAAGGGGTTACTCAACCTCGGACCAAGGCAGAGGGAGTTTAGGCCCAAAGGGGCCAAGGTGGAAGGAATCAGTCCTTGACTCACGTGACCGATCTGAAGGGAAGCTGTCTGTGGGCCTCCTCTCTGTTCAAGCTTCTAACACGAACTGCCATCTAGCTCTTTCCACAGGAAGTGCGCAAATTCCAGAGGCTGTTCCCTACCTCACTTCCTGTGCCTCCCAAGTGCCAATGGTGGCTCCAGCTTGGCTTAGGACAGCCCAGGTGG